>NC_044404.1:28028165-28337808 GCF_006542625.1 Nomascus leucogenys | reverse complement strand
ATTACGGTCTCTCCCATGGTGGCAAAGGCTCTGGAGATGAAGTTCTCATCCATGTAGGGTTCCAGCTGCGTAAAAACAAGAGCACAGCGGCTCAGGCCGGCGGCCGGGCTTCCCACTCCGAGTTCCAGAGCCCCTCCCGTTCAGCCCAGGGCTGGCTACGCGCCGCTGGGGGAGCAAGGGCGAGGTTCGCCTCCACTGAGCGGCCTGAAACCGCAGCTCCTTTGGCTCAAGCTTGCCCCCATTTAGGCAGCCTCCCCTTGGACCTAGAAACCTCACTCCGCCGGTCCCAGAACAGCGCGTCCTTGGGTCCCTCCCATTCTATGTCCCCAAAGCACCACCTTTGCCTCCCACGAACCCAGGTGGGGCCCCAGGACCCCTAGCCTCACGGACTCAGCCTCTTCACTCAGATGCTGGAACCCGCTTCTGTGTCACCAAAAAGAACCCCCGTCACACGTCTCCCCTTTTTGGGATCCCAAGTCCCCTCCCACTCAGACCCTTCCTCCCTCGCGAAACCGAGATGCTTCCTCGTCCTCAGACCCCGGACGGCCGCCCTCACTCACGTCGCCCATCCACAGGCTGGCCGCCATACCCGCGCACCGGGGTGGGGCTATGCGGGCGGGGCTCTGCGGGCGGGGCTCGAAAGCCCGCGCGGGCGCCAATCCTGGCTGCGGAGACCGCTACGGAGCATGCGCCTCCGACGGCTTCTGCGCAGGCTCCCGAGCCGTGCGTTCACCTCCGGGTTTTTCCTGCAACCCGCTGGGCGCGAGGCTTCCGGATCGCGGTGGGCGGAGTTCAGGCTGGAATGGGGCGGGCCAGATACCACCTGGCCCAGGCGGCTGGGTTACTTGGGTTTATTTCTGACTTTATATATTTAGAAAACAAACAAAACTACACACACACACTCGTCTGACTTTATAGAGAAAACAAAACCACACACACACACACAGACACATATAATTACAACATTAATATATGCTCGTTGTAAAAAACCGCAGATACAAGTGCATCCAAAGAAGTGAAAATATCCCTCTGGACAACCCGGTTCCACTACCTCCCTGTTGTTACCAGGGGTTCTTGGGCTCTCAATGCAACAGAAATTAACATGAGGCCAAAAGAGTTTTCCCAGACAAGTCTTCACTGGAGCTTATGCCTGGGTATAAGGGAGGCAGCACAAGAGAGTGAGAATTCCCTGACTCTCTGAAAAGAGCTGGTTGAGATTTTTTATTAGGCAAAGCACGGAAAGTGATATCAAGTGTAGGGTATACAGGCTGGGCGGGACAAAGCTCATGAGGGTGGGGTATGCAGGTCAGTATATCCTGTTGTAATGATTATCTTTTTTTTTTTTTTTTTTTTGAGACGGAGTCTTCCTTTGTCGCCCAGGCTGGAGTGCAATGGCGCAATCTCGGCTCAGAATAGCTAGAATCTAGCCTCCTGGGTTCTAGCTATTCTCCCGCTTCGCCTCCTGAGTAGCTGGGATTACAGGCGCCCACCACCAGGCACAGCTAATTTTTGTATTCTCAGTAGAGACGGGGTTTCACCATGTTGGTCAGGCTGGTCTCGAACTCCTGACCTGGGGTGATCCACCCACCTCGGCCTCCCAAAGTGCTGGGATTACAGGCGTGAGCCACCCACCACGCCCAGCCAATGATTATCTTGAGTACTGGGCTACCTGGTAGTTTGGCTGTCAGCGACGAGGCTGTAAATGAAGTGTTCCGCATTTCTTCCTGAGATGAGACATTCCACAGCCTTGGCTGGATAATTTGGATTTTCTAAGGCCAGATCCTAGAATTATTTTTATTTTATTTATTTATTTATTTATTTGTCAGTCATTCTGAGAGAGGGTCTCTCTCTGTCGCCCAGGCTGGAGCACATTGGCACAATCTTGGCTCACTGCAGCCTGAAACTCCTGGACTCAAGTGATCCTCCTGCCTCAGCCTCCAGAGTAGCTGGGATTACAGGTGTGCACCCCCACACCTGGCTAATTTTTTTTTTTTTGTAGAGAGGAGAGCTCACTATGTTGGCCAAGTTTGTTTTGGACTCCTAGGCTCAAGCGATCCTCCTGCCTTGGCCTCCCAAAATGCTGGGATTATAGGTGTGAGCCACGGCGCCCAGCCTCTTTTTTCTTTTCTTTTTTTTTTTTTTTTTTGTTTGAGACAGATTACAGGCACCTGCCACCCCGCCTGGCTAGTTTTTTTTTTTTTTTTTTTTTTTTTTTTTGTATTTTTAGTGGAGGCCGGGTTTCACTATGTTGGCCAGGCTGGTCTTGAACTCCTGACCTCATGATCCCCTCACCTTGGCCTCCCAAAGTGCTGGGATTACAGGCATGAGCTACCACGCCCGGCTTCATTTTTCTTCTTTTTTTTTTAGATCCTGGAATTCTTTAAGTAAAGGGCATGGTTACACATTATAAGAGCACAAAAGAACAATATATAATGGCTATTTTTCTTTATATGACTAAAGCTTCAGAGTTAGTGGGTACGGTGGTGTGGGTTTTTTTTTTTTTTTTCTTTTGAGACAGAGTCTCGCTCTCGCCCTGGCTGGAGTGCAGTGGCAGGATCTCGGCTCACTGCAAGCTCCACCTCCCAGGTTCACGCCAGTCTCCTGCCTCAGCCTCCCAAGTAGCTGGGACTACAGGTGCCCGCTACCATGCCCTGCTAATTTTTTTGTATTTTTAGTACAGATTGGGTTTCACCGTGTTAGCCAGGATGGCTGTGATCTCTTGACCTCATGATCCGCCTGCCTCGGCCTCCCAAAGTGCTGGGATTACAGGCGTGAGCCACTGCGCCCGGCCCAGCTATCTTTTCTTCTACCTCTTTGTCTTGTGTCTTTATTTGTACAATCTCTGGTCAACACACACGTGGAGAAAAACCCACAGGCCCTGTAGGGCTGGTCCCTACACAGGTGTGACCACCGCACCTGACCAATAACGAGGTACTTTTGTGGCGTAGAGTGGCTCACGCCTGGAATCCCAACATTTTGGGAGGCCGAGGCAGGCAGATCACTTGAGTCCAGGAGTTCGACACCAGCCTGTACATTGTGGCAAAACCCTGTTAACTACAAAAAAATACAAAAATTAGCCAACTGTGGTGACACATGCCTATGGTCCCAGCTACTTGGGAGGCTGAGGTGGGAGGATCACCTGGGGAAGTCAAGGCTGCAGTGAGCGGTGATCGTGCTACTGCACTCCAGCCTGGGCAACAGAGCAAGACCCTGTCTCAAAACAAAACAAAACAAAAAAGAGATACTTTCACCCTGCTATATTATATTGCTGAGTGGGAAAACTCCAATCAATATAATTCCAAAGGATTTTTTGGGGGCTGGAGTAGCAGACATACAAGTACTTTTCACAAAGCAAATATTAAAATATAGTGCCTGCATCAAAACTACAAGTTCAAGAAAAAAGAGTATATATATATACATATATTTTTTTTTTTTCTTTTTCTTTTTTTGACATGGAGTCTTGCTCTGTCGCCCAGGCTGGAGTGCAGTGGCGCGATCTCGGCTCACTGCAAGCTCCGCCTCCTGGGTTCACGCCATTCTCCTGCCTCAGCCTCCCGAGTAGCTGGGACTACAGACACCCACCACTACACCCGGCTAATTTTTTGTATTTTTAGTAGAGTTGGAGTTTCACTGTGTTAGCCAAGATGGTCTCAGATCTCCTGACCTTGTGATCTGCCCGCCTCAGCCTCCCAAAGTGTTGGGATTACAGGCATGAGCTACCACGCCCGGCCTTAAAATTTTCTTAAATTTATTTTTATTTTTTATTTTTATTTATTTATTTTTGAGACGGAGTCTCGCTCTGTCGCCCAGGCTGGAGTGCAGTGGCGCTATCTCGGCTCACTGCAAGCTCCGCCTCCCGGGTTCACACCATTCTCCTGCCTCAGCCTCCCAAGTAGCTGGGACTACAGGAACCCGCCACCATGCCCAGCTGATTTTTTTGTATTTTCAGTAGAGACGGGGTTTCACTGTTAGCCAGGATGATCTCGATCTCCTGACCTCATGATTCGCCCACCTCAGCCTCCCATAGTGCTGGGATTACAGGTGTGAGCCATCGCGCCCAGCCTATTTATTTTTTTTGAGATGAGATCTTGCTCTGTCGCCCAGGCTGGAGTGCAGTGATGCAACTGTGGCTCACTGCAACCTTCACCTCCCAGGTTCAAACAATTCTCTGCCCCAGCCTCCCGAGTAGCTGGTATTACAGGTGCTCAACGCCACACCCAGCTAATTTTTTTGTATTTTTTAGTAGTGATGGGGTTTCACCATCTTCGCTGGTCTTGAACTCCTGACCTCGTGATCCACCCACCTTGGCCTCCCAAAGTGCTGGGATTACAGGCATGAGCCACCACGCCAGGCCTAATTTATTTCCTGAGATGGTGTTTCCCTC
Source organism: Nomascus leucogenys (assembly GCF_006542625.1). Taxonomy (NCBI): domain Eukaryota; kingdom Metazoa; phylum Chordata; class Mammalia; order Primates; family Hylobatidae; genus Nomascus; species Nomascus leucogenys. The sequence continues at coordinate 28,333,424 of NC_044404.1, read as the reverse complement.
TGTCACCCAGGCTGGAGTGTGGTGGCACGATCTCGGCTCACTGCAACCTCCGCCTCCCAGGTTCAAGCAATTCTTCTGCCTCAGCCTCCAGAGTAGCTGGAATTACAGGTGCACACCACCATGCCCAGCTAATTTTTTTGTATTTTTCATAGAGACGGGGTTTCACCATGATGGCCAAGCTGGTTTTGAACTCCTGACCTCACGTGATCTGCCCGCCTCGGCCTCCCAAAGTGCTAGGTTTACAGGCATGAGCCACATACTACATTTTTTTTAACATCGTATTCATTTTTCCAAGTCTCTCACATCCAATAATCCTCCTGGTGTTAATACAACTTTCCTGTTACCATACACGGATTCTTTGTATCAGCACTGTCCATTGTAACTTTCTGCAATGAGAAATGTGCTGTATTTGCACAGTCCCATACCACAAGTACTAGCTTGTCACTAGTGACTACTTGAAATGTGGCTTATACAACTGAAACTGAGTTTTTTTTTTTTTTGAGATGTTGTCTCACTCCGTCACCCAGGCTGGAGTGCAGTGGCACAATCTCAGCTCACGGCAAGCTCTGCCTCCCGGGTTCATGCTATTCTCCTGCCTCAACCTCCCGAGTAGCTGGGACTACATGTGCCCACCACCACGACTGGCTAATTTTTTGTATTTTTAGTAGAGAGGGGGTTTCACTGTGTTAGCCAGGATGGTCTCGATCTCCTGACCTCGTGATCCACCCACCTCAGCCTCCCAAAGTGCTGAGATTACAGGCGTGAGCCACCACACCCGGCCAATTGATTTCAATGTAAATAGCCACATGTGGCTAGTGACCACTGTATTGCACAGGTCAGCTCTGTGATTTTTTTTTTTTTTTCTTGAGACGGAGTCTCACTCTGTCGCCCAGGCTGGAGTGCAGTGGCGCAATCTCGGCTCACTGCAAGCTCCGCCTCCCGGGTTCACGCCATTCTCCTGCCTCAGCCTCTCCGAGTAGCTGGGACTACAGGCGCCCGCCACCACGCCCGGCTAATTTTTTGTATTTTTAGTAGAGACAGGGTTTCACCGTGGTCTCTATCTCCTGACCTCGTGATCCGCCCGCCTCGGCCTCCCAAAGTGCTGGGATTACAAGCGTGAGCCACCGCGCCCGGCCTAGCTCTGTGATTTTTGTGGGTCAAATGCTTGTGAAAATCTACAGTAATATGTCATTGTTAAGAGTTACCGTGTAAGGTGTGAAACTCTGTCTCTACTAAAAATATAAAAATTAGCCGGGCATAGTGGCGCCTGACTGTAATCCCAACTACCCGGGAGGCTGAGGCAGGAGAATCACTGGAACCTGGGAGGCGGATGCTGCAGGGAGCCAAGGTGGCGCCACTGCACTCCATCCTGTGCAACAAAACAAGACACTGTCTCAAAAAAAAAAAAAAGTGCTGGGTGTGGTGGGGCATGCCCTACTTTTTATTATTGTGCAACTAATGATGGTTAAATAAGTACATCAGTTGCTGAAAACAATACACAAGCAGCTCAGTAAGCCTTTTTTTTTGAGATGGAGTCTTGCTTCTTCACCCAGGCTGGAGCGCAATGGCGCGATTTCAGTTCACTGCAACCTCCGCCTCCTGGGTTCAAGCAATTCTCCTGCCTTAGCCTCCCCAGTAGCTGGGATTACAGGCATGTGCCACCACGCCTGGCTAGTTTTTTTTTTTAGTAGAGATGGGGTTTCACCATGTTGGCCAGGCTGGTCTCGAACTCCTGACCTCAAGTGATCCACCCACCTCGACCTCCCAAAGTGCTGGAATTACAGGCGTAAGCCACTGTGCTTGGCCTCAGTAAGCATTTCTAGAGATGGTACTGTATTAAAAAAATCTTAGTTTGGCCAGGCACAGTGGCTCATGCCTATTGTCCCAGCACTTTGGGAGGCCGAGGCAGGTGGATCACGAGGTTAAGAGATCGAGACCATCCTGGCCAACATGGTGAAACCCCGTCTCTACTAAAAATACAAAAATTAGTTGGACATGGTGGCACATGCCTGTAATCCCAGCTACTCGGGATTACTGAGGCAGGACAATCACTTGAACCTGGGAAGCGGAGGTTGCAGTGAGCTGAGATCGCACCACTGCATTCCAGCCTGGGTAACAAGAGCGAAACTCAGTCTCTAAATAAATAAATTGCTGGGCGCGGTGGCTAACGCCTGTAATCCCAGCACTTTGGGAGGCTGAGGTGGGCGGATCAGGAGGTCAGGAGTTCGATACCAGCCTGGCCAACACGGTGAAACCCTGTCTCTACTAAAAATACAAAAAAATTGGCCAGGCAGGGTGGCACGCGCCTGTAGTCCCAGCTACTCGGGAGACTGAGGCAGGAGAATTGCTTGAACTTGGGAGGCGGAGGTTGCAGTGAGCCGAGATCGTGCCATTGCACTCCAGCCTGGGCAACAGAGCGAGACTCCGCCTCAATAAATAAATAAATAATTTTAGAAATTAGCTGGGCTTGGTGGTGTGTGCCTGTAATTCCATCTACTTCAGATGCTGAGGCAGACGAATCGCTTGAACCTGGGAGGCGGAGGTTGCAGTGAGCCAAGATCACGCCATTGCACTCCAGTCTGGGCAAAGAAAGCGACTGTCTCAAAAAAAAAAAAAAAAAAAAAAAAAAAATCTGCCAGGCGCGGTGGCTCACGCCTATAATCCCAGCACTTTGGGAGGCTGATGTGGGCAGATCACCTGAGGTCAGGTGTTTGGGACCAGCCTGACCAACGGGGCAAGACCCCGTCTCTACTAAAAATACAAAAAAATTTAGCCAGGCATGGTGACGCATGCCTGTAATCCCAGCTACTTGGGAGGCTGAGGCAGGACAATCACTTGAACCAGTGAGCCAAGATTGCGCCATTGCACTCTAGCTTGGGCGACAAGAGAAAAATTGTCTCAAAAAAAAAAAAAAAAAAAAAATCTTGGTTTGGCATTAAAAGATCCACCCTGCCTCTATTTTATTTTATTTTTTTTTTTGAGACGGAGTCTCGCTCTGTCGCCCAGGCTGGAGTGCAGTGGTGCAATCTCGGCTCACTGCAAGCTCCGCCTCCCGGGTTCACGCCATTCTCCTGCCTCAGCTTCTCCAAGTAGCTGGGACTACAGGCGCCCACCACCACGCCCGGCTAATTTTTTGTATTTTGAGTAGAGACGAGGTTTCACCGTGGTCTCGATCTCCTGACCTCGTGATCCGCCTGCCTCGGCCTCCCAAAGTGCTGGGATTACAAGCGTGAGCCACCGCGCCCGGCCCGTCCTGCCTCTATTGTACTATGCAGCATTTAAAAATAATCCAGTGACTCCCAAAACAGAAATACCCAAACAAAACTCAAACAAAACTTTTTCTTCCTTCTTGACAGATTTGAAGCCTTTGTTACAGCCACACTGACAGCTGGCTGGCACCTCAGGACATCTTGACATCACTTAAGTTGTAGCCTCAACACCACGTTTATAGCTTATTCTGTCTTTCCCAGCAGTGCCTGGCACATAATATGTGCTCCCTTAAAAAGCAGGGAATGTGCAGAAAACAAGTGGCCTATTTTATAAAACTCTAAATTTATTCAAAATGTTAAAAGATTTTGTTCTCCCTCCAAAATATTTTACAATTAAAAAAATCAAAACTATATCCTATTTTCTCAGCCACTGTACAAGTTGCTGTTTCCGTCTCAGGACTAGTCTCTGTCCCTCCCTCAATCCCCCCCGCTTTCAATATTGCTGTTAAGTTTGTTTACAAAACCCTCCACCCTCTCTCCCCACCCCATACCCTGCTCTGCTCTCCCCAGCGTGGCTTCTCTTTGCGAGTCTAGGCCCTTGGCTGCAGGTGAAGCCAATGGATGGGTACGATGTACACAGGCAACACCTGAGGGGCAAGAGTATGCTTTGTGCTTCTGGGAGAATCACTTTTTTCTTGGTCAAGTGGAGGATCGTTCTTTTTTGTCCCATGGACACCTGTTCGGAGCCAAATATTTGGCTTAGAGTTGCCCACAGCCATGCAGCTCTGCTTTTTTCTGCACGATCCTCTGGGCGTGGGTCCATGACAGATGGCTCTTATGACTGTACCATTTGTTTGCCTGTGGACTGTCAGGGACAGGAAAGGGGCACATGACTAGAATGGGGCTTGATGGAGCCCCAACTTCTCAGAGTGGGTACCAAACCCCAGGGGGGAAGTTTTGGTTTTCTAGTAGGCAAAGCCAGGGCTAACCAGGACCATGGAAGGTAGGGAAAAGGGGAGAAATGTCTAACCATACAGCTCTGAGTGAGCCATGCTCCTTCTGAAAACCCCCTGTCCATCCCCCCCTTTATTCTGTAGGTCCCAGGAAAATTCCAAAGGGAGGAAGAAAAAGAGGAAAAGGATTCTGTTCTGCTGATGAGAAAAGGCAGGAGCTGACACAGTGCTCAGGGCTGGGGAGAGGCCCGCCGCCATCTGCAGCTGTCACTGCTTCCCTGTTCTGTGAGGGAGGTTGTGTGGGACAGAAGCCAGGCCCTCAGAGGCTCCATCAGCTCTGTTCCTTGTCCTTGACTAGTAAGACCGTATGTTGGCCCCCGCTGGACACAGATAAGACCACACGGTTCTCCAGCTGTTTGCCCGTCATCTCCACAGGGCTCCAAGCGTCCTCATCCTGCCCTGTGCCCAGCTGGTAGTTGGTGCCCATGCCCCAGGCGAAAACACGACCTGCAAGAGAGAGAAATGGGTACAGCTGTCTCCGGGATCCCCAGCCCACCTTTCTGTAGCAGGAGAAAGCTGGGGACATGGGTGTGGACTGTGGCCTTCGCCTATAGCAGCTTGGCAAGGTCCCAGACTCTGGGAGTTCAGGGAAGTTGGGAGAACCCAAGGAGATGATGGATAAAAAAGAACTCTGTAAACCAGAGACCACAGTCCCTACACACTGCCAAAGACTGCTCCTAGGCGTGGCATTCAAGGTCCTACCCCACCCTCTGTTCCCAGGACCAGCCACCTTTGAGACTGCCCTAATGTTCCTCTGCCTGGAACGGCATTCTTTGCTTTTCACAAAGAATGAAACCTTCAAGGTACAGTGCAAGGCCCACTTCCTGAGGAAGTCTTCCCAGATAATCTCAGGCCAAGCACCTCTGCCAGCTCCAGGCTTCTACAGGACCTCCATGGCTGTCCCCCTCACCCGCTCAGGCTTTGCTGGTCACTTGTTCACACCCTCCTCTGCTATACTTGCTACAACTCTGACTACTAAGCCTTTTTTTTTTCCTGATTTAGATTCTAAGTACAAGTCCCTGGGAAGTGGGAACATACAAGGTGATATATGAAGGGGTCACCCTGAGGGAGAGAGCAGCCTGGGTTAGGAGTCTGGAGACTTGGGTTCCAGTCCCATTGCCTCCTTAGGCCTCAGTGATATCGCACTCTTTGCTATTTCTCTCCTCTGCATAATAAGTCACCTTTACTAAAATAATTTGTGTACTCATTTCATATTCATCAATGCCAGTGCTTCTGAGAAGCAGGAACAAGTGCCATCACAAACACTGCTCTCTGCACCTCGGCTCCCCCTGACAGTGGACATCACAGCCTATTGGGGAATTGGGTAAGAACCATGAGCCCCAGGTCCCAACTAGACAGAGTGTAGGCAGCCCCACTCACCATCCTTGGTCACAGCATACCCCACAGAGGCCCCACAAGCCACCGAGGAGACAGCAGGCAGCCTGGAGATGAGGGTGGGTATGCTCTTCTCCTGAGCACCCTCTCCAAGGCCCAGCCGCCCATACTCAGCCCGGCCCAGGCTGTATGCTTTTCCTGTGGGAGGAGGGAGAGGGATGAGCAATAGCAGAGGGCGTGCTACAGGCAAAATGGGTGGCAGGCTAGGTGAGTCCCCCTGTCCATGGGAGCGTGTCCCTGCTCCCAGGGCGATCAGAAGGAGATCTGCAGTGTCTCTTCCCAGTTTTGGAGGAGGTCTAGGAGAATCTACATGGGCCCCCATTGAACTCACACTTGGAAGAGCACCAGGACTCCAGGAGGATGAGAGTGACTCTCATGGACCCATGTGTGGCACAACCCACGGAACAGACCCAGGCTCCAAGGACCATGGTCTCAGGAATCTGGCTAGGCCTAGGCCAGGGTACACTCCACCCCCAGACTAGAGAAGGACGTAAAGGCCCTACCTTCCGAGTCCATGCAGACTGTATGGTGCTGGCCACCAGAGAAGCCCACCCAGGACTTGGTGGAATTCTTGAAGGATGTTAGGTTCTGGGGTATGAAGCAAGATTCTGTGCCCGGAGTTCCTGGGGGAAAGGCCGGAGCCATCAGGGGTGAAGGTGTTCTGAGAGCTGCCCTTCTCAATCCCCTCCCACAGTGAGGCCACCTCCCATCAGGATATGGACATTCTCACTTTACAGACGACAAAACTGTGGCTGGGAGGGGTTAGACAACCCCGCAAAGGATGCACAATGAATGAGTGGTAGAGCCAGGACAGGAACGCAGGCCACTGGGTCATGCCTGAAGCTGGGCTCGGGGCTCACCGAGCTGATGGTAGTTGGAGAGGCCAAAGCCGTACACGTGGCCCTCGTGGGAGATGGCAAAGGTGAAATAGGCACCACAAAAGGCATCCTGGAATCTCACGTGGCCCCGACTTCCTCTGGATTTCAGCATCACACACTTGGGGACCAGGAGTCGTTCTGCAGGCAGAGGGAAAGCCACGGTCAGTGACAGACAGACACACATGGCTTCTCTCTGCCCCGAGTTTAATTCTCCTCCATTATAAAAGCCCTTGAGAGGCTAAGTAGGGGCTCTTAACCCTATTTTATAGAAAAGGAAACTGAGATCAAGAGAATACAAGTGCCTTGCTCAGATTCCCACAGTCATTAGAAGTATCATTTATATGGAACTTACCATCTGCCTGATATTCTTCTCATTAACTCATTTAACTTCACAGCAACCTAATGAAGTAGGTTTACAGGTAGGTAGACTTAGTGATGAAGAAACTATGTTCAGAGTCCCATAGACAGTAGGGGGCAAAACTACCAGAGCAGTCTGTCTCCAAAGTCCTAACCAACACCACAAGTCCATCTGATGCAAGCCTGACCACAGCAAATCCTTCCTGCCTTTGGCCTTCACTGTGGGGGTGGCCGGCCAATTTGCCCTGCTGGAGGTACCAAGGCCACTTACCAAGGCCTTGCCGGCCACCACGGTTGGCAAATAACTCAGGCACACGGCCTAGCTGGCCCTGTTCCCCGCAGCCCAAGGTGTAGAGGTCACCATCAGCTGTCAGCATCACCAAGTGGTCGTTTCCTAAGGATGAAAAGGTAAGGGATGCAGGCCACAACTGTAAGGCCCAAGGCTAGGCCAGCCCCAGAACAAGGTCCTCCAACTCCTGCCCCGAGCAAGTACCCCCAGACCCACCTGAGGCCACCTTTACCACAGGCACATCCAGCTGCACCTGCACGGGCACCATGCTCTTCTTCATGGGCTCCAACAGCCCAATCACACCGTTATTGTCCTAGAAGGGAGGGACAGGGCCCTTATCAGCCAGTCCTGCCTGCCCCGTGCCAGTGAAATCCAGAAGGGCAGTGGCACCAGATGGGGATGGAGAAGTGGGCAGGAACCGGGCCACATACTCAAATACTTACAAATGAAACCATTTATGGTCTGCGACTCGCATTAAAATAATCAAGGAATCAGACAGTGGATGCAAATAGAGATAAACAAGTCTGGCCACAAGCTGATAATCATTGAAACTGTGTGGCAAGTAAACGGGCGTTCAATATACTCTTCTGGGCCAGGCATGGTAACTCATGCCAGTAATCCTAGCACTTTGGTAGGCCCAGGTGGGCAGATCGCTTGAGCTCAGGACCAGCTTGGGCAACACGGTGAAACCCCGTCCCTACAAAAAATACAAAAATTAGCTGGGCTGTGGTGGCACAAGCCTATAGTAACAGCTACTTGCGAGGCTGAGCCCAGGAAGTTGAGGCTGCAATGAGCTATGATGCCATTGCACTCTGGCCTGGGTGACAGAGCAGGATCTCGTCTCTAATTAAAAAAGAAAAGAGGCCGGGTGCAGTGGCTCACACCTGTAATCCCAGCACTTTGGGAGGCTGAGGCAGGTGATCACGAGGTCAGGAGATCAAGACCATCCTGGCTAACACGGTGAAACACCGTCTCTAACAAAAAATTAGCCAGGTGTTGTGGCGGGTGCCTGTAGTCCCAGCTACTCGGGAGGCAGAGGCAGGAGAATGGCGTGAACCCGGGAGGCGGAGCTTGGAGTGAGCCGAGATCGCGCCACTGCACTCCAGCCTGGGCGACAAAGCGAGACTCCCCCCGTCTCAAAAAAAAGAAAAAAGAAAAGAGGCCAGACGCGGTGGCTCACGCCTGCAATCCAGCACTCTGGGAGGCCCAGACGGGCGGATCACCTGAGATCAGAAATTCACAATCAGCCTGGCCAACATGGTGAAACCCCGTCTCTACTAAAAATACAAAAATCAGCCGGGCATGGTGGCACATGCCTGTAATCCCAGCTACTCGGGAGGCTGAGGCAGGAGAATCACTTAAACCTGGGAGGTGGAGGTTGTGGTGAGCCGAGATTGCGCTATTGCACTCCAGCCTGGGCAACGAGAGTGAAACTCTGTCTCAAAACAAAACAAAACAACAACAAAAAACAGTATCTGTTTTTTAAACTACACTCCTCTGTACCTTGGAAACTCTGAGATGCGACAATCCCTGCCTCCACACCTCCTTCCCCATCCAAGCCTCTGGGAAGTGCTGGCAAGGTGAGGGGGAGACGGAAGTCAGGGAGATGGGTGAAGACAGCAGGCCTCCTGGATCAGCCTCAACCCAGGGACATCCTTGACCCACTCACTTCCCAGGACAGACACTTAATGACATCGGATTCGAGGAAACAGCCCGTGGCGTGGACAGGCCCACGTGAGGAAGCTAGAGTCCTGCGTCTGGGCCTCAGCTCTACCTGTGGGCTTTCATCTCCCCACCAGTAAGTACCATGGGGGCATGGAAGTGGATTATCTTTGGGGCCCCGCCAGTTAATTCTGCCTTTCAGACCCCATGCAGACTTCCAGACCCAGCCTTACCCTGAAGGAGCCCCAGAGGAAGACACGGCCATCCTCGGTGAGGGCTGCTGTGTGACTGTCTCCTGCTGACACCTGTACCACCTTCTCTTGCAGCTCCACTTTCCCAGGGACCATCTCCGAGCCCTCCACTGATGTGTCCCTTCCCAGGGCACCCTCATCATTGCAGCCGAAGGAATAGACCTGTGCCCAGGATGCCCTCATTAATGCAGAGTCTGGCCGCGCAGTCCATTCTCATGTAGGCCACTCCCCACTTGACAAGCCAGCTCCATTTCCACAGTGAACATGTGTGATTCAAAAGCCCTGCCCCAAGCCACCCAACCCCAGGCCTTGTCCAACCCTGTGCCGGCCCCCAACACCTACCTGGCCACTTTTGCTTAGACACACGGTGTGCATGCCCCCAGCCTCAGCCTGCACAACATCCTCTGGAATGGATACCAGGGCCGGCTTCTTCCTCTCCATCACCTTCTCACCCAGCCCCAGCTGGCCCACGTCGCCCTGGCCTAGTGTCAGCACCAAGCCGGGTTCTGTGCTGTGGGACCTGTGTGAGACTGAAGGGTGAAGAAGACAGACCCTGAGTCCAGAGGATGAGGACCGCGAGGAGAGCTCACAGGCTCTGGGATCACACAAACCTGCGTGGAAGCCCCTGCTCTGCCACAGATGTTAGCAGGAACTTCCTAAGTTTTGTCATCTGTGAAATGGGGACAACAAAAGTACCTCTCTCACAGGATTTTTTTTTTTTTTGAGACGGAGTCTCGCTCTGTTGCCCAGGCTGGAGTGCAGTGGCGCGATCTCAGCTCACTGCAAGCTCCGCCTCCTGGGTTCACACCATTCTCCTGCCTCAGCCTCCTGAGTAGCTGGGACTACAGGCACCCGCCACCACGCCCGGCTAATTTTTTTTTGTATTTTTAGTAGAGACGGGGTTTCACTGTGGTCTTGATCTCCTGACCTCGTGATCCACCCGCCTCGGCCTCCCAAAGTGCTGGGATTGTGAGCCACCGTGCCCGGCCCTCTCACAGGATTTTTGTGGAGATTAAGAACTAAGCACATTATTCATGTGAAAGGGGAGAAAGGGAAACAAGGAGACACTGGATACTGTGAAATGAATCTTGGTGGAGAGGGCAAGGGGCTGGGTGCGGTGGCTCACACCTGTAATCCTAGCACTTTGGGAGGCCGAGGCGGGCGGATCACTTGAGGTCAGGAGTTAGGGACCAGCCTAGCCAACAGTAGCCTGTAATCTCAGCTACTGGGGAGGCTGAGGCAGGAGAATCACTTGAACCTGGGAGGCGGAGGTGGCAGTGAGCCGAGATCGTGCCACTGCCCCATGCAGTCTCGGCGACAGAGTGAGACTCGATCTCCAAAAAAAAAAAAAAAAAAAAGAAAAAAAGAAAAGAAAGCTAATTATTATTATTATTATTTTGAGACGCAGTCTCCCTCTGTCGACAGTCTGGAGTGCAGTGGGTGGATCTTGGCTAACTGCAACCTCTGCCTCCCGGGTTCAAACGATTCCTCTGCCTCAGTCTCCTGAGTAGCTGGGACTACAGGCGCGCGCCACCGCGCAAGGCTAATTTTTTGTATTTTAGTAGAGACGGGGTTTCACCATGTTGGCCAGGATGGTCTCGATCTTCTGACCTTGTGATCCGCCCGCCTCGGTCTCCCAAAGTGCTGGAATTACAGGCGTGAGCCACCTTGCCCGGCAGAAAGCTAATTATAATAGCAGAATCTGCAGCGAAAGCAAGAGAGACTACGTGGGTCAGAGAACAGTCCCCAATCTGCGTCCTAGCCCTCCTCCATGCCCAGGCCGTCCGCCAGTGAATAAGTTCAGCTCCCGGGCAAATCCACTGCAGAAACAGACTCTTCCCTCCGCCATCCAGTGGAGAGGCAGGAGGGGCGGGAGGAAGAGCGGACAGCGGCATTTGCGGGAGGTGCACGCCAACAGGTGGGCAGCCCGGGGCCCTCTGTGGGCCAAAGGCGGCCCCCCAACCCGCAGCACCAGGCAGCCAAGGGCGCCCAGCCCCTCCCCCGAGGATGTGGCCACCGCTGAGGAGCCCGCGCTGGCAGCACAGAGGGCGCCCCGGGCGCGGAGCCACCTGGTTGGGTTTTCTGGTCAGGAGGGCTCGGCCTGTAGGCACCTTGGCAGGAGCGGGCGCCAGGAACGCGGCGGGAGGTGGCGGCCCTCGCGTCTGCAAAAGACAGGCACTGTCTGAGTGTGGGTCCACACTTCCCCTCCCAGTTTGGTGCTGGCTTTTCTCTCCTCCTTGTCCCCCTCCGGGGTCCCAGGACAGAGGAAACCACAGCCACCTCCCTCAAATGCTGCCAGGCCATTATCTCATCTCATCCTCACACAGCCCAGAGAGGCTGGTGCTGCTCTGGCTGCCTCCATTTTATGAAGTCGATAATCCAAACTGCGGATTAAGTGACTTGCCCATCAGCTAGACAGAGCGAGGACTTGAACCCATGTCGGAGAGTCAGTGATCCTAACCATAACGCATCACTGCCTGGGGCAAAGCCCTAGGGTCTAGTTTGTTTTTTTTTTTTGCCAGTGCTGCCTGAGTGCCTCGAGAGGAGCTTCTGCCCACTTTTGTGATTCCCAGAGGGTGGGATTCAATGAGCTACGGGAAACCTTCCAGCTGGGTGGCGTCTCTGCACTCCACACACTTCAGCTTCAAGCGTCAGGAAGAAGCCCAGTCCTGGGTTCTTAGGGTTTCAAGGGGCCACCTGTACCCACAAAAAGGCCAAGGCCAACTTACCCTTCACCTTCTTGCTTTTGGGGATGGCATCTGCTGGGGGGGACTTTCTTTTAGCTATGCGCTTGGGTGACATCTTCCTGTCCTGAAAGTCAGTCAGATACTACATGTGAGAAATGGCAAACATTTTCCTGGGCCAATCAGACAATATTTATCAAACACCCTAGAAATACGTTAAGAGGAATTGCCCAACAATTCCACTTCTCAAAATGTATCCCAAGAACAGAATAATGGATGCACGCAAAGATTAATTACACAAATATTCTCTACCGTATTCTTCATAACATTTTAAAAACAACAAAAACAGGACCCAGGTGTTCAATAGTAATGAACTAGTTAAATATGTGGTGTATTCATGATAGAACAGTATGAAGCCATCAAAAGTGATGTTTTCAGAGATCAATCTATTGAATAGAAAGATGTTCCCCACTGCCAAATAAAACAAGCAGAATGAAAACCAGATGGCCAGGTGCGGTGGCTCACATCTCTAATCCCAACACTGTGGGAGGCCGGGGCGGGCGGATCACCTGAGGTCGGGAGTTCGAAACCAGCCTGGCCAACATGGCAAAACCCCGTCTCTACTAAAAATACAAAAATTAGCCAGGCGCGGTGATGGGCGCCTGTAATCCCAGCTACTCAGGAGAATCGCTTGAATCCATGAGGTGGAGGTTGCGGTGAGCCAAGATCGAGCCACTGCACTCCAGCCTGGGCAACAGAGCCAGACTGTCAAAAAAAAAATAAAAATAAAAAATAAAAAAAGGCTGGGCGCAGTGGCTCACACCTGTAATCCCAGTACTTTGGCACTTTGGGAGACCAAGGTGGGTGGATCACTTGAGGTCAGGAGTTCGAGACCAGCCTGGCCAACATGGTGAAACCCCATCGCCACTAAAAAAAAAAAAAAAAAAAAAAAAAATACAAAAATTAGCCAGGTATGGTGGTGTGCGACTGTAATCCCAGCTACTTGGGAGGCTGAGGTAGGAGAATTGCTTGAACCTAGGAGGTGGAGGTTGCGGTGAGCCAAGATCAGCCATTGCACTCAGCACTCCAGCCCGGGTGACAGAATGAAACTCCACCCCCCAACCAAAAAAAAAAAGAAAAACAGATTATCATCCCTTTTTTTTTTTTTTGGAAAAAAAATGCATACACATAAAAAAACGTGAGAAAAATGTGGGGAGGAAAATATATCCCGTATTAACAATGGTAACCTCGGAAAATGGTATTATGGATAATTATTACTTGCATCATTGTATCCTATATTATCTAAGATGTTTAATAAGAAGCATTACACGTATCTTTTTTTTTGAGACGGAGTCTCACTCTGTCGCCAGGCTGGAGTGCACAGGCATGATTTCAGCTCACTGCAACCTCCGCCTCCCAGACGGAAGCAATTCTTCAACCTCAGCCTTCCGAGTAGCTAAGATTACAGGCGTGCCTCACCATGCCCTGCTAAGTTTTGTTTTGTTTTTGTTTTTGTTTTTTTGAGACGGAGTCTCGTTCTGTCGCCCAGGCTACAGTGCAATGGCGCGATCTTGGCTCATGCAACCTCTGCCTCCTGGGTTCAAGTGATTCTCCTGCCTCAGCCTCTCTAGTAGCTGGGATTACAGGCGCCCACCACCACACCCAGCTAATTTTTGTATTTTTAGTAGAGACGAGGTTTCACCAGTTTGGCCAGGCTGGTCTTGAACTCTTGATCACAGGTGATCCACGCCCCCCTTGGCCTCCCAAAGTGCTGGGATTATAGGCGTGAGCCACTGTGCCCAACCCAAAATTTTTTCTTTTTTTTTTTTGAGACAGAGTCTCGCTCTGTCACCCAGGCTGGAGTGCAGTGGCGCGATCTCGGCTCACTGCAAGCTCCGCCTCCCGGGTTCAAGTGATTCTCCTGCCTCAGCCTCTGGAGTAGCTAGGATTACAGGCATGTGCCACCACGCCCGGCTAATTTTGTATTTTTAGTAGAGATGGGGTTTCTCCATGCTGGTCACGCTGGTCTTGAACTCCTGACCTCAGGTGATCCACCCACATGTATTTAAAAAGTTTTGGCCGGGCGCGGTGGCTCACGCCTGTAATCCCAGCACTTTGACAGGCCGAGGTGGGCGGATCAGAGGCCAGGAGATCGAGACCATCCTGGCTAACACGGTGAAACCCAGTCTCTACTAAAAATACAAAAAATTAACCAGGCATGGTGGTGGGCCCCTGTAATCCCAGCTACTCGGAGAGGCTGAGGCAGGAGAATGGCGTGAACCCGGGAGGCGGAGCTTGCAGTGAGCCGAGATTGCGCCACTGCACGCCAGCCTGGGCGACAGAGCGAGACTCCCTCTCAAAAAAAAAAAAAAAAAAAAAAAAAAAAACTTAAGTCTGTTGTAAACAATTAAAACATTGAAGAACAACATTAAGTGAAATATCCATCATAACTCCATTCAACCCCATGTAAGTACCAGTAACTTTGGCAATGTGTTACTGTTATAATCAGAGGGGGAGAAGAGCTATTTTCTTTTCTTATTTAATTGGTTGATTTTTTTAGAGACAGGGTGCCACCACACCTGTAATCCTAGCACTTTGGGATTGAGCCCAGGAGTTCAAGACCAGCCTGGGCAACATAGCGAAACCCCATTTCTATCCAAAAAATTACAAAAATTAGCCAGGCATGGTGGTGCATGTCTATAGTCGCGGCTACTCAGGAGGCTGAGGTGGGAGGATGGCTTGAGCCTGGGAGGCTGAGGCTACAGTGAGCTGAGGTTGTGCCACTGCACTTCAGCCGGGGCGACAGAGACAGACCTTGTCTCAAAAACACAAAAACACGTGCACTGAAGATTGCGGCTGCTGTGGGAAAGGTTACTGTAAGCATCAGTTGCCCGGCATGTGAGTGCCATTCCTTGGGGGCATTTCTGCCCCTGCAGCCTTCAGGCCTGCTGCTTCTGGAAGAACTAGTTTGACAAGCATATTGTGGTCTGGTTCCGGTCAAGCAAAATTCTGGCACCAGTTCCTCATACCGTGCACCTGACGTCACCCAGCATGCGCCCTATTTTAAGGGTACAGCCGTTGTCGATGGAGAGTTCAAAGACCTAAGCCTTAATGACTTTGAGGGGAAATATTTGGTGCTTTTCTTCTATCCTTTGGATTTCTTTTTTTCTGAGACGGAGTCTTGCTGTGTCACCCAGGCTGGAGTGCAGTGGCACGATCTCGGCTCACTGCAACCTCTGCCTCCCGGGTTCAAGCCAATTCTCCCGCCTCAGCCTCCTGAGTGCCTGGAATTACAGGCGCCTGCCACGACTCCTGGCTAATTTTTGTATTTGTAGTAGAGATGGGATTTCACCATGTTGGTGAGGCTGGTCTTGAACTCCTGAACTCAGGTGATCCATCCGCCTCAGCCTCCCAAAGTGCTGGGATTACAGGTGTGAGTCACCGCGCCTGGCCCTATCCTTTGGATTTCACCTTTGTGTGTCCTACAGAAATTGTTGCTTCTAGTGACAAAGCTAAGGAATTTCACGATGTGAACTTTGAAGTTGTTGCAGTCTCAGTGGATTCCCACTTTAGCCATCTTGCCTGGATAAATACACCAAGAAAGAATGGCGGTTTAGGCCACATGAACATCGCACCCTTGTCAGATTTAACTAAGCGAATTTCTCGAGACTACGGTGTGCTGTTAGAAGGTCCTGGTCTTGCACTAAGACGTCTCTTCATAATTGACCCCAATGGAGTCATCAAGCACTTGTTTTTTTTTTTTGAGACGGAGTCTTGCTCTGTCACCCAGGCTGGAGTGCAGTGGCTCAATCTCGGCTCACTGCAAGCTCCACCTCCCCGGTTCACGCCATTCTCCTGCCTCAGCCTCCCGAGTAGCTGGGACTACAGGTGCCTGCCACTGTACCCAGCTAATTTTTTTGTATTTTTTTTAGTAGAGACGGGGTTTCACTGTGTTAGCCAGGATGGTCTCGATCTCCTGACCTCCTGACCACCTCAGCCTCCCAAAGTGCGGGGATTACAGGCGTGAGCCACCGCAGCCGGCCACACTTGAGTGTTAATGATCTCCCAGTGGGCCGAAGTGTGGAGGAAACCCTGCTCTTGGTGAAAACGTTCCAGTAGGTAGAAACCCATGGAAAAGTCTGCCCAGTGAACTGGACACAGGACTCTACTACAATCAAGCCCAATCCAGCTGCTTCCAAACAGTATTTTCAGAAGGTAAATCAGTAGCTCACCCACGTGTATCTTCTCACCTTCTTACCCCAGAGAAGAACCACAGTTGAAACCTGTTTTTATCATTTTAAAGATGATTATCTGTGGCCGGGCGCGGTGGCTCATGCCTGTAATCCCAGCACTTTGGGAGGCTGAGGCAAGCGGATTGTGAGGTCAGGAGATCGAGACCATCTTGGCTAACAAGGTGAAACCGTCTCTACTAAAAATACAAAAAATTAGCCCGGTGTGGCCGGGTGTGGTGGCTCACGCTTGTAATCCCAGCACTTTGGGAGGCCAAGGCAGGTGGATCACAAGATCAGGAGATTGAGACCATCCTGGCTAACACAGTGAAACCCCGTCTCTACTAAACAAAATACAAACAATTAGCCAGACGTGGTGGTGGGTGCCTGTAGTCCCAGCTACTCGGGAGGCTGAGGCAGGAGAATGGCGTGAACCTGGGAGGCGGAGCTTGCAGTGAGCCGAGATAGTGCCACTGCACTCCAGACTGGGCAACAGAGTGAGACTCTGTCTCAAAAACAAAAAAACAAAAACAAAAACAAAAAAATTAGCCAGGTGTGGTGGTGTGCGCCTGTAATCCCAGCTACTCAGGAGGCTGAGACAGGAGAATCGCTTGAACCCAGGAGGTGGAGGTTGTCGTGAGCCGAGATCGTACCACAGCACTCCAGCCTGGGCAACAGAGCAAGACTCCGTTTCAAAACAAAACAAGCAAAAACAAAAACAAAACAACAACAAAAAAAGAGATCAAAGCTATATATGCAGCACACTAACATACAAACGCCAAGTATGACATAAATGGGGAAAGGAAACCATCTATGGGTGATTAGGAGGGCGGCAGTAGGAAGATCCAGGGCAGCTCAAAGTCTCGGCCCCTCCACTCTCCCAGTCTTTTAAATGCTGCTGCCGCTTCTCAAGACTTCCGTGTCTTCTCCAGGCTGCTGGGAATACAGACATTCTCCCCAGCTCTCTAATTCTAATCCAGCCAAAAATGTGTCCAGTGTCTTTTTTTTTTCTCTACACATACAGCTCTGGAAATAAATTTTTATTGATATATATATATATATATATATATATTTATTTATTTATTTTTGAGACGGAGTCTCGCTCTGTCACCCAGGCTGGAGTGCAGTGGGGTGATCTCGGCTCACTGCAAGCTCCACCTTCCTGGTTCACACCATTCCCCTGCCTCAGCCTCCCAAGTAGCTGGGACCACAGGTGCCCGCCACCACGCCCGGCTAATTTTTTTGTATTTTTTTTTTTTTTTTGAGACAGAGTCTCACTCTGTCGCCCAGGCTGGAGTGCAGTGGTGCAATCTTGGCTCACTGCAAGCTCCGCCTCCTGGGTTCACGCCATTCTCCTGCCTCAGCCTCTCCGAGTAGCTGGGACTACAGGCGCCCGCCACCACGCCCGGCTAATTTTTTGTATTTTTTAGTAGAGATGGGGTTTCACTGTGGTCTCCATCTCCTGACCTTGTGATCCGCCCGCCTCGGCCTTCCAAAGTGCTGGGATTACAAGCGTGAGCCACCGCGCCCGGCCAATTTTTTTGTATTTTTAGTAGAGACAGAGTTTCACCGTGTTAGCCAGGATGGTCTCGATCTCCTGACCTCGTGATCCTCTTGCCTCAGCCTCCCAAAGTGCTGGGATTACAGGCGTGAGCCACCGCGCCCGGCTGTATATATATTTTTTGAGACAGGATCTCACTCTCTGTTGCCCAGGCTCAAGTGCAGTGGCACAATCACAGCTCATTGCAGGTTTGACCTCTTGAGCTCAGCTGATCCTCCCACCTCAGCCTCTAGGACAGCTGGGACTACAAGTCCGCATCACAATGCCCAGCGAATTTTTATATATTTTGTAGAGACAGGGTTTTGCCAAGTTGCCCAGGCTGGCCTAGAACTCCTGGGCTCAAGCGATCTACCCGCCTCAGCCTCCCAAAGTGCTGGGATTACAACAGGTGTGAGCCACCATGCCCGGCTGGAGCCACAGTCTTTCAGGTCCTGAAAAACAGTCAAGTTGTCTAAGCCTCTACCTGATGTTACAAAGGGAAAGAGAACTCCAAGAGCCCTTCTCCGTCTCAGCTGTGGGCCTAACCAGCAGCGCCCTCATTCCTTCCTTCTAGTGGTTCCCGAGAGCCCAGCCTCTCTAGCTCTCCCCTCCATGGTATATGGACACAAGGCCAGGCACTTTTCTGCTGATTATCCTGGAGAAGAACAAAATACTAAAGATGGGAAAGTAACCAAGGGCCTAGAGTTCTGATAAGCCTTTGCAGGCTGAGCTTCTGCAGGTTGTTACTGGCCCAGTTCTGACTGATGGGGTGGCAGTTCTGAACTTCACCCAACTTTTATTCTCCCAGGACTGGGAATCCTCCAACCTGTCTTTTGAGACCCCTTGTCCCACACTAAAAATGCACGTTCTTTTTTTTTTTTTGAGACGGAGTCTCGCACTCTTGACCAGGCTGGAGTGCAGTGGCGTGATATCTGCTCACTGCAAGCTGCGCCTCCTGGGTTCATGCCATTCTCCTGCCTCAGCCTCCTGAGTAGCTGGGACTACTGGCACTCGCCACCACGCCCGGCTAATTTTTGTATTTTTAGTAGAGACAGGGTTTCGCCATGTTAGCCAGGATGGTCTCGATCTTCTGACCTTGTGATGCGCCTGCCTCGGCCTCCCAAAGTGCTGGGATTACAGGCGTGAGCCGTCGCGCCTAGCCACATTCTTTGGGATTAGAGGGAACTGGGTTCACCTTCCAGAGCTTGTGGCTGGCCAGTGGCCTTAACCTCTCTGAACTGTATTCTCATCTATAAAAGGAGATGCAATGACTACTTCTCAGGGCTGTCATCAAGACTGAATGAAATGGTTGTAAATCCACAAATATTTATAGTGCTTACTACTACTAAGGGAGGAGACCACCCCTCATATTATCTTATGCCCAATTTCTGCCTCCAAAGAAGGAAGTAAAAACTAAAAGGCAGAAATGAAATCCACAGGCAGACAGCCCGGCGCCGTGCCCTGGGCCTGGTAGTTAAAGATCGACCCGTGACCTAACCGGTTATGTTATCTATAGATTTCAGACACTGTATGGAAAAGCACTGTGAAAATCCCTGTCCTGTTCTGTTCCAATCTGATTACCGGTGCATGCAGCCCCCAGTCACGTAACCCCTGCTTGCTCAATCGATCACGACCCCTTCATACAGACCACCTTAGAGTTGTAAGCCCTTAAAAAGGACAAGAAGTGCTCACTCGGGGAGCTCGGTTTTTGGAGACGTGAGTCTTGCCAAAGCTCCTGGCCGAATAAAGCCCTTCCTTCTTTAACTCGGTGTCTGAGGGGTTTTGTCTGCGGCTTATCCTGCTACACTACTGCTTGGCTTTGGGTGAGGAGGTGTAGCAAGGATAAAGGAGACTAACCCTTTTTTAATCTCATAATTTGTTCATCCTTTGTATTTATTTATTTTTGAGATAGGGTCCCGCCCAGACTTGAGTGCAGTGGCATGGTCATGGCTCACTGCAGCCTCAACTACTTGGGCTTAAGCCATCCTGGAGAGCTGGGACTACAGGTGTGCACCACCACACCCGGCTAATTTTTGTATATTTTGTAGAAACGTCTTGCCATGTTGCCCAGGCTGGTCCCGAACTCCTGGGCTCAAGCGATTCTCTAGCCTTGGACTCCCGAAGTGCTGGGATTATAGGTGTAAACCACCATGCCCGGCCTTTTATTTTATTCTTTTAAAAGAGGGGGTCTCGCTCTGTCACCTAGGCTGGAGTGCAGTGGTGCAATTAGCTCACTGCAGCCTCGAACTCATGGACTCGAGTGATCTTCCCACCTCAGCTTCCCAAGAGCCTGGGATCACGGGCACGTGCCACAGCACTTGGCTTGATTTGTTCATTCTAAAAAAGTCCAGAGGATTCTTGGCAGGCCTGCCCAGGATCCCCCTATGAGCTTGGCCAAACACAAAGACTCCCAGGCTTGGGCTTAAATGACCAGGTAGATGGTAGACTTCCATGTAGTGAGATAGAGAGAACACTGTCGAACAAACAGGAGAGAAGAGACGTGAAGCTCCATGTTGCTAGGTGTTTTCATTCAATCTGAAGTGCTTGGGAGCCATCCCAGAAAGGATGTCAGGCAGGCAAAGTTAGACGGGGTAGTGATGTGGGATATAAGAGGCACCTTTGTGGCCGGGCACAGTGGCTCACGCCTGTAATCCCAGCACAGTGGGAGGCCAAGGTGGGTGGATGACCTGAGGTCAGGAGTTCGAGACCAGCCTGACCAACATGGAGAAACCCCATCTCTACTAAAAATACAAAATTAGCCGGGCGTGGTGGCGCGTGCTGTAATCCCAGCTACTCGGGAGGCTGAGGCAGGAGAATCGCTTGAACCCAGGAGGTGGAGGTTGCGGTGAGCCGAGTTTGCACCATTGCACTCCAACCTGGGCAACAAGAGTGAAACTATCCCTCCACCAAAAAAAGAGGCACCCTGTTTTAGATAGACAGCTGTATGCCAAGGCAAACATCCCATCAGTTCATCAGAATAATCTGTAGCAGTCTGCTGTGCCTGGGAGGGAGACTGTATTAGCATGAAAAAGTACTCACAACAAAGTCAGGAGAAAAAGCAGGAACAATTAAGTCAGCATAGTTGGTGCTGATGGCTGGGCTGCCATGAGCACAGCCTGGAATGGAGTCAGACACATAAAGGCTATATGAAGTGTTGGTGTCATGGGGCATTAACCAAAAAATCTGTTATCGTGGATGGAACAGACCCAATCAACATCTTCTTAGTTATCTGTGTTTGGCTAATATTCTGGAGCGTTTCACTACAAGCTGGCCCCAATGATCCCACTCTACAGAGAAGAAAACAGGCTCAGAAAGGTGAAGTATCTCACTCAAGACTGGAAGAGGAGGCCAAGATCGGAACCAAGTTAGTCAGACTCCAGAGCTGGTGCCCTTGAGTGTTATTAGAAATTTCTTCTGCCTCCTTCCTCCCCAAGCTCCCTGGCAGTCTCTCAGCTTGCCTGGAACTGTCTCTCCTCCTCCTTTCCCTAGGAAAGACGGCAACTTGCCACTGGTCTTCCGGTCCCCACCCTCATCCCCTCCTCTCATTCTCCAAGTCATTCATGATAAATAAATATGTGTGTGTGTGTGTGTGTGTGTATATATATATATATATTTTTTTTGAGACAGGGTCTCATTCTGTTGCCCAGGCTGTAGTGCAGCAGCACGTACATGGCTCACTGCAACCTCCACCTCCTAGGCTCAAGCGACCCTCCTGCCTCAGCCTCCAGAGTAGCTGGGACTACAGGCATGTACCACCACGCTTGGCTAATTTGTAATTTTTTTTTTTTTTTTTGTAGAGACAAGGTCTCACTATGTTGCCCAGGCTGGTCTCAAACTCCCGGGCTCAAGTGATCCTCCCACCTCGACCTCCCAAAGTGCTGGGATTATAGGTGTGAGGTACCGTGCCCGGCCTCATTCATGATCTTTCCAAACCTCAAACCTGAAGCAAGCTACTAGCCTGCCTGGACTCCTTAGTGGTTCCCTTTTCCTGGAAGATAAAGCCCGTGTTTCTTAGCTGCGTATTAGAGGCCTCCAACATTGGGTACTGACAGAACCTTTAGCTTCATCTCCTGTCTATCACATCCTCCCTTCTCTTCCCACACAATCTCCTAGCCAGACCCACCAGGCCAGAATGCTAACTGTCCTCTCCACACCATTTGCATCTCTTTACCTGGAATGCCTCCCCATCCCTTATCCCACTGGAAGAACATTTACTGGTGTCTCAAAGTCACCTCCTCTGATCCCTCCTCCATCCTGAACTACTCGTTCTCTCTGAGAAACTGGGACAGACTTTTGGATCACAATCACTTTAATTTACATGCCTATCCACCATACCAATCAACTTCCTAAAATATGAGCCCCTGGGGGCACCCGCTAACTCACTGTATCTTCCATATGCAAAACCCTTTTACTCCTCACAGGAAGCTGAAGAAGGCAGCACTGTCACTCCTATTTCACAGTTAAGGAACTGAGGCTCAGAAAGATAACTTTATTGGCCTAAGTTCACATAGCAAGTAAAGAGGAGCCGAGAAAAACAACCCAGGCCTATCTGACTGATTCTGAAGGCATCTGAAGGCAGACCCAGGGGCTAAGGCAGCCTGGGCAGGCCTCCCCAGTATCCCCTATGCACTTGGCCACGTCCAAGAAGCAGAGAACAGATGCCAGCTGAGGAGAGGACGGTGAAACCAGAGAGGAGACAAAGAGGCAGCTAGAGCCTGAGGGAAGGTGGGGTGGGTGGTGACAGGTCCACCGACAGACAGACGTGGGGAAGGACAGTGGCAACAACTCCCTGCTGTGGTGGAGATGGCACCTGAGTGCTCGTCGAGTCCCAGAGGCTTCCTCTCCAAAATCGAAGACTTGAGGCCATGCACTGGGCTGGCAATCGCCAGGGAAGGGCAGGGGATGGAGGGCCACCTTCTATTTTTTTTTTTTTTTTTGAGACGGAGTCTCACTCTGTCACCCAGGCTGGAGTGCAGTGGCGCGATCTCGGCTCACTGCAAGCTCCGCCTCCCGGGTTCACGCCATTCTCCTGCCTCAGCCTCCCGCGTAGCTGGGACTACAGGCGCAAGCCACCACGCCTGGCTAATTGCTTGGTATTTTTAGTAAAGATGGGGTTTCACGATGTTGGCCAGGCTGGTCTTGAACTCCTGACCTCAGGTGATCTGCCCACTTCGGCCTCCCAAATTGCTGGGGTTACAGTCGTGAGCCACCGAGCCCGGCCTCTCTGGCTGTGTTTTCTTAACCAGGCAGTGAGTGACCGGGCTGGGAATAAGGAGTTGGCTTTTGGCATCATGCTTCTCCGCCCCGCCCCACCCCACCCAACACAGCTTCCATCTTCAAGGAGCACACAGTCTCTGGGAGAAGAGTGAGACAGTCACAGACAAGTTGGCTACAGAGTCAGCTTCCACCAGCAGGCACTCCAGAATGCCCACAGCTGCCCTTTGAGGTGAGCAGACTCATCCCAGTTTTACAGCTAAGGGGAAGATGAGGCTCAGGGAAAGGTGACTCAGGTCACACAGAGGTGGGATGAAATTCCAGTCTCATGACCACGCTCCACCAGAGCTGGAGCTGCCCTACCCCCACCTCACCTTCCTTATTTATTGAAGAAAGCGGGTAGGCACGCCAGTCTAGACAGTCTGCCCGGAGCTTGGTGCTCCTGCCCTGACCTCCAGTGACCTCACCACAGCCTCAATTTCTGTAAAAGAAGACAGAGCCCTCCCAGGCCACTGCAGCTATGCCCTCCGTCCCCCACGCCAGGAGGCCAGGAGGGAGAACTTGTCTGTCAGACTCAGGCTGAAAAATCTCTTTGTGTGAAAGGTCCCCAGGAGGGAAGGAAGAAGAGAGCTCATGTGTCAATATACATTTGGTGAGAGCTGCTGTTATGCCAGGCACACAGCTGGTATATTTCACACTAGGAGTTTCTCACCTGGGATCCTCGTTGTATACAACCTGGCCTGGACCTATGTGTTCATTTTTCCTGGGGGAAGGGACACACAACTTCGACTAGATGTTGGGATCACTGCTTTATGAAAATTATAGGATATTACTATTCGGGAGGCTGAGACAGGAGAATCGCTTGAACCTGGGAGGTGGAGGCTGCAGTGACAGAGAGCACAACACTACGCTCCAGCGTGGGCGATAGAGCAAGATTCCGTATCAGGAAAAAAAAAAAAAATTGGCCGGGAGCGGTGGCTCACACCTGTAATTCCAGCACTTTGGGAGGCCGAGGCGGGTGGATCACCTGAGGCCAGAAGTTCAAGACCAGCCTGGCCAACATGGTGATACCCTGTCTCTACTAAAAAAAAAATACAAAAATTAGCCGGGCCTGGTGGCGCGTTCCTGTAGTCTCAGCTACTCGGCAGGCTGAGGCAGAATTGATTGAACCTAGGAGGTGGAGGTTGCAGTGAGCTGAGATCGCGCCACTGCACTCCAGCCTGGGTAGGTACTAAGAGCAGAAACTCCGTCTCAAAAAAAAAAAAAAATTATATCCTCACCACATGCCCCCTACCATTGCTTTACAGATAAGGAAACCAATGCTCTGGGGGACTGGGTGGGTTGCCCAAGGGCATCTGATGAGAAAGTTGTAAAGATGAACAGACCAGGATTCCTGCTCTTGGAAACAGGAGCCTCGTGAACTCCTAATTCATCTGTCCAGGTTTCACTCTGATGCCCTTCTTGGGGGAAACCTTCCCTGCCTCCTCTACCCCGCAGAGTTCCTTAGTCTTGCACACAAGACCCTTCATGAGCCAGCCCCTACTGTATCATCTTGTTACTCTCCTCCTCCAGTCACCTCAAGACCTGTGGTATCCCTGACCACAATACCTATAACTTCATGGGTTGCACGTGCAATCCCTCTGCCTGTATCACCCTAATCCCACTACCCTCAGACTGCCTGAAAAACTCTGTTCCTTCACAACCCCATTCAAGAGTCACTTCACCTGGAAAGCCATCCCTGAGCCTCCTGGGCAGGGTGGGGGGGTCCCCCTGAGGGCTCCCCGTAACACCCCACACACTCAACTTCTGCTAGGATACACAAGTCACACGTGGTCGAAGTTAGGTCAATATGTGATGTATGAATGACTTGCCAGTAGCGTCCGTCGCCCGGGTTCAAGGGCATAGTTGGCTCATGACACGGGCCTGCTCTTCTCACTACTGTCCCCCAGCCCCGCAAGAGCATCACGGAATAAATGGCCAGCAAATCATCTGCTGACAGACTGAGCTGCTGCGGAGTTCGAGACACACGGCTCCCAAAGGTCCACAGCGGAAGACCCTCGAGCTCCTACGACCCACCCTCTCCCGGGCAGGGCTCCCTCCCCGATCTGCAAACCGCCTTCTCCAAGCGCATGCCGGACAAAACCATCCTCCTCGCGGCAGAGACCCATCCCCCGCCCGGCCCGCCGCGCTCGCGCCGTTTGAATCTCCCGCCTGCGCGGGCGCCGCGGTGCGGGCGTGAGAGGCGCGGCGGCGGAGGGGCCGCGCGGCCCTAGCTCCGGCGAGGCGGCGCCCAGCGGGGCCGGGGAATCGCGAGCCCGCACCGCGCCTTCCTGCCTCCGGGCTTCACGTGGGGCCGGCGCCGCGTGACACGGGCGAGAGCGGGCAGCGACCTATAGGCCCGCGTGGACCGGCCCGTGCTCCGGCTGTGGCCGCCCCGCGCACCGCCCTTTGCCCCGACCCTCCGCGCGTCCCGGGCGAGACCTACCTCGGTGCACGTCGGCCACAAGGAACTCCAGCGCTCCCCGCCGGGCCGCGAACTGCCCCAGAGCATGCGCTCTGCAGGCCTCTGGCCCCGACCCGGGCGAGAAAGGAAAACAAAGAGCCCGGCGGCCCCTGGCGGCCATCCCGGGATCTGCATGTGGCGCGCTCCCGGGCTGGGGGGGGGCCCTTGGCCAGGCTGGCTCCCCTGGCCCGGTTCCAGTGGGTGTGTATTTTGGAAACCCCAAATCGGGACACGTGGACTAACAACCAGAAAGACTCCTTGAGTTCGGTCGGTTTAGGAAAATCTCGTGCGGTAGGGTCTGTACGGAGAAAAAAGATACTCATCTTCCCTACCCTCAAGAGGGCATGGAGAAGGTTGAAAAATCAGACTATCGGCCAGGCGCCGTGGCTCACGCCTGTAATCTCAGCACTTTGGGAGGCCGAGGCGGGCGGATCACGAGGTCAGGAGATCGAGACCATCCTGGCTAACACGGTGAAACCCCGTCTCTACTAAAAATAAAAAAAATTAGCCGGGCGCGGTGGCTCACGCTTGTAATCCCAGCACTTTGGGAGGTCGAGGCGGGCGGATCACGAGGTCAGGAGATCGAGACCACGGTGAAACCCCGTCTCTACTAAAAATACAAAAAAATTAGCCGGGCGTGGTGGCGGGCGCCTGTAGTCCCAGCTACTCGGGAGGCTGAGGCAGGAGAATGGCGTGAACCCGGGAGGCGGAGCTTGCAGTGAGCCGAGATTGTGCCACTGCACTCCAGCCTGGGTGACAGAGCGAGACTCCGTCTCAAAAAAAAAAAAAAAAAAGAAAAGAAAAATCAGACTATCAACAACCACACAGCGCTATGATAGGGACACCCAGAGGGGCATCTGGCTCAGCCCGGGGCTTAAGAACAGCTTTCCAAGTTAAGTCTAGGGGGCAGGACATCCTAGGAGAAGCGACGTTTGCAATGACAGGGAACCATGAGAACCCAGGGAGGTTGTGGGAAACTGCCAAGTAGATGGGAGCAGAGGGTGCCTGTGGGAGTGACAGATCATGGATACAGGGTTTTGTGTGTCTAAGGGGTCCAGCAGGCAGTAGGGATATATGGGAATTTGGGCACGGGAATGGCATGATCAGATTTTTTTCCCCGTGAGCTAACATCAGATGGGTATGTACCCATGACTTAACAAGGTTTGAGGAAGGCACATCTCATATGCGTGTGAACACCCAGTCATCATTCTTATGAGCTACAAGAGCATCCTGATATGATCAGATCTTATAGAACAAAATAGAGAATGGACCTGGGGAAGACAGGAGCCAAGTGGGGAGGAGCAAGAGGAATGAGAGAGACCAGATAAAATAGAAGATAAGGGTGTGAGTTGGGGTTGGGTTAGAGATGGAAAACAGATACCAAGAAAAGGCTGTCTCTTGTTAACACACCCATTCTTCAGGATGGACACAAACAGTTCTTCAGGATTTCAGGTGTTCCCTGAAACCCTTGCAAAGGATGTTTTCTCTATTTCATGTTGACTCAGACTCTGAGTCATTCTGCAGCACCCAAAGTCTAGATGGACACTTTTGATGAGTTCTTACCAACTGACCTGAACTTTTTTTTTTTTTGAGACTGAGTCTTGCTCTTGTCACCCGGGCTGGAGTGCAGTGGTGCGATCTCGGCTCACTGCAACCTCTGCCTCCCGGGTTCCAGCGATTCTCCTGCCTCAGCCTCCCAAATAGCCGGGATTACAGGTGCCTGCCACAACGCCTGGCTAATTTTTGTATTTTTAGTAGAGACTGGGTTTCGCCATGTTGGCCAGGCTGAATTTCTTATATGCAGAGCCTGCCACAAGGCACTCCCCCGTCTTCAGTGTTTCTTTTTTTTTTTTTTTTTTTTTTTTTTTTTTGAGACTGAGTCTCGCTCTGTCGCCCAGGCTAGAGTGCAGTGGCGCAATCTCGGCTCACTGCAAGCTCCGCCTCCCGGGTTCACGCCATTCTCCTGCCTCAGCCTCTCGGAGTAGCTGGGACTACAGGCGCCCACCACCACGCCCGGCTAATTTTTTGTATTTTTAGTAGAGACGGGGAGTGTTTCTTACCTCTCCAAGTTTACCTCTGCCTCCATCATGAGCTCCTCTTTTGGATGATGTACTGTGAAATTTCTCCAACTTTTAACCCTGGGATCTCTGATCTCTCTCTCTCTCTCTCTCTCTCTCTCTGCTGTCTTCCTCCAAGATCTTAAGCATTCATGTAGCTTCATGTAATAACAATAAGTGATTATTATTATTATTGCCTGTTTTCTAAGACCCTTTATTTTGTTAACTACAGAAACATATCCATGTCAGCTCATTTGTTCCTCACAAAAACCTCATGGCAGTTGGAAGATAAGAACACTGAAGTTTAAAGAGGTAAAGCAAGTTTTCTGGGGTCTTCACACAAGTGGTGGAAGGAAACCTGAACTCTTTTTTTTTTTTTTTTTTTGAGATGGAGTCTCACTCTGTTGCCCAGGCTGGAGTGCAGTAGTGCGATCTCGGCTCACTGCAGCCGGGTTCAAGCAATTCTCCTGCCTCAGCCTCCCAGGTAGCTGGGATTACAGGCACCTGCCACCACACCCAGCTAATTTTTGTATTTTTAGTAGAGAGAGGGTTTCACCATCTTGGCCAGGCTGGTCTTGAATTCCTGATCTCATGATCCACCCACCTCACCCTCCCAAAGTGCTGGGATTACAGGTTTGAGGCTCCGCACCCAGCCTTAATTTTTGTACTTTTAGTAGAGATGGGGTTTCTCCATGTTGGCCAGCCTGGTCTCGAACTCCTGACCCACCCAGGCTAGAGTGCAATGGCACGATTTCAGCTCATTGCAACCTCTGCCTCCTGGGTTCAAGCAATTCTCCTGCTTCAGCCTCCTGAGTAGCTGGGATTACAAGCGCCCGCCACCATGCCCAGCTAATTTTTGTATTTTTAGTAGAGACGGGGTTTTACCATGTTGGCCAGGCTGGACTTGAACTCCTAACGTCAGGTGATCCACCCGCCTTGGCCTCCCAAAGTGCTGGGATTACAGGTGTGAGCCACCGTGCCCGGCCATTTTTTGTATATATATATATATATTTTTTTTTTTTTTTTTTGAGACGGAGTGTCGCTCTGTTGCCCAGGCTGGAGTGCAGTGGCGCAGTCTCGGCTCACTGCAAGCTCCGCCTCCCGGGTTCACGCCATTCTCCTGCCTCAGCCTCTCCGAGTAGCTGGGACTACAGGCGCCCGCCACCACGCCCGGCTAATTTTTTGTATTTTTAGTAGAGACGGGGTTTCACCGTGGTCTCGATCTCCTGACCTCGTGATCCACCCGCCTCGGCCTCCCAAAGTGCTGGGATTACAAGCGTGAGCCACCGCGCCTGGCCCATTTTGTGTATTTTTAGTAGAGACTGGGTTTCACCATTTTTGCCAGGCTGGTCTGGAACTCCCGACCTCAGGTGACCCGCCCATCTTGGCCTCCCAAAGTGCTGGGATTACAGGTATGAGCGACTGCACCTGGCCATTATTTTTATTTTTTTAGTTTTGTATTTGTATTTTTTATTTTGAGATGGAGTCTCATTCTGTTGCCCAGGCTGGAGTGCAGTGGTACAATCTTGGCTCACTGCAACCTCTGCCCCCTGGGTTCAAGCAATTTTCCTGCCTCAGTCTCCGGAGTAGATTACAAAAAGTAGCCGGGCGTGGTGGTCCTAGCTACTCCGGAGGCTTAGGCAGGGGAATCACTTGAACCCAGGAGGTGGAGGTTGCAGTGAGCCAAGATTGTGCCACTGCACTCCAGCCTTTGGAGACTGCGTCTCCAAAAAAGTAACCCATAGATCAAAGAGGAAATAGAAAAGGAACTCAAAAATATTTTGAAATGAATTAAAATGAAAACAAAACATACCAGAATTTGTGTGTTGTTAACACTATCTGGAGGAAATTTATAGCACTAAATGCCTACATTAGAAAAAAAGGTCTCCAAGCTGGGTGCGGTGGCTCATGCCTGTAATCCCAGCACTTTGGGAGGCTGTGGCGGGCGGATCATGAGGTCAGGAGATCAAGACCATCCTGGCTAACTCGGTGAAACCCAGTCTCTACTAAAAATACAAAAAAATTAGCCGGACGTCGCCGCGTGCGCCTGTAGTCCCAGCTGCTGGGGAGGCTGAGGCAGGAGAATGGCGTGAACCTGGGAGGCGGAGCTTGCAGTGAGCCGAGATCACGCCACTGCACTCCAGCCTGGGTGACAGAGCGAGACTCTCAAAAAAAAAAAAAAAAGGAAAGAAAAAAGGTCTCCAATCAATGAGCTCAGCTACTAGCTTAAGAAACTAGGAATAGATGAGCAAACTAACCCAAAATAAGCAGAGGAAAGAAAATAATAAAGATAAAAACAGAAATCAATAAAAAAGAACACAGAAAAATTAAATCAACCAGTGCTTGCTATTGGCAGGCACAGTACAGGAGTAAGTACTGAGTTTACATATGCAGTCTCTTGAGGATCCTCCGAGTAGGTTAGATGGACATAAAATGGAAAATAACCAGATCAGAATACTAATGACCATGAAGAATGATCAAGGTGCCAGCCTGCCTTCAAGAGCCAGTGAGGCCATTGTGGATCCTTAGGGAAAGGGGAGGTGAGGATAGTGGTTAAGAGATCAGGCTCTGCCGGGCATGGTGGCTCATGCCTGTAATCCCAGCGCTTCGGGAGGCCAAGGCGGGTGGATCACCTGAGGTCAGGAGTTTGAGCCCAGCCTGGCCAACACAGCAAAACCTTGTCTCTACTGAAAAAAAAAACAAAAAACGAAAATTAGCTGGGTGCGGTGCAGGCGCTTGTAATCCCAGCTACTTGGGAGGTTGAGGCAGGAGAATCGCTTGAACCCAGGAAGCAGAGGTAGCAGTGAGCCAAGATCATGCCATTGCACTCCAGCCTGGGAGACAAAGACTCCATCTCAAAAAAAAAAAAAAAAAAAGAGATCAGGCTTGAGGCTAGGCGCAGTGGCTCACGCCTGTAATCCCAACAGTTTGGGATGCTGAGGCAGACGGATCACTTGAGGTCAGGAGTTCGAGACCAGCCTGGCTAACATGGTGAAACCTGTCTCTACTAAAAAATGCAAAAAAAATTAGCTAGGCATATGGTGGCGTGCTCCTGTAATCCCAGCTACTTGGGAGGCTGAGGTGGGAGAATTGCTGGAACCCGGGAGGCAGAGGTTGTAGCAAGCCAAGATGGCTCCATTGCACTCCCTCCTGGAGACAGAGTGAGACTCGATCTCAAAAACAAAACAAAACAAAACAAAACAAAAGGCTGGGCATGGTGGCTGACACCTGTAAACCCAGCACTTTGGGAGGCTGAGGCGGGCAGATAATGAAGTCATGAGATCAAGACCATCCTGGCTAACATGGTGAAACCCCTTCTCTACTAAAAATACAAAAAAATTAGCTGGGTGTGGCGGCATGCACCTGTAGCCCCAGCTGCTGGGGAGGTTGAGGCAGGAGAATGGCATGAATCCGGGAGGCGGAGCTTGCAGCGAGCTGAGATTGTGCCACCGCACTCCAGCCTGGGCGACACAGCGAGACTCCGTTCTCAAACTAAAAAAATTGATACTGTATCCTTGGCTCCTAAGAAGTCACAAAAGAATGTTATTTAATAAGTGATCATGCTGCTGCACTCCATCTAGAGACCCTAAGCTTTTCACAAATATCAACTCCTTTGTCCTTATTACAACTCCATGAGGTGGTTTATCTTTATTTTGTGAACACGAAATTGAGGCAGAGGGGCTAAGTAACTCACCCAAAGTCTCATGAACAGCAAGTGGTGGGATGAGGATTCAAACCCAGGTAGTCTAGTACTCCTAAGATGGGCAACCAATACTGTCTGCCTACACAAAGAACAAGGCCAGAAGTGCCTGTTCAGAAAGTCTACAGGAAGGGGTATTGCAAGCTGAAGTTTAGCAGTGGGACCTGAACACCTACTGACAGCTTTGCTTCAGCTGTACCTTGCAAGTCAATAGAAATTCATTCATTTCCTGCCCAGCACTGCAGTTACCCAACCCCACCTGAGAATATGAATTGAAAGCATACTAAAACCACTGGTTCAGAAAAAAATCACTTTACTCAGGTGAGATTTATGTAGTTACAGCACGACACGGATGGGACTGGGCATACACAGACGAATGGGACTGACTCATCTGGCTTCTTCCTGGGCAGGGAACTTGATGCCTGTTTCTGCAGAGGTGCCACTTCTAGTTGTGGACTTGGACGATTAGTCTTTTGGTTCCTGGGTTTCCCCATGGGAATATGCTGTATTAAAGCCCACCTCAGCATTAATATGCCAAGTGCTTACCTAGAACAGTGCCTGGCACAGGTAGGCACAAATACAACTGCTTTAGGAAGATGCCTTTTTTTGAGACTTAACTCTGTCACCAGGCTGGAGTGCAGTGGCAAGGTCTCAGCTCAGTACAACCTCCATCTCCCAGGTTCCAGCAATTCTCCTGCCTCAGCCTCCTACAGGTGCACACAACACCCAGCTTTGTCTTTTTAGTAGACAGGGTTTCACCATGTTGGCCAGGATCTCTAGATGTTGTGATCCACCTGCCTCAGCCTAAGTGCTGGGATTACAGGCGTGAGCCACCAAGCCTGGCTGCATTTAAGATGCCCTCTTCAACACTGCCTCACTCCTCTCGGCCTGTAAGAAAAATCAAGCTGTGTCCCCCACAATCACAGTAACTAGCTTCCATTCTCAAACCAACCCTGCCCTCAACACCCTGACAAGCAAGCTCTAGTCCGCCAAACTCCAATCTCACCCACCTCCCTCAAACCTCTCCCCAACTTCCAAATGGCTTAATGGCTGTCCCGCCTCCCCTATGCCAGTAGGTAACTTTACCTTCTAGATGATCCCCCTTCAGGGTACTGAACATTTATGTTGGCAGCCCATGCAGGGGGCTTGACAGTTTCCATTATGACTCACGTCATGAGGCAAGCAATTCTGGCAATCTTCAGGCTGAGGTGCACCAGGTAGTAAAGGCTCATACAAATCAGCTAGGGACACCACAACCTCCCATTGCTACCATCGAGTTTTCCTCCACTACATTGCAGGAAGGTGAAGAATCCGTCTAACAACTCATCTTGCACTCAACCCAAACTTATGGTCCTACTGGTCAGGACCTAACATCCATTTTCCCAATAAACTGCCAACATAAAGTGAACCCAAGGGGGACCCACCTGAGACTAGGTTTTAGGGACTTTAGAACTGAAGCTATCATGCTAGTTTCCTTCAGCAGTACCATTCATAGATTCTTGGCTGATGTCACCACAGCCATTTCCACAAAAATGAACCACAAACATGCAGTCATATTTATTTTAATTCATAAATACATTAACATAGCAGATGAGGCAATGTTAGGTTAATTACAAATTCATTAGAAATTATACAAAAGTGGCGGGGCAGGGTGGCTCACGCCTGTAAACCCAGCACTTTAGGAGGCCGAGGCAGACAGATCACGAGGTCGTGTTGAGACCAGCCTGGCCAATATGGTAAAACTTCATCTCTACTAAAAATACAAAAATTAGCCAGGTGTGGTGCTACACGCCTGTAGTCCCAGCTACTTGGAAGGCTGAGGCAGGAGAATCGCCTGAACCTGGGAGGCAGAGGTTGCAGTGAGCAAGATCATGCCACTGCACTCCAGCCTGGGAGACAAACGAGGCTCCGTCTCAAAAAAAAAAAAAAAGAAAAATACAAAAGGACTTTTAATATACCCACTAACACCGTGTGCCTTCTGGCCAAGTAGAGTCACTTCTGTGGCTCTTAAAGTGTGAATGAGGTGAAAGAAATGTGCATTCCTAGCTAAATGCCGAATTCCAAAGCCTTAGTACAAAACAGCAGACTTTCTGCGAAACAGGGCGTTTAAAAGAGGTATGGGGGCTGGGCGTGGTGGCTTACACGTTTGTAATCCCAGCTACTTGGGAGGCTGAGGTTGCAGCCAAGATTGCGCCACTGCACTACAGCCTGAGTGACAAGACTCTCAAAAGGAGGCATGAAATGCACCCCAATCTTTTGCTCCAATCTGCCAAAGATTGTCAAACCCTGCTAAAAAAAAAAAAAAATCAGCGTACCTACTCTCCCTTCTATATAAAGGACCCTAAAATTAAATGTCAACACCAAAATATAAGCGCAGATCGTCTTCTCTCCTAAAAGAAAAGAAACAGTGATTAGACTCCTGAAGATCCTACTTCAACTTAAAATCTAGTACACCAGACATGTTTCCTGCATGGTTTGTCTCCCCCGTCATTGTCCACAGGACTCTGGGAAGCTGTAGGAATATGCAGGCGCAGACAGGAGGCCCAGCTTCATGTTCAACGTCGTGGAAAGGGACTGTACATCACGGGGCAGAGCCCTATGCTCCCCTACGCCACTCGGACAGAGCCTGGGGAGAGTGACCTCCCAGGGTATCCACGTTGGAATGCTCGTTAGTGAGGAATGGGAGTAACCGACAAACCCAATATTGCTAATCACCCACAGTATTTTCAAGGGCTAGAATCTTTTTCTCAGCTCAGGCTACACATGTAGATAAAGCCAATTAGGCTTCCTACAGTTCACTAGGGTAACTTTTACTACATTGCACACTTTTAATGAGCAGACTAAAGAAAGCAATTTTTACAGTGTTGAAGTTATGTCAACATGCCTACAAAAATGCAGCAAAGTTGATATTTGGATATTGCTCTGAGAATGAGTCAATGCCTCAGAGGTAAATCCTGACCAACTAGAATAAAGGTCTCTTCGTTCCTACTTCCATTACAGAAATCATTGACAAAGAGCTGATAAGCAAAAAACAATCAGGAGATTTACTTACCAATTAAGAGTTACCTTGGAATCCTTAACAAATCCTGCAAAACAAGATATTAATCTATTAGTACAGCAAAACACTAATCTTTTTCAACGAGGGGCCTCACGCTATCGCCTGGGTTTGGAGTGCAGTGGCACAATCACAGGTCACTACAGCCTCGAACTCCTGGGCTCCAGCTATTCTCCTGCCTCCAGCTACCTATCATCATGCCCGGCTACTTTTTAGCCAACTTTTCTTAAACTGTATTAAGACTTCAATCTGTGTGCGGTGGCTCTCGCCTGTAATCCCAGAACTTTGGAAGCCCAGAGGCTGGCAGATCACGAGACTAGGAGTTTGAGACCAGCCTGACCAACACGGTGAAACCCCAACTCTACAGTGGAGTGCGCCACTGCACTCCAGCCTGGCTGACACAGCGTCACTCCATCTCCCAAAAACAAAACAAAACAAAACAAAACAGAAGACTTCAATCCAGATTCAGGGCTCTAGAAGGCTGTTTCCTGCATGGTTTGTCTCCCCAGTCATTGTCCACAGGACTCTGGGAAGCTGTAGGAATATGCAGGCGCAGACACGAGGCCCAGCTTTATCTCCAACATTGTGGAAAGGGACTGTACATCATGGGGCAGAGCCCTATGCTCCCCTACGCCACTTGGACAGAGCCCGGGGAGAGTGACCTCCCGGGTGTATCCACGTTGGACAATCAGTGTAACGCATACATTTACAGAATCTAATAGGAAACAGTTTAATCCATTCATGTTACTACAGATCTTAAACAAGAATACAAACGAGTTTCCACCCTGTCCACAGTGGGGTGTTAAAAAAATCGGTTTCTAGACTGGTAACATGTCATATTCAGCTATTCTAATTACTTTTCAATAGGCGGTTAGTACTATGCGGAAGGTAGGGCAGAAGCAAAGACAACAATTAGGCCCAGCTATCCTAAATTCAAATGAAACACGTGGACTCGTTAAATTACCCCCAAATCGGCCAGGCACGATGGCTCAGGCCTGTCATCCTAAAAAAAAAATAAAATAAAATAAAGTGACCCAAATCACAAAAATACGAGAAAGCACAATTACGAAATGTAATGCTTCCAAATTATGAAAATCTTCGGCCTGGCGTGGCGGACCACAAGGTCAGGAGTTGGAGACCAGCCTGGCCAACATGGTGAAATCCCGTCTCTACTAAAAATACAAAAATAAGCCGGGCGTGGTGGTACAGGCCTGTAGTCCCAGCTACTCGGGAGGCTGCGGCAGGAGAATTGCTTGAGCCCAGCAGGCGGAGGTTGCAGTGGTGCTATCAAATAAAGAAAAGTTGAGAAAATTCTTAAAGGCAAGTGAGGATCTAGAATAAAACTGC
Organism: Nomascus leucogenys; assembly: GCF_006542625.1. Lineage (NCBI taxonomy): Eukaryota > Metazoa > Chordata > Mammalia > Primates > Hylobatidae > Nomascus > Nomascus leucogenys. The sequence goes on along the minus strand of NC_044404.1, from coordinate 28,298,041 downwards.
GCAATTCCATTGAGAACGACAATGTGCCTACGATGAGGCAGTAAGATAAACCGTGGGGGTGGCGGTGCACCTTCAGGGACTCGGCGGGTCGGGCGGCAGCCCTGCAGGTCCCGAGGTCTCCATGGCCCACTGCTGGCCCCGGCCCATCTAACGCGTACTTTAGTTGGGACGGATGCCTTCTAAGACACCCATATATAGTTTTAAATTATATGATTTCCGGCCAGGAGCGGTGGCTCACGCCTGTAATCCCAACACTTTGGAAGGCCGAGGGCGATGGGTCACGGAAGTCAGGAGTTCAAAACCAGCCTGACCAACATAGCAAAACCCTGTCTCCACTAAGAATACAAAAATTGGCCGGGCGTGGTGGCACGTGCCTGCAATCCCAGCTGCAGGAGAGGCTGAGGCACGAGAATCGCTTGAACCCGGCAGGCGGAGGTTGCAGCGGGCACTGCAGCCCAGCCTGCGTGACAAACCGACTCCGTCTCAAAATAAGAAAGTAAATAAATAAATAAAACACTATATGATCCTCCTAGGGAAGCTCGGCTACTGATCTGTAGCATTAGACCCACAACTCCGGTGGCAAGCACCTCACCACACTTACCAAGACGAAAAAGCGACGACTGCGAACCCGTCTCCAAGAGGACGGCTGAACGCGAAGCATCCTTATTTAAACCTGACGAAGTGCCCGGAAGTCGTGGAATGTCTATTGCGCGTGCGCAGGAGCATGCGCAGTTAGAGAATCAGCGACTCACTGAGGCTTCTGGGAATCTACTGCAGATTGAGCCCCACCCCTTCCTGGCTCGGAGGCCTCTCGCGGTGGTGGATCCTAACGCGGGGCCTTGCTGGGGAATGCACGTTACAGAAATAGGTCTGTAGGTATGTAGCTGCAGAGGACGTTTACTTCTGTGCAATCACTGGACTCAGTCTGTAGGATATGCCCTTAGATAAACTGGCCAAAAAATTTTTGGAAGAGTCGAACGCGGTGGCTCACGCCTGTGATCACAGCAAAGACCGTGAGGGGCGGATCGCTTGAGGCCAGGAGTTCGAGACCGGCCTGGGCAGCATGGCGAAACCCCGTCTCTACGAAAAATACTAAACATAAGCCGGGCGTGGTGCCACGCACCTCCAGTCCCAGCTACTCGGGAGGCTGAAGCATGAGAATCGTTTGAACCTGGGAGGCGATGGTTGCAGTGAGCCGAGATCGCGCCAGTGCATTCCATTCTGAAGTAAAACGTTGGAATAAGAATGCAGAATGGAAAAAAAATACATATAGAGAAATACGGAGTATCAAAAGGAATTGAATCTGCCTTGTCACCTGTGAAAGAAATAATTTGGTAAATGTGAAGGTAAATAGGATGAAAGTGCCCCTAGACGAATCAGATAAAAGTTTAAAAACTCCAGGCCTGGCGCGGATAAAAATAAATAAAAATAAAAAATAAAAAACTTTGCACAACAGTGTGAATGAATGTACTTAAAAGCACTGCCCTATACTCTTTCTTTGTTTTCGAGATGGAGTTTTGCTGTCACCCAGGCTAGAGTGCAGTGGCGCGGTCTCGGCTCACTGCAACCCCCGCCTCCCGGGTTCAAGCGATTCTCTTGCCTCAGCTTCCTGAGTAGCTGGGATTACAGGCGCCCGCCACCGTGCCTGGCTAATTGTTGTATTTTTAGCAAGACGGGGTTTCACCATCTTGGCCAGGCTGCTCTCGAACTCCTGACCTCAAGCAATCCACCCGCCTCGGCCTCCAAAGTGCTGAGATTACAGGCATGAGCCACTGCACCCGGACTTTTTTTTTTTTTTTTTTTGAAACAGAGTCTCGCTCTGTCGCCCAGGCTGGAAGGAAGTGGCACCATGTTGGCCAGGCTGCTCTCGAACTCCTCACCTCAAGTGATGCCCGCTTCGGCCTCCCAAGGTACTGGGATTACAGGCGTGAGCCACTGCTCCCGGCCCCCTATACATTTTAAACTAGTTAAAAATGGCAAGTTTTACGTATATTTTACCGCACACAAACAAAACCCTCCGAATATGAAGTAGGCAAGTAAAGAATGCTTACGATATATATACATGTGAAATGTTGCAAATATGATGGAAGTTTTAGTATGGTGTAAGGTGGAAAAATGTTGGCTAGAGGGACAAAGCTATCACAGCTGGGCTATCTTGAGTAGTAACGTTTATGGTGTTCCTCCTACATATTAGATTTTGTTCTGAATGCTTTATTACGTACATTATTTACTATCACAGCAATTCTTTTTTTTTTTTTTTTTTTGAGATGGAGTCTTGCTCTGTTGCCCAGGCTGGAGAGCAGTGGCTCGATCTCGGCTCAGTGCGTTCTCTGCCTCCTGGGTTCAAGCCATTCTCCTGCCTCAGCCTCCCGAGTTGCTGGGACTGCAGGTGAGTGTCACCACGCCCCACTGATTTTTGTATTTTCAGTAGAGACGGGGTTTCACCATATTGGCCAGGGTGGTCTCGAACTCCTGACCACATGATCCGCCCGCCTTGACCTCCCAAAGTGCTGGGATTACAGGCATGAGCCACAGCACCCGGCCTACAAAAAAAATTTTTTTTTTTTTTTTGAGACGGAGTCTCGCTCTGTCGCCCAGGCTGGAGTGCAGTGGTGCAATCTTGGCTCACTGCAACCTCCGCCTCCCAGGTTCAAGCAATTCTCCTGCTTCAGCCTCCTGAGTAGCTGGGATTACAGGCACCCGCCACCATGCCCAGCTAATTTTTGTATTTTTAGTAGAGACGGGGTTTCAGCATGTTGGTCAGGCTGGTCTCGAACCCCTGACCTCATGATCCACCCGCCTCGGCCTCCCAAAGTGCTGGGATTACAGGCGTGAGCCACTGTGCCCGACCCCGGCCTACAAAATAAAAAAAAAAAATGTTAGCTGAGTGTGGTGGCACATTCCTGTAATCCTAGCTCCTTATGTTATGAGGTGTGAGGATCACCTGAACCCAGGAGATTGAGGCTGCAATGAGTCGTGATCATGCCACTGCACTCCAGCCTGTGCAACAGAGCAAGAACCTATCTCAAAAAAAAAAAAAAAAAAAAAAAAAAAAGACATTTCTGATGTAGGGTTTGTCGTCCCGCTGGAATTGCAAGGTAAGAGAGGAACTTGAGGCTACCAGAGTTTCAGGCTTAGGAGGCTGAACATACTATGGTCTCTAGCCTTGATAAGTGGAAATGCAGGCAGTGGGGGAGGAGTAACGTCCACATTGGAGTGTATATGAGTTACCTGAGTAACATCTGGTTGTATGTAAGTCCAAAGAGCAATTAGATATATGGGGTTGGGGTTCCTGTAAGAAATCTGAGTTGGTGATAAAAGATTTGAAGTTGTAAGAATTAGGGTGGTGGCTAAAGTCATCTTGGAAGAAAGAGGAAAGTGATGGGAAGACATGAAACCCCAGCATTTATTTTATTTTGAGACAAGATCTCGCTCTGTTGTTGAGGTTGGAATGCAGTGGTGTGAGCAGGACTACTGCAGCCTGGACCACCAGGGCTGAAATGATTCTCTCACCTCAGCCTCTTCTGAGTAACTGGAACTAGAGACATGCACCACCATGCTCAGCTAATTTTTTAAATTTTTGGTAGAGATGGAGTCTCACTATACTGCCCAAGCTGGTCTTGAACTCCTGGCCTGAAGTGATCTGCCAATCTTGGCTTCCGAAAGTGCTGGGATCACAGGCATGAGCCACCACACCCGGTAAAACACAGCATTCATTTATTTTATTTTATTTATTTATTTTTGGATGGAGTCTCACTCTGTCACACAGGCTGGAGTGCAGTGTTGTGATCTTGGCTCACGGCAACCTCCACCTCCCGGGTTCAAGCAATTCTCATGCCTCAGCCTCCCAAGTAGCTGGGACTGCAGGCACATGCCCCCACGCCCAGCTAATTTTTTTGTAGTTTTAGTAGAGATGGGGTTTCACCATGTGAAAGGCCAGGTTGGTCTCGAACTCCTGACCTCAGGTGAACCACCTGCCTCAGCCTCCCAAAGTGCTGGGATTACAGGCGTGAGCCATCGCACCTGGCCGAAAACCCAGCATTTAAATGGTGTTCAAGGAAGAAGCCGGGAGCACAGAGAAAGGTCAGTCAGGGAAGGAGAACCAGAAAACGGCGGTGCCTCAGAAACCAAAGGAAGAACAGTTTTGAGGACTAGGATATTGTCCAAAGCACCAAATGCTGCAAAGCAGCCAAGTGCAATAACCGAAGGCCTTTGGAAGTGGCAGTTAGCTGAGAAATCCCTGGTGACCACAGGAAAGCCATACTGGTTTGGATTTCGTTTAGATTTTAATGAGCTGAGTTAATATGGCCTTAGATAGGGAAAACAATGTGCACAGACCAGAGGTTATGAAGCAAGGCCAAGAAGCCTGTTCAGTTTACATCTCCATCACTAGTTCTTCCTTTGTCAATCATTTAGCCCAGCTGCCTGGCCTGGGAACTTGGGTTGTTTAACATTGGAATAGATTTCGTGAAGGGAGTATAGGAAAAGCGAGAGAGAGGGTAATAGATTGAAGAGAAATTGGGGTCACGGGAAGATTGTCTTTGTTGTGGGTGAGGGTAGGAAGGAGGTGAGCATTAAATAATTTATTTAATGCTCCCCCTCCCACAATCTTGAGGACTGTGTGTCCTCAGTGCCAAATGAAGGAACGTTAAAACTGTTTGTTCCTGTCGGATGACCTCTATGCTCTACATAGGAGGCAAAATTCTTTGGGGAAGAAATTAACAATATCCACACAAAACACCAGATGGAGCGAGAGGTCTGGGTTGCTGGTCATTCCTGGTTTTCCCTTCATGCCTCCTAGGGCTGAAATGGAATAGAAGTTGAAACAGTGGTGCTGGCTGTGTTTTGGCTTCAAGGATAGGATTTTCAGGCCGGGCGCGGTGGCTCACGCTTGTAATCGCAGCACTTTGGGAGGCCGAGGCGGGCGGATCACGAGGTCAGGAGATCGAGACCACGGTGAAACCCCGTCCCTACTAAAAATACAAGAAAAATTAGCCGGGCGTGGTGGCGGGCGCCTGTAGTCCCAGCTACTCGGAGAGGCTGAGGCAGGAGAATGGCGTGAACCCGGGAGACGGAGCTTGCAGTGAGCCGAGATTGCGCCACTGCACTCCAGCCTGGGCGACAGAGCAAGACTCCATCTCAAAAAAAAAAAAAAAAAAAAGAAAAGAAAAGGATAGGATTTTCTTTGTTGCACATTGTCGTCTTTTTATGCTATTTCATCCTTTGCCTATTCAGTGTCCATTGGACCTGCTCCTCTTTTTTTCAAGAGACAAGGTCTATGTTGCCCAGGCTGGTATTGAACTCCTGGGCTCAAGTGATCCTTCCACCGCAGCTTCCCAAGCGGCTGGGACTACAGGTGTGCACCACTGCACCAGGCTGGACCTGCCTTTTCCTGGGGTACAGTTATATAAATCCACAGAGACCCAAAATTCATTCATTGTTTTGGCAAACACTGGGCAATCTTCATCTTCAAAACAGCTTTCTGGAGACAATTTAACCTCAAAAGGGCAATAGCAATTTGAGGCTTCTTTGGAGGGCTAGTAGAAGGACAATCTGGGAACAGGTGGACACAAGGAGTTCTGACTCATGGTTTCTTTTAACTCTTGGTAAAGGGTGGTGCACTAAACAAGGCCAGTCTCTTAAGTGACAAATAGAAGTGAGTCATCGCTGAGCCCAGCTGGACTGAAACTGGGCTGCTTGCCGGAAAAGAAAACATGAAGTACTAGGTGTCCTGGGCCGGGTGCAGTGGCTCATGCCTGTAGTCCTAGCACTTTGGGAGGCTGAGGCAGGCGGATCACCTGAGGTCAGGAGTTCGAGACCAGCCTGGCCAACATGGTGAAACCCCGTCTCTACTAAAAATACAAAAAATTAGCCGGGGGTGGTGGCAGATGCCTGTACTCCCAGCTACTCAGGAGGCTGAGGCAGGAGAATCGCTTGAATCTGGGAGGCAGAGGTTGCAGTGAGCCGAGATCATGCCACTGCACTCCAGCCTGGGTGACAGAGCAAGACTCTGTCCTGGGGAAAAAAAAAAGAAAAAGTATTAAGTGTCCTTTTGTGATGTCATCTTGGGGGTCCAATTATATGTGGTTAATATAAACTCTTTTTTTTTTTTTTGAGATGGAGTTTTGCTCTTGTTGCCCAGGCTGGAGTGCAATGGCGCGATCTCAGCTCACTGCAACCTCCGCCTCCTGGGTTCAAGTGATTCTCCTGCCTCAGCCTCCCGAGTAGCTGGGATTACAGGCATGTGTCACCACGCCTAGCTAATTTTGTATTTTTAGTAGAGATGGGGTTTCTCCCTGTTGGTCAGGCTGGTCTCAAACTCCCGACCTCAGGTGATCCACCTGCCTTGTCCTCCCAAAGTGCTGGGCTTACAGGTGTGAGCCACCGCGCCTGGCTTACATATCATTTTTAAACTGGATTTTTTTGGGATAGAGTGTAATGTAAAAGAAAATACCTCACACCAGAATAGTATAGTTGGTATTTAAAAATTCTAAAATATTTAATAATTAATATTGATGGGAAGACTGATATACAATGCAATTATTTATTTTACAAGGAGATTCTATACATCAGGGAGGCATCTTGAAGTACAATACACCAGGGTTTCATTTCTTCTTTACATTATGATTGTGAGTTTCCATATAAGTTGGTACTTACATGGAAAGGGAACACAAAATCCATTTTTATATACATAAAAACAGAACAAACACCCAAAGAGACTTGACCCCCAAAATGTCCTGTTTCACTTGAAAATAACATGAATGAGATGAAAGATGAACCAGATTACTTGGTGATGCACAGAAGGCGAACAAATAGCTCAGGAAATCAAATCCTGTTTCAAGCTTGGCACATTAAGGGTAAGAAAGGTAGTGAAAGAAGGGTTTGAAAATATCATCTCAAGCCAAAGAAAATGCTGGCAGAAGACAGTCTCCAGACCAGTAAGATAGAATGGTTAGAAATCAAGTTAGAGTTATTGTGTGGCTACCTTATATCCAGACCTCTAACAGACTGAGTGGAATTGTCACTTCTTTTCCCTCAGTTATCCCAAGTGTTAGTAAACTTCAAGGAGGCTGGGTACGATGACTCACACCTGCAATCTCAGAACTTTGGGAGGCCAAGATGGGCAGATTCCTTGAGCCCCGGTGTTCAAGACCAGCCTGGGCAATATGGCAAAACCTCATCTCTAAAAAAACACAAAAATTAGCTGGGCGTGGTGGCACGTGCCTGTAGTCCCAGCTACTTAGACTGAAGTGGGAGGATCGCTTGAGCCTGGGAGGCAGAGGTTGCTTTGAGCCAATACTGTGCCACTGCACTCCAGCATGGGTGACAGAGTGAGACCCTATCTCCAAAAACAAAACAAATCAAAACCAAACAAAAAATTTCAAGGAAGGCTGGGCACGGTGGCTCATGCCTGTAATCCCAGCACTTTGGGAGGCCGAGGTGGGTGGATCATCCGAGGTCGGGAGTTTGAGACCAGCCTGACCAACATGGAGAAACCTCATCTCTACTAAAAATATAAAATTAGCCAGGTGTGGTGGCTCATGCCTGTAATCCCAGCTACTTGGGAGGCTGAGGTAGGAGAATTGCTTCAACCCGGGAGGCGGAGGTTGCAGTGAGCTGAGATTGCACCATTGCACTCCAGCCTGGGCAACAAGAGCAAAATTCCGTCTCAAAAACAAAACAAAACAAAAAAAACTTCAAGGAGATGTGGAGCATTCTTTCTTTTTCTTTCTTTTTTTGTTTTTTTTGAGATGGATTCTCGCTCTGTTGCCCAGGCTGGAGTGCAGTGGTACGATCTCGGCTCACTGCAACCTCCGCCTCCTGGGTTCAAGCGACTCTCCTGCCTCAGCGTCCTGAGTAGTTGGGATTACAGATGCATGCCAACATGCCAGGCTAATTTTTGTATTTTTAGTAGAGACAGGGTTTCACCATGTTGGTCAGGCTGGTCTCAAACTCCGGACCTTGTTATCTGCCCGCCTTGGCTTCCCAAAGTGCTGATATTAAAGGCGTGAACCACCATGCCTGGCCTAGGTTTTGTTTTGAACTGATATTCTGTTTCTTCAGCAAGTCCACATAAGAATGTGGATATGAAAGGATGAAAATCTACTGAAAGATTACATACAGAACAAATAACAGGGACCCACAGAATAAATCAGAAGTAATCTATGAAATAGCCACAACTTCTTGAACATAAAAGCGAAGGGAAAAAAAGCCACATTCATCAGATTAAACAGAAACTATTAATTTTTTTCTTCCATTTATAGTGTGGATAGGAATTAAAGCGAAACAGTGAGACTGTATGGTTTTCAATACAAGTGCAAAGAAAGCAACAAAATCTTCTGTTTTAGGAAATCATATTAATATCTATTACAAATGCAGAAAGCAGGAGGGCTGAGTCGATGCCCCAGCACCAACCATACTGGTTATACTGTGGAAGAGGGGCGGGTGAGGTGGGAGCTGCCAGAGAGAGTCAGCAGGGGGATCAGCACTGAAGAGGAGGCGCGCAGCAGGAGGGCAAAGAGCACTGAGAGGAAGAGGGGAGCAGTGGGCCATGATCGTGCCCTCTTTGCTTCTCCAGAGGCCCTTTCCTATGCAGCACCCCACACCCAGCCAGACCTTGTTGTGATTCTGGCTGGAAGTGTTGGGACCGACAGCTCATAAATGCTCCCACAGAGTTGATACAACTCTGCTTTAAGGAGGAGAATACATTTATTGGTTGAAGTGATTTAGACTATCATTTGGTAAATAAAACTACAATAGCCTATAAAATGTAACCCACTAGTTTTCTGCCACGTTAGCATTAATATTAAGGCTTTTTTTTTTTTTTTTGAAATGGAATCTCGCTCTGTCACCCAGGCTGGAGTGCAGTGGCGCGATCTCGGCTCACTGCAAGCTCCACCTTCCAGGTTCAAGCAATTCTCCCGTCTCAGCCTCCCCAGTGGCTGGGACTACAAGGCACAAGCCACCATGCCCGGCTAATTTTTTCATTTTTTAGCAGAGACAGGGTTTTGCCATGTTGGCCAGGCTGGTCTTGAACCCCTGAACTCAGGTGATCCACCCGCCTCAGCCTCCCAAAGTGTTGGGATTACAGGCGTGAGCCACTGAATCTGGCTAAGGCTTTTTTTGTTGTTGTTGCAAGGAAGGAAGAAGGGGATTTACTGAAAATGAAAGTGCACTCCACAGTGTGGGAGTGGGCCTGAGCACAGGGGCTCAAAAGGCCTTTCTTGTTTTTGTATATAGAAAATACACATGCTTTCTCATCTAACCGATTTTTTTTTTTTTTTTAAGACAGAGTCTCACTTTGTTGCTCAGGCTGGAGTGCAGTGGGTGTGATCTTGGCTCACTGCAACCTTCACCTCCTGGGTTCAAGCGATTCTCATGCCTCAACCAGGAGCCACCACACCTGGCTAATTTTTGTATTTTTAGTAGAGATGGGGTTTCACCATGTTGGCCAGGCTGGTCTTGAATTCCTGACCTCAGTTGATCTGCCCACCTCGGCCTCCCAAAGTGCTGGGATTACAGGTGTGAGCCACCGCGCCTGGCCTCATCTAACCAATTTGGATTCTGGTTGGAGTTCAGGAAAAACGTAAGTTCCCATTACTTCCAGATTATTTTAAAATAAAAAATCATGACGACTTGTGAGGAAAAGGAAGAACATGTCAGATCCTGAGCTTCCCCTCAGGCTTGAGTGCCTCAAGAGGACTGTATTGCTGTGTTACGAGAGGTACAGTGCGATGCTTTCATCTGATATGCCAGTGTGGTAAGAAGGCTTTCCCTGGAGGTAGAGACTCTTTTACCAGAAGGTTGGGGGTCTCCAGAAGGTTTTCCCCACCAGGAATTGGATTTGATGGCTGGAATTTAGAGCCTACACATTTGGGTCTCACAATCAGGACAGGGCAGGTAAGGCTAATGGTGCAAACTGTGTCTCAGCACAGGCAGTCATCTAGGGGAAGGGGTGTGGTGCAGCCAGTAAAACCTGGAACCTGCAAGTGGTTCAGAACTTTGGTGGCCAGTAAGGGAAAAAGTCCTCAAGTATATGCTACAATATTGAAAGGTTCAAAAGCACCGACAAAGCGTTGTTTTGCCCCAGGTGCAGCACATGAGACTCTGTTCCAGTGAAATGCTACATTCAAAGAAGTGCTGTCCACCTCAGAAGATCCCAGAGGACGCAATTCTGGCTGTGCTGGGAAGTGCTAAAGTTCCCTCCATATGTCACTTTGGAGAAGGAAGCAGCAAAGCAGCCATGTTGAGTTCCTCTCTCAACCTTTGGCATCATGGACGATGGTAGCTAAAAGAGATAAAAAAGAGACAAGTTACCACATGATGTACATTGCTTTGCTATTAATGTATCAGTAGTAATGAAGTGTTATACCTAATTAACATTGCCTTTCCTCTGCTGTAATTCTACCTGACCTTTCTGTTGCATCTGATACTCCTCATCTGCTTCCTTCTTTCTTAAAACTTCTCGGCTGGGCGCGATGGTTCACGCCTGTAATCCCAGCACTTTGGGAGGCCGAGGCAGGCGGATCATGAGGTCAGGAGATCGAGACCATCCTGGCTAACATGGTGAAACCCCATCTCTACTAAAAATACAAAAAATTAGCTGGACGTGATGGCGCGCACCTATAGTCCCAGCTACTCGCGAGGCTGAGGCAGGAGAATGGCGTGAACCTGGGAGGTGGAGTTTGTAGTGAGCCGAGATCGCGCCACTGCACTCCAGCCTGGGTGACAGAGCAAGACTCCATCTCAAAAAAAAAAAAAAAAACTCCTCTTGGCTTCTGTAAGACCATCTTTTCCGCAATTTTCTCTCTTCTTCAATTGATCTTTCTCAGTATGCTGTCCTGGTTCATTTTCCTCTGTCTACCCTTTAAATAAAAAACAATTTTCCTTGTCCGGTCACGGTGGCTCATGCCTGTAATCAATCCCAACAATTTGGGAGGCCAAGGTGAGAAGAACATTTGAGACCAGGAGTTTGAGAGCAGCCTGGGCAACATACGGAGACCCTGTCTCTACAAATGATCAAAAAGTTAGCCAGGTGTGGTGGCCTGTGCCTGTAGTCACAGCTACTGAGGAGGCTGAGGTGGGAGGATGGCTTGAACTCGAGAGGTTGAGGCTGCAGTGAGCCACGATCACGCCACTGCACTCCAGCCTGGGTGACAGAGTGAGACCTTGTCTCAAAAAAAAAAAAAAAAAAATCCCCCCTAAAGGTCCACTATCTTCTTTCATTTGTATCTTGAGACTTTGCTTTCTTTCTGGATTCTAGGCTGCATATCTAATGGTCTTCTAGGTATCTCCATGTGTCATAGGCTCCTCAAACTAAACACATGCAATGTATTTTCTAGCTTGTTCACTGTCTGCCTTCTTTTAGAATAAAAGCTTGGTCAGGCATAGTGGTTCACACTTGTAATCCCAACACTTTGGGAGGCCAAGATGGGAGGATCACTTGAGGCCAGGAATTCAAGACCAGCCTGGGAAACATAGTGAGACCCCCATCTCTATTTAAAAAAGAAAAAAAAGAAAGCCTCATTGAGGACAGAGACTTTATCTTTTTTTTTTTTTTTTTTTTTTTTTTTGAGACGGAGTCTCGCTCTGTCGCCCAGGCTGGAGTGCAGTGGCGCAATCTCGGCTCACTGCAAGCTCCGCCTCCCGGGTTCACGCCATTCTCCTGCCTCAGCCTCTCCGAGTAGCTGGGACTACAGGCGCCCGCCACCACGCCCGGCTAATTTTTTGTATTTTTAGTAGAGACGGGGTTTCACTGTGGTCTCGATCTCCTGACCTCGTGATTCGCCCGCCTCGGCCTCCCAAAGTGCTGGGATTACAAGCGTGAGCCACCGCGCCCAGCCCTTTCTTTTTCTTTTTTTGAGAGACAGTCTTGCTCTGTTGCCCAGGTTGAGCGCAGTTGCACGATCTCGGCTTACTGCAACCTCTGCTTCCGGGGTTCAAGCGATTCTCCTGCCTCAGCCTCCCAAGTATCTGGGACTACAGGCTTGCGCCACCATGCCCGGCTAATTTTTGTATTTTTAGTAGAGACGGGGTTTCACCATGTTGGCCAGGCTGGTCTCCAACTGGCCTCAAGTGATCCACCTGCCTCAGCCTCCCAAAGTGCTGGGATTACATGTGTGAGCCACTGCGCCCAGCCTATACTGGTCCTTCTGCTTACAAGGTTCTTTCCTTCCTTTTTGTTCAGATTAATTTTTTTTATATACCTTAAGATCTAGCGTAAATGTCACATTCTCTATAACTTTTTCCTTTAGCAAAAACTGTTCTTTTTAGCAATGGCATCTTACTTTGTTGTCCAGGCTTCAGTGCAGTGGCGTGACCATGGATCACTGCTGCCTCAATTTCCCAGGCTCAAGTGAATTTCCTACCTCAGCCTCCAAGTAGCTGGACTACAGGAGCATGCCACTGCACCTTTTGGCCATTTTTTTTTTTTTTTGAGATGGAGTCTCGCTCTGTCACCCAGGCTGGAGTGCAGTGGCGTGATCTTGGCTCACTGCAAACTCCGCCTCCCAGGTTCAAGCAGTTCTTCTGCCTCAGCCTCCTGAGTAGCTGGGACTATAGGCATGCGCCACCACACCCAGCTAAGTTTTGTATTTTCAGTAGAGACGGGGTTTCACCATATTGGTTAGGCTGGTCTCAAACTCCTGACCTCGTGATCTGCCCACCTCAGCCCCCCAAAGTGCTGGGATTACTGGCATGAGCCACCATGCCCAGCCTGCATCTGGCTAATTTTTTTTTTTTTGAGATGGAGTCTTGCTCTGTTGCCCAGGCTGGAGTGCAGTGGCGTGATCTCGGCTCACTGCAAGCTCCATCTCCTGGGTTCACACCATTCTCCTGCCTCAGCCTCCTGAGTAGCTGGGACTACAGGCGCCCGCCACCATGCCCAGCTAATTTTTTGTATTTTTAGTAGAGAGGGGGTTTCACCGTGTTAGCCAGGATGGTCTCGATCTCCTGACCTCATGATCTGCCCACCTCAGCCCCCCAAAGTGCTGGGATTACAGGCGTGAGCCACCGCGCCTGGCCTAGGCATTTACTATTGCTTCTATTCTTTTCATCCCTTTGAATGCAGTCTTGCAATCAACACTGAGTGTTTTTCTTTTTACTGACGTCATTAGAGCCCTTCATATCTGAACAATGTTTTTTGGAAAATTCTACCTAGCACATATATGATTGGGTCTTTTCGGTCTTACCGTGTAAAATGTTTGCTCTCTTCATGAACCTCCATCTCGGAGCTTTTAAATTCATTTAATTCTTTTCTTATGGCAGCCTGTGGAGTAGAAACAAAAATGTTTCAGCTTCTTCTGGCTGCTTTGCACAGCAGTGTAACTTCTCATTTTTCTGTACTGTGTTTAACTTTGTAAGTCAATGCAACCCCTCACAGGCAACCCAGACACCAGGTCAACACAATGATACCCATCTGTCTCATAATAAACCTAAAATTTCTAGTTTAATCAAAATACTTGAAAATCTTGAAAGATATATTATAGCTTTTATAGTTTTTTTGTTTTTGTTTTTGTTTTTTCGTGAGATGGAATCTTGCTCTGTTGCTGAGGCTGGAGTGCAGTGGTGCAATCTCAGCTCACTGCAACCTTCAGCTCCTGGGTTCAGGTGATTCTCCTGCCTTAGCCTCCCGAATAGCTGGGATTAGAGGTGCACATCACCACGCCCGGCTATTTTGTATTTTTAGTACAGACAGGGTTTCACCATGTTGGCCAGGCTGGTCTTGAACTCCTGACCTCAAGAGATCTACCTGCCTCGGCCTCCCAAAGTGCTGGGATTACAGTGTGAGCCACTGCACCTGGCTAGTTTTTTTTTTTTTTTAATTTTAAATTTTAATTTTTGAGATGGAGTCTCACTTTGCTGCCCAGGCTGGCGTGCATTGGCATGATCTCGGCTCACTGCAACCTCCACTTCCTAGGTTCAAGCAATTCTCCTGCTTCAGCCTCCTGAGTAGCTGGGATTACAGGTGCATGCCATCACACCCGGCTAATTTTTGTTATTTTTAGTAGAGATGGGGTTTCGCCATGTTGGCCAGGCTGGTCTTGAACTCCTTACCTCAAGTGATCCCTCCGCCTTGGCCTCCCAGAGTGCTAGGATTACAGGCATAAGCCACCATGCCTGGCCAGCTTTTACAGTTTTTCACAGCATCATAAAAATGAAATATTGGTAATTACTAAAATATATAGCCCAAACTCCCTCTAACCAAACAACCACTGTTTGAAATGTATTTATTCCTTCCAGTGTTTTTACTCTGTGATATAGCGGGGATTTTCTTTCTTTCAGTATTGGTGGTAGAGTTACCAAAACATACTGAGTTAGTATAACATTTTGACTTGTTCAACTTGGCATTTTGTATCTTGATTTGAAATTTAATATTATATTAAAACTAGAAGTTTTGTTTGTGGTTCTCCCTTCTAGTTAGTATCTTGGATCCTCCAAATAAAGAGAAAAAGAGAAAGAGAAAAAAAGCAAGAGAGTGCTTTCCAGGTACCTTGTCAGCAGGGGTCAGTTTGGTCCAAGGTTTGTCGGCTCGCCGGTCATAATCTTGAGCATCTGTTACCTCTACATATTCATTAAACCTCAGAATCTTCCTGGCAAGGAGTTCAGCCACAGTTGGCCTTTGACTGAGCTGAAGGAAACGGAGCCTCTTAGTTCACCAAGCCAATAATTAGGCATCAATCATGCATTCAAATTGCCTCTAACCCAGTGCTTCAATCTTCATTGGAATCACCTGGGGGAGCTTTAGACCCTATTGATCCCTGGAGGTCCCACCCCCAGTGATTATGGTTATCAGGTGGTTTTTTGTTTTGTTTTTTTTTTTGAGACAGGGTCTTGCCCTGTCACCCAGGCTGGAGTGCAGTGGCACAATCACAGCTCACTGCAGCCTCAACCTCCCAAGCTCAAATGATCCTCCTACCTCAGCCTCCCAAGTAGCTGATATTACAGGCGCATACCACCATGCCTGGCTAATATTTTTTTTTTTTGTAGAGGTGGGGTTTTGCCATGTTGCCCAGGCTGCAAATTCATTTTTTTCTTTTTCTTTTCTTTTTTCTTCTTCTTTTTTTTTTTTTTTTTTAATATAGAGACAAGGTTTCACTGTTTTCCCCAGGCTGGTCTTGAACTCCTGGGCTCAAGCAATCCTCCTGCCATGGCCTCCCAAAGTGCTGGGATTACAGGTGCAAGCCACTGTGCCCAGCTGCGAATTCATTTCCAATCAAATAGGCCATCCAAATATAACACATATAGTTAACTGAACACACAGGCAGTAGTACCTTTCTAGTGAGCCGACGTTTAATTTCTCGTTTTTCTGCCTGACGATCAGCTTCATTTTTAGCTACAGTTGACAATCAGAAGGAAGGAATATTACTCACAAATGACAATTTGCATATCAAACGTTTTAGTAATTACATTATAGATATTTCTTTTCTTTTTTTTTTTTTTTGAGATAGTTTTGCTCTTATTGCCCAGGCTGGAGTGCAATGGTGCAATCTTGGCTCACTGCAACCTCGGCCTCCCGAGTTCAAGCGATTCTCCTGTCTCAGCCACCCAAGTAGCTGGGATTACAGGCACATGCCATGCCCAGCTGATTTTTGTATTTTTAGTAGAGACAGGGTTTCATCATATTGGTCAGGCTGGTGTTGAACTCCTGACCTCAGGTGATCTGCCCGCCTCAGCCTTCCAGGTGCTGGCCTTACAGGTGTGAGCCACCGTGCCCAGCCCAGATATTTCTTTTATTTTTTTCTTTTTTTTTTTTGAGACGGAGTCTTGCTCTGTCACCCATGCTGGAGTGCAGTGGCGCAATCTCGGCTCACTGCAAGCTCCGCCTCCCGGGTTCACGCCATTCTCCTGCCTTAGCCTCCCGAGTAGCTGGGACTACAGGTGCCTGCCACCATGCCCAGCTAATTTTTTTGTATTTTTAGTAGAGACGGGGTTTTCACCGTGTTAACCAGGATGGTCTCGATCTCCTGACCTCGTGATCAACCCACCTCGGCCCAGATATTTCTTATAGGCCCAAATCAGAATAAAATACTAACTTTGGGGATGGCTAAACAAAACAATTTTCTTGTCAACGATACAAATACTTAAGAGCCCGATACAAATACTTAAGAGCAAGAGTCAGCAAACTATGGCACCACGTCTCGCCAGTTGCCTGTATTTTTCCTGCCCATGAGCTAACAATAGTCTTCACATTTTTAAATGGTTTTGTAAGTACCTATTACGTATAGTTGTTCATTTGCTTTTTGGCCTGCAAAACCCAAAATGTTTACTATGTATGCTTTAAGGAAAAGCCTGCAGATTCTTGCTCAAGAGTAACTGCTAAGAATGGACAATGGCGATCACACTGAGTTTTGTGTGATGCGTCTATAAGGGGACCCACACTAGAAAATTTACTAAGTGATTAAGTTGTGTATACCCAAGTAGTGCTGAGAGAACAGGGGATGGATTGGTCAGACTGAACATGCTCACAAATAGCCCTAAGGAAGCCCAAACCTTCTCAGTGAGGAGACTTTTAAGGCCAAATTTCACTCTATATTCTGGAAAAACAAATCAAATATGTACTAGATTAGAATGTTATTTCAGGAAGTTAATTATGTACACAGACAGCAAATTAAATATATGGTCCCATTTGGTAACTACAGAGGTAAGAAAGTCTTAAGGGATTAAAGCAAGAGGAAAACTGCTGCATTTGGGACTTGCTTTGGGCCCCAGCCCTCAGACTCTAGGAATAGGAAGGTATCCATATGCACAGCTACCTCCTTAGCACCCTGAACACAGAAAAATTGGGCACATCGCCCATACACCGTCAAATCCTCCCAAATGCCCATGGCAGTTCCAGGATACGGTGAGCACACGGAAACAAAGCTTTCTAGAGTATCACAGCACACTAAACAATACCATAATAGCATCTTCCAAAGGAAGCTTGGTAAGCTCTGTTCCTTCATGGGGAAATAATAGTCCTTGTCTGGCTGGAACACTCTCCCTTAGCCCTTGTAGCAAATGCTTCTTTTTTCTTTTATGTATATTAAAGTCAGAAACATACAAAGAAAATCTATACAACTTTATTTCCAGAACTGGACTCACGTTGCAGTATATTGCGTTGTTCTAGCTCTTCTGGTGTTGGTCTTTGACTCAGTCGCCTAAAAATGAGATAAATACAGGTAATATTTATGTTAAACCTCCCAATCTTATTTATAAAGATTTTTTTGGTCACAGTATATATTAGCCCCTATATAAGTAAGAAATCAACAAATTTTCAAACTGATGTATTTCATTTATTTATGATTGTTTATAAAACAATTTCACATTAAAAGTGTTAACACAGATATCACATTATAAAAAGGAACTGTATATGCAAACGAGTGGCCAGGATTCTAGTTCTAGACCTTGATAAGAACTATTAGCATAAAAAAGTTCGGTCAGACCTTGAGTGTCGTCATCTGGGAAGCGAAGGTTTGGACCCAACTGGTGGCTCCTAAACAAATTTGCTCCTTCAGAAGCATTAGAGACTTTTTAGAAAACACAGATTCCCAAGAAACGTTAACAGAAATTCTGATTCAGAAAATCAGGATGAAAAATGAAATTACATATATCTATATAGAGATTTTTTTTTTTTTTTCACAAAACTTCTCCTATGACTCAGATGTCCCTCTTTAGATTTTTTTTGTTTAAAATTTTTTAAAAATAGAGATGGGGGTCTCACTCTGTTGCCCAGGGTAGTCTTGAACTCCTGGGCTCAAGCTATCTTCCCGCCTTGGCCTCCCAAACTGCTGGGATTATAGGCGCAAGCCATTATGCCCAGCTAGGTTTTTTTTTTGAGATGGAGTCTCACTCTGTCGCCTAGGCTGGAGTGCAGTGGTGTAATCTCGGCTCACTGCAAGCTCCGCCTCCTGGGTTCACAACATTCTCCTGCCTCAGCCTCCCAAGTAGCTGGGACTACAGGCGCCTGCCACCCCACCCGGCTAATTTTTTTATTTTTAGTAGAGACGGGGTTTCGCCGTGTTAGCCAGGATGGTCTCGATCTCCTGACCTTGTGATCCGCCTGCCTCGGCCTCCCAAAGTGCTGGGATTACAGGCGTGAGCCACCGCGCCTGGCCGTGCCCAGCTAGGTTTTTAAATCAGTGGTTTAGGAACCACTGGAATTTAAGTTTGTCTCTTTCTGGGTGATATTCTATAATTCTATGATTTAAATCTCAGTCTTCTCTGTGAAGCATTTGATAAAGTTATCTCACCTCATCACAGTTCTGAGATGTTATTCACCAATAACAATTTGTTGGCCAGGTGTGGTGGCTCATGCCTGTAATCCCCAGCACTTTGGGAAGCTGAAGCGGGTGGATCACCTGAGGTCAGGAACTCAAAACCAGCCTGGCCAACATGGTGAAACCCCGTCTCTACTAAAAAATACAAAAATTAGCCGGATGTTGTGGCGTGCTCTTGTAGTCCCAGCTACTTGGGAGGCTGAGGCAGGAGAATGCTTGAACCTGGGAGATGGAGGTTGCAGTGAGCTGAAGCTCACGCTACTGCACTCCTGCTTGGGCGACAGAGTGAGATTCCATCTCAAAAAAAAAAACCAAACCAAAAAAAACTACAATTTGTCTTTCTGGAATCAGAAAGTTATTCATTTCTTTCTTTTAATTTATACTTCTCAGACAGTATTTGGGCTAATTAGCTAGTACTTGCAAATTTTTCAACTCTTTTGTTGCTTGCATAAGGAACTTCCAGTCCCATTCTATATACAACTTTTCTTTCTGAACAAGACCTTCCTTTTTTTTTTTTTTTTTTTTTTTGAGTCAGGGTCTCACTCTGTATCCAGGCTAGAGTGCAATGGTGCGATCATAGCTCACTGCAGCTCCACCTCCTAGGCTCAAATGATCCTCCTACCTCAAGAACCTTCCATTTTATTTATTTATTTTTATTTTTTTTTTAGACAGAATCTTGCTGTGTCGCCCAGGGTGGAATGCAGTGGCTTGATCTCGGCTCACTGCAACCTCCACCTCCCAGGTTCAAGCGATTCTCCTGCCTCAGCCGCCCGAGTAGCTGGGACTATAGGTGCGTGCCACCATGCCTGGCTAAGTTTTTCTAGTTTTAGTAGAGATGGCGTTTCACCGTGTTAGCCACGGTGGTCTCAATCTCCTGATCTTGTGATCTGCCCGCCTCAGCCTCCCAAAGTGCTGGGATTACAGGCGTGAGCCACCGTGCTCCGCCCCATTTTATTTTTTAAAAAGTATGTATGTATGTATGTATGTATGTATGTACGTATGTATGTATGTATTTACAGACTGGGCTGGCTAATTTTTATATTTTTGGTAGCGATGGTGTTTTGCCATATTGCCCAGGCTGGTCTCACATTCCTGGGCTCAAGGTGCACTGGCGCCACCTCGGCTCACTGCAACCTCAGCCTCCTGAGTAGCTGAGACTACAGGTGTGTGCCACTAGGCCCAGCTAACTTTTAATAGAGACAGGGTTTCACCATGTTGGTCAGGCTGGTCTTGAACTCCAGACCTTAAGTGATCCTCCTACCTCAGCCTCCCAAAGTGTTGGCATTACAGGCATGAGCCACCATGCCTGGCCTGGGCCTTCCTTTTTAAATGTTCTTTGAAAAAAAAACAAAAAGCAAAAAACAAACCAGCTTTAATACGATATAACTGACATACAATAATACTGTAAATATGTACAACTGTGTACACATTTAACATGTACAATTTGGCCACTTTTGCCATATATCACCTGTGAAATCATCATCACAATTACAAGAATGAACATATCACCCCTGTTTTTATTTCCTTTCCTTTCTTTTTGAGACAGAGTTTCGCACTGTTGCCCAAGCTGGAGTGCAGTAGCACGACCTTGGCTCACTGTAACCTCCGCCTCCCCGGTTCAAGTGATTCTTCTGACTCAGCCTCCCGAGTTGCTGAGTACAGGCACCTGCCACCACACCCGGCTAATTTTTTTTGTATTTCTAGTAGAGACAGGGTTTCACTATGTTGGCCAGGTGAGTCTCGAACTCCTGACCTTGTGATCTGATCTGCCTGCCTTGGCCTCCCAAAGTGCTGGGATTATAGGTGGGAGCCAATGTGCCTGGCCCCCCTTTTCTTTTTTTCTGAGACAGAGTCACTCTGCTGCCCAGGCTGGAGTGCAATGGTGCAATCTTGACTCACAACAACCTCCGCCTCCTAGGTTCAAGCAATTCTTCTGCCTCAGCCTCCTTAGTAGCTGGGACTATAGGCACGTGCCACCACACCTGGCTAATTTTTGTATTTTTAGTAGAGACAGGGTTTCGCCATGTTGGCCAGGCTGGTCTCAAACTCCTGACTTCAGGTGATCTACCCACCTTGGCCTCCCAAAGTGCTGGGATTATAGGTGTGAGCCACCGCATCCTGCCTGTATTTGTTTTCTAGGGCTGCTCTAAGAAATTACCACAACTGAGTGGCTTAAAAAAACAGAAATTTATTCTGTCATAGGTTTGGAGGCTAGAAGTCCAAAATCAAGGTACTGGTAATGTTGGTTCCTTCTGGAGGCTCCGAGGGAGAATCTGTTCCACGGCTCACTCCATGCTTCTGGTGGCTGCTAGCAATCCTTAACATTCCTTGGTCTGTAAACACATCATCTGTGGCCGTGCGCAGTGGCTCATGCCTATAATCCCAGCACTGTGGGAGGCCGAGGTGGGTGGATCACCTGAGGTTAGGAGTTCGAGACCAGCCTGGCCAACAGAGTGAAACCCCATGTCTACTAAAAGTACCAAAATTAGCTGGGCATGGTGGCAGGTACCTGTACTCCCAGCTACTTGGGAGGCTTCAGCAGGAGAATTGCTTGAACCCGGGAGGCAGAGGTTGCAGTGAGCCGAGATCACGCCACTGCACTCCAGCTTAGGCTACAAGAGTGAAACTCCGTCTCAAAATAAAAAAACAAAAAACAAAACACTGTATCATCCCGACCTCTGCTCTGTCACATGGCGGTCTCCCCGTGTATGTCTGTGTCCACATTTCCTTCTTCTCAAATAACACTAGTTATTGGATTAGAGCCCACCATAATCCAGAATGATTTCATGGTAACTTGATTATACCTGCAAAGACTCCACTTCCAAGTAAAGTCACATTAACAGGTACTGGGGGCTAGGACTTGAACATATCTTTTTGGGAGACACAATTTTACCACCTATAAACCCCATCCCATTTCATCACATTCTTTTATAATTTCATCCTCCCTAACCCAAGGCAAATAATGATCTGCTTTCCATATAGATTTTCTAAAATTTTATGTAAAATTGACTCACAGTATGTGTTCTTTTTTGTCTAGCTTCTTTTACTTAGCATAACTGAGATCTACCTAAGTTGTGACATTGGTAATCATTTTTTCCTCTTTATTGCTGAGTAGTATTTCTTTATTTTTGGAGAAACGGAGTCTCGCTCTGTCGTCCAGGCTGGAGTGCAGTGGTGTGATCTCAGTTCACTGCGTCCTCTGCCTCCTGGGTTCGAGCAATTCTCCTGTCTCAGCCTCCCCAGTAGCTGGGATTACAGTTGCACGCCAACACGCCCGGCTAATTTTTGTAATTTTAGTAGGGACGGGGTTTTACCATATTGGTTAGGCTGGTCTTGAACTCCTTACTTCAGGTGATCCACCCTCCTTGGCCTCCCAAAGTGCTGGGATTACAGGCATGAGCCACTGCGCCCTGCCTGCTGAGTAGTATTTCATTATATGAATATACCACAGATTGTTCACATCTATTCACTTATTGATGGATGTCTGGGCTGTTTCCAGCTTTTGGCCATTACTAATAACAGCCAATGGAATGGCTGGATCATATGTAGAGGTATGTTCAATTTTTTAAAAAACTGCCAAAGTGTTTTCCTAAGTACTTCTATTATTTTACATCCTTATTACCAGTGTATGAGAATCCAGTTGCTCCTCATCCTCAGCAACTCCTGGTATTGTCTTTTATTTATTTATTTTTTTGAGACAGAATCTTGCTCTGTCACCCAGGATGCAGTGCAGTGGCCTCATCTTGGCTCACTGCAACCTCTGCCTCCCGGGTTCAAGCAGTTATCCTGTCTCAGCCTCCTGAGTAGCTGGGATTACAGGTGTGCACCACCACACCCAACTAATTTTTGTATTTTTAGTAGAGATGAAGTTTCAACATGTTGGCCAGGCTGGTCTTGAACGTATGACCTCGTGATTTGCCTGCCTTGGCCTCCCAAAGTGCTGGGATTACAGGCGTGAGCCACTATGCCTGGCCTTGTCTTTTATTTTATTTATTAGTTTTATTTTTGAGATGGTCTTACTTTGTCACTCAGGCTGATATGCAGTGGTGCGATCATGGCTCACTACAGCCTTGACCTCCAGGGCCCAAGGGATCCTCTCTCCGAGTAGCTGGTAATACAGGCATAGGCAACTACACCCGGCTAACTTTTGTATTTTTTGTAGAGACAGGGTTTCGTGATGTTGTCCAGGCTGGTCTCAAGCTCCTGACCTCAAATAATCTGGCTGCCTCGGCCTCCCAAAGTGTTAGGATTACAGGCGTGAGCCACTGCACCAGGCCTATATTGTCGGTCTTTTTTGTTTTGTTTCGTTTTTGAGACAAAGTCTCGCTCTTGTCCCCCAGTCTGAAATGCAATGATGCGATCTCAGCTCACTGCAACCTCCGCCACCTGGGTTCAAGCGATTCTTCTGCCTCAGCCTCCCGAGTAGCTGGGATTACAGGTGCGTACCACCACGCCCAGCTAATTTTTTGTGTTTTAAGTAGAGATGGGGTAGCACCATATTGGCCATGCTGGTCTTGAACTCCTGACCTCAGGTGATCCACCCACCTTGGCCTCCCAAAGTGCTGGGATGACAAGTGGGGCCACCACACCTGGCCTTTTTTTGAGACGGAGTTTCGCTCTTGTTACCCAGGCTGGAGTCCAATGGCGCGATCTCGGCTCACTGCAACCTCTGCTCCCCAGGTTCAAGCGATTCTCCTGCCTCAGCCTCCCAAGTAGCTGGGATTACAGGCATGTGCTACCATGCCCAGCTAATTTTGTATTTTTAGTAGAGATGAGGTTTCTCCATGTTGATCAGGCTGGTCTCGAACTCCTAACCTCAGGTGATCTGCTTGCCTTGGCCTCCCAAAGTGCTGGGATTACAGGGGTAAGCCACCACACCCAGCCTTGTCAGTCTTTTAAATTGCATAACTTTAGCCATCCTAGTGTACTCGTGGTGGTCTCTCATTGTGTGTGTTTTTTTTAATTTCAATCTTATTTTATAGTGATAACACTTACTGTGAGATGTACCTTTTGAACAGATTTTTAAGTGTACAATACAGTATTATTATTATTATTTTTGAGATGGAGTCTCACTCTGTTGCCCAGGCTGGAGTGCAGTGGCATGATCTCGGCTCATTGCAATCTCTGCCTCCCAGGTTCAAGCGATTCTCCTGCCTCAGCCTCCTGAGTAGTTGGGATTACAGGCACGCGCCACCATACCCGGCTAATTTTTGTATTTTTAGTAGAGATGGAGTTTCACCATGTTGGTCAGGCTGGTCTGGAACTCCTGACCTTGTGATCTGCCTGCCTCAGCCTCCCAAAGTATTGGGATTATAGGCGTGAGCCACCGCACCTGGCCAATACAGTATTAACGATTGATTGATTGATTGATTGATTGAGACAGAGCCTGCTTGCCCAGGCTGGAGTGCAGTGGCACGGGATCCCGGCTCACTGAAACCTCTGCCTCCCGGGTTCAAGCAATTCTCCTGCCTCAGCCTCCTGACTAACTAGGATTACAGGTGCCTGCCACAACACCCGGCTAATTTTTGTATTTTTAGTAGAGATGGGGTTTCATCACATTGGCCAGGCTGGTCTTGAACTCCTGCCCTCGTGATCTGCCTGCCTTGGTGTCCCAAAGTGTTGGGATTACAGGCGTGAGCCACCACGCCCAGCCCACAGTGTCAACTATAAACACAATGTTGCACAGCAGATCTCTAGGACTTACTCATCATGCATAGCTACGACTTTATACTTATTTATTAGTAACTCCCTATCACCCCTGCCTTCAATCCCTGAGCCCCTGACAACTACCTTTCTACTCTCTGCTTCTATAAATGTGACTATTTCAGATACCTCACAGAAGTGGAATCATGCAGTATTTATTGTTCTGTGACTGGCTTACTCATATTAATGTCCTCAAGGTTTGACTATGTTGTTAGCATATTGTAGGATTTCCTTCTTTTTTAAGATTAAATAATATTCCACTGTATGTACAAACTATTTTCTTTTGAAACGGAGTTTCTTTTGCTCTTGTTGCCCAGGCTGGAGTGCAGTGGTGTGAGCTCGGCTTACTGCAACCTCTGTCCTCCGGGTTCAAGTGATTCTCCTGCCTCAGCCTCCCGAGTAGCTGGGACTACAGGTGCCCACCACCACCCGGCTAATTTTTTTTGTAATTTTAGTAGAGACGGGGTTTCACCGTGTTAGCTAGGATGGTCTCGATCTCCTGACCTCGTGATCCGCCCGCCTCGGCCTCCCAAGTGCTGGGATTACAAACACGAGCCACTGCGCCCAACCCATGTTTTTATATTTTTAAAGGTAGGAAAAAAAAAAAAGATAGTTTATATGGCCAGCAAATCCATATATATATATGTGTATGTATATATGTATATATATGTGTATATATGTATATATGTGTGTATATATGTATATATGTGTATATATGTATATATGTGTATATATGTATATATATGTGTAAATATATATACACACACATACATACACATACACACATATATATATTAAATATAACTATATTTATACCCTGTCTAGTATATAGACTACTGGGCTTAAGTAATTCTGCTGCCACAGCCTCCCATGTAGCTAGGACTACAGGGGCATGCTACCATGCCTGGCTATTTTATTTATTTATTTATTTTTTGAGATGGAGTCTCACTTTGTCATCCAGACTGGAGTGCCATGGTGTGATCTCAGCTCACTGAAACCTCTGCCTCCTGGGTTCAAGTGATTCTCTTGCCTCAGTGTCCTAAGTAGCTGGGATTACAGGTGGGCGCCACCATGCCTGGCTAATTTTTGTATTTTTAGTAGATGGGGTTTCACCACGTTGGCCAGGCTGGTCTGGAACTCCTGATCTCACGTGATCCACCTGCCTTGGCCTTCAAACATGCGGGGATTACAGGTGTGAGCCACTGTGCCTGACCTATTTTTATTTTTGTAGTGATAGAGTCTTACACTATGTTACCCAGGCTGGTTTCAAACTCCTGGCCTCAAGCAATTCTTCCACATTGGCCTCCCAAAGTACCGGGATTATAGGCATGAGCCACTGCACCCTATCCTAAAATATTTACTATTTGGTTCTTTACAGAAAAAGTTTGCCAAATCCTGGCTTATAGGGTATAGGATTATGGCTGATTTATCTCTCTTTTTTTTTTTTTTGAGATGGAGTCTTGCTCTGTCACCCAGGCTGGAGTGCAGTGGCGTGATGTCGGCTCACTACAAGCTCCACCTCCCAGGTTCACGCCATTCTCCTGCCTTAGCCTCCCGAGTAGCTGGGCTACAGGCCCAGCACCACACCTGGCTAATTTTTTGTATTTTTAGTAGAGACGGGGTTTCATCGTGTTAGCCAGGATGGTCTCGATCTCCTGACCTCATGATCCGCCCGCCTCAGCCTCCCAAAGTGCTGGGATTACAGGAGTGAGCCACCGTGCCCAGCCTTCTCCCTTAATTTCAAAGTAGTCAGACCACAGAGGTCATACAGGCTGACAATTATGTTTAAGTAAAGAAATTGCAGAGAACAATTTCTGGATCCAAAAGTATCTATTAGAAGAAAAAGGGAAAACTTGCCCTGAGGTACAGCATACACAGTAAAGCCAGGTGTCTTTTTTTTTTTTTTTTTTTTTTTTTTTTTGAGACAGGGTCTTGCTCTGTCACCCAGGGTCGAGTGCAGTGGTGCAATCACAGCATACTGCGGCCTTGATCTCTCGGGCTCAAGTGATCCTTCTACCTAAGCTTCCAGAATAGCTGGACTAGAGGTATGTGCCACCATGCCCAGCTAATTTTTAAATTTTTTGTACAGATGGGATCTCACTATGTTGCCCGGGTTGGTCTGAAACTCCTGAGCTCAAGTGATCCTCCCACCTCAAGTGAGCCTCCCAAAATGTTGGGATTATAGGTGTGAGCCACCTTGCCCAGCCAAAACCAGGTATCTGCAATAGTACAGAAAAAGATATTTTAATTAGTAGACATGATCAATTAATTATTTTGTAGGGAACTGTGCCACGAGTTCCAGCTCCTTATCCTCTCTTTATTGGGAGAAACATCTGTGTCAAACAAAAACCCGTCTATACAACCTGGATTCTTACGGTGTTACATATGCAGAAAGCTGGCTTGCATTCAGTTTCTCTATACTTTTGGTTCCAGTCTACTTGAAAAATATACTAACACTTTGAAAGGAGGCAGTTCCATGGAACATATGAAGCAGATATAATGCAAATATGGGTGTGACTGTTAATTGGGTTGGCATCTTATGGTTGAGCAACCAGATAAAAAAAGTGACAGAGGAGCCTTTCTGTTCTGGGAACCATTCTGATTTCTGTAGAAACTTTTGCAAAACCATATGTCTATCTCATGGTTTAAAGCTCTCACAGGCTGGCCAGGTGCGGTGGCTCATACCTGTGATCCCAGCACTTTGTGAGGCCAAGGCGGGCAGATCACCTGAGTCAGGAGTTCGAGACAGCCTGGCCAACATGGTGAAACCCCATCTTTACTAAAAATACAAAAATTAGCCAGGTGTGGTGGTATGAGCTTGTAGTCCCAGCTACTCGGGAGGCTGGGGCAGGAGAAGCACTTGAACCCAGGAGGCAGAGGTTGCAGTCAGCTGGGACTGCACCATTGCACTCCAGCCTGGGTGACAGAGCGAGGCTCCATCTCAAAAATAAAATAAATAAAATAAAATAAAATAAAATAAAGCTCTCACAGGCAGCTACATCTTCAGTTTCCAGATTCTTAGAGGTTACCCAACTGTGTCCAATATATACATTTTTGTTTCTTTTCTATCTTTTTTTTTTTTAGATGGAGTCTCACTCTGTCGCCCAGGCTGCAGTACAGTGGCGCGATCTCGGCTCACTGCAGCCTCTGTCTGCTGGGTTCAAGCAATTCTCCTATGTCAACCTCCCAAGTAGCTGGGACTATAGGCGCATGCCACCATGCCTGGCTAATTTTTGTATTTTTAGTAGAGATGGGGTTTCATCATATTGGTCAGGCTGTTCTTGAACTCCTGACCTCAGATGATCTGCCCACCTCGGCCTCCCAAAGTTCTAGGATTACAGGCATGAGCCACCGCACCCAGCCTCTTTTCTTTTTTCTTTTTTTTTTTGTAAAGATAGTTAGATGCCACGTAGTAGGTGGCAATGCCTTGTATGTGTGTTGTCAGGCCCAAAGGGCCTCTTCCATCCTTGTCAAGTGGAATGCTAACCTTCTCTCCTTTCATACAAAACCCAATATGTATTTTTAAAAATTATACTCAAAGTGATGGGTGTGGTGGCTCACACCTATAACCCAGGACTTTCGGAGGGCAACGTGGGAGGAATGTTTGAGGCCATGAGTTCGAGACCAGCCTGGGAAACACAGAGAGATCCTGTCTCTACAAAAAATTACAAAAATTAGCAGTGCATGGTGGCGCATGCCTGAGGACCCAGCTAGTCAAGAGGCTGAGGTGGGAGGGTGCCTTGAACCCAAGAGTTGGAGGTGGTGAGCCATGATTGAACCACTAAACTCCAGCCTGGGTGACAGATCAAGACCCCGTGTCAAAAGAAAAAAAAAATCACACTAAAAAAGATAAATGAATACTCCACAACAAAGTAAACATATAGATTAGGTATAGGGGCTCACGCCTGTAATCCCAGCACTTGTGGAGGCCAAGGTGGGTGATCACTTGAGGCCAGCAGTTCGAGACCAGCCTGGCCAACATGGCGAAACCCTGTCTTTGCTAAGAATACAAAAATTAGCCTGGCGTGGTGGCAGATGCCTATAACCCCAGCTACTCAGGAGACTGAGGCATGAGAATTGCTTGAACCTGGGAGGTGGAGGTTACAGTGAGCCGAGATCGCGCCACTACTCCAGCCTGGGTGACAGAGCAAGACTCTGTCTCAGAAAACGAAACAAAACACACACAAAAAAACAACACATCTAACAACATCTAACACAAACACTGGCATAACCAAATCAATCAGACGAATCTAAGCAAAGGCCTACCGGATCAGTGTGTTTCCAATCTGATGCCGTATTTCATTCCACTCCTCCTTGCTTTTACAAGGCCAAGAATTCAGGTTCAACTCTGGTTCACTGGGTCTGTGGTTCAACTTCATTGCCAGTGTGTCTTTCCTCTTCACTTTGTTGGCGAGAGCACCTTTGCACACGGGGAAGAAAAAAATGTAGAACTTGAGGCTTAAAGCCAAAGGTTCAACCTTACCTGGAGCTAGCCAAGAGTCTGAACAAATACAATATTTAATTCCCAGTTCCCACCTGGCCTCAAATGATCCAGCCAAACACTGAGGTGGGGGTAAAGCTAAAGACGCCTAAAAATCTTTTTAGCCAGATGGACTGAGATGGTTAAAATGTATCTTTTCTCTTCTATCAGGCCTCTACATTTTTCCTCCTTGGCAAGAGTTGCTACAGGAGAGAGAATCTAAACATGGGACAGCCCTCTGAATTAAAACATAAAGGCTTTCATACTAACACCTCATAGTCTGTCTGTTTTTAAAGCTGCCTTTCTACTTTAATTAATCAGGACTCAATTATTTGCAAAGATGTGCGGGTATGAAAATGTTTATTTTTCTCTGTCCTGTGGCAATAAGTTCATTAGACCAAAGGGAAAACATCACTTTTATCTTTTCACCTTAGCCCATGTGCCACCTTTCCTCTACTCCATATTGTTATTGGTTTTTTTGTTTGTTTGTTTGTTTGTTTTTCTGAGACAGAGCTTTTGCTCTTGTTGCCCAGGCTGGAGTGCAGTGTCACGATTTTGGCTCATTGCAACCTCCGCCTCCCGGGTTCAAGCGATTCTCCTGCCTTAGCCTCCTGAGTAGCTGGGATTATAGGTGAGTGTCACCACACCCAGCTAATTTTTTGTATTTTTAGTAGACACGGGGTTTGGTTATGTTGGCCAGGCTGGTTTGAAGTCCTGACCTCAGGTGATCCACCTGCCTCAGCCTCCGAAAGTGCAGGGATTACAGGCGTGAGCCACCACACCTGGCCTCTTTTTTTTTTTTTCCTGAGACAGAGTCTTGCTCTGTCGCCCAGGCTGGAGTGCAGTGGCACGATCTCGGCTCACCGCAACCTCCGCCTCCCAGGCTCAAGCAATTCTCCTGCCTCAGCCTCCTGAGTAGCTGGGGTTACAGGTGCCTGCCACCACGCCTGGCTAATTTTTTTTTTTTTTTTTTGCGACAGAGTCTCGCTCTGTGACCCAGGCTGGAATGTAGTGGCGCAGTCTTGGCTCACTGCGACCTCCGTCTCCCGGGTTCAAGCAATTCTCCTGCCTCAGCCTCCTGAGTAGCTGGGATTACAGGCGCCTGTTACCATGCTCAGCCAATTTTTTATTTTTAGTAGAGATGGGGTTTCACCACGTTGGCCAGGCTGATCTCGAACTCCTGACCTCAGGTGATCCGCCTGCCTCGGCCTCCCAAAGTGTTGGGATTATAGGTGTGAGCCACCGTGGCCAGCCATGCCCGGCTAATTTTTTGTATTTTTAGAAGAGATGGGGTTTCACCATGTTGGCCAGGCTGGTCTCAAGCTCCTGATCTCACTGGCCTCGGCCTCCCAAAGTGCTGGGATTAGAGGCACTTAGGTGAATAGTTTTAAAATTGGGGGCAAACAAAAACCTGAAATTAGTACAGCCATTGTGGAAAACAGTATGGAGCTTCCTCAGAAAACTGAAAATAGGCCAAATGAGGTGGTTCATGCTTGTAATGCAGCACATTGGGAGGCCAAGACAGGAGGATTGCTTGAGGCTGGGAGTTTCAGATCAGTCTGAGCAACACAGCAAGACTCCGTCTCTCCTTAAAAAACAAAACACCCTTAAAAAGAGAACTACCGGGCCAGTCGTGGTGGCTCATGCCTGTAATCCAGCACTTTAGGAGGCCAAGGCAGGTGGATCATGAGGTCAAAAGATTGAGACCATCCCAGCCAATATGGTGAAACCCCGTCTCCACTGAAAAAAAAAAAAATACTAAAATGAGCTGGGTGTGGTGGTACACACCTGTAATCCCAGCTACTTGGGAGGCTGAGGCAGGAGAATCGCTTGAACCTGGGAGGCGGAGGTTGCAGTGAGCTGAGATCGTGCCACTGCACTCCTGCCTGGTGACAGAGTTAGCCTCCGTCTATAAAAAAAAAAAAAATAGAACTACCATACGCTCCAGCAATCCCACTGTTGGGTACATATCCAAAAGAAAGGAAATCAGCAAATCAATCAGTCATGCTTATTGCAGTACTATTTATAATCCCCAAGATATGGAATCAGACTAAATGTCCATCAATAAATGAAGGGATAAAGAAAACATGGTGTATATACACAATTGAATATTATTCTGCCATGAAAAAGAAAGAAATCCTGTCATTTGCAACAAAATGGATGGAACTGGAGGACATTATGTTAAGTGAAATAAGCCGGGCACAGAAAGATAAATGTTGTGTTCTCACTCTTACGTGGGAGCTAAAAAAGTTGATCTCATGGAGGTAATAATTAAAATGGTGGTTACCAGAGGCAGGGAAGGGTAGAGAGGATGGGGAGAGAGAGACTGGTTAATGGGTATAAAAACAGAATTAGACAGAAGGAATAAGATCTAGGCTGGGCGTGGTGGCTCACGCCTGTAATTGCAGCACTTTGGGAGCTGAGGTGGGCAGATCACTTTGAGCTCATGAGTTCGAGACCAGCCTGGGCAACATGGTGAAACAGTCTCTACAAAAAAATACAAAAATGAGCTGGGCGTGGTGGCTGACACCTGTGTTCTCAGCTACTTGGGAGGCTGAGGCTGGAGCATCGCTTGAGCCAGGAAGTGGAGGTTCCAGTGAGCTGAGATTGTGCCACTGCACTCTAGCCTGCAGAGTGAGACACTGTCTCAAAAAAAGGGAATAAGATCTAGTGTTCGGTAGCACAATAGGATGACTATAGTTAACAATAATTTATTGCATATTTCAAGATAACCAGAATGGTAGATTTGGAATATTCCCAATACAAACAAATGATAAGTGCTTGAGGTGGATAGCCTAATTACCCATACACACATGCTTATATCAAAATATCTCATGTACCTTATAAATATGTACTACTGTTATATATCTATAAAAATTAAAAATAGGCTAGGCACGGTGACTCATGCCTATAATCCTAGAGCTTTGGGAGGTCAAGGCAGGGGGATCACATGAGGTCAGGAGTTCAATAACAGCCTGGGCAGTGGCTCACGCCTGTAATCTCAGCACTCTGGGAGGTGGGCGGATCACGAGGTCGAGTTTAAGACCAGCCTGGCCAACATGGTGAAGTCTCGCCTCTACTAAAAATACAAGAAAATTAACTGGGCCTGGTGGCAGGCACTTGTAATCCCAGCTACTTGGGAGGCTGAGGCAGGAGAATTGCTTGAACCCAGGAGGCGGAGGTTGCAGTGAGCTGAGATTGTGCCACTGCACTCCAGTCTGGGTGACACAGCAAGTCTCCGTCTAAAAAAAAAAATCCTTTATGGCCAGGCGCGGTGGCTGACTCCTGTAATCCCAGCACTTTGGGAGGCCGAGGCAGGCAGATCACCTGAGGTCGGGAGTTTGAGACTAGTCTGACCAACATGGTGAAGCCCCATCTCTACTAAAAATACAAAATTAGCCAGGCGTGGTGGCACATGCCTATAATCCCAGCTACTTGGGAGGCTGAGGCAGGAGAATTGCTTGAACCTGGGAGGCGGAGGTTAAGGTGAGCCGAGATCGCACCATTGCACTCTAGCCTGGGCAACAAGAGCAAAACTCCGTCTCAAAAAAAAAAAAAAAAGACTAGGCAACATAAAAAGACCCTGTCTCTACAAAAACAAAAAACAAAACAAAAAATCAAAGAAACCTAACCAGTTGTGGCACACATCTGTAGTCCTAGCTATTTGGGAGGCTGAGGCGTAAGGATCACTTAAGCCCAGGAGTTCGAGGCTACAGTGAGCTACGATTGCACCACTGTACTCCAGCTGGGTGACAGAGCAAAACCTTGTCAAAAAAAAATAAATAAATAAAACAAAAAAAATGAAAACCTAAAACCTGAGTGACTCAATCTACTTGGACCCCTGTCTTGGCTTGTTTTAACAGAGGGGTGGCAATAGGGACAAGGAGTCCTTCACAGTGGCTTCCAACATCAGTTAGCCAGATGACTTAATGGGAGAAGGTACCTGTTTCCATGTCTCTTTTGACACTTGCTAAGATCAGCAAATAGCTTTATCTGGAAAAGAATTCTGTTTTGCTTTTCCCTCCCTTTCTTACTCTGATAGCTTTCATCTTCATCTTCTTCATCTCGGTACTGAATGGGACCTTCTGAATCAGAGTCGCTCTCCTTCTCTTCTTCCTCCCGTAGACACTGTGGTAATTTAGGAATGACTGAGGTAGGTGTCATGTCTTCACTGAATGTGGATGGACAGGTTTGCTCCTCCTCTTCTTCATCGTCTGGACTAACAAATTAACATAATTATATTTTCTTTTTAGAAACAAAGAGGATAACTGACTTTTAAGACAAAGGACTGAAATAAAGACTGGGCGTGGTGGCTCATGCCTGTAATCCCAGCACTTTGGGAGACGGAGGTGGGCAAATTCACCTGAGGTCAGGAGTTTGAGACCAGCCTGGCTAACATGGTGAAACCCTGTGTCTACTAAAAATACAAAAATTAGCCGGCGTGGTGGCAGGCACCTGTAATCCCAGCTACTTGTGAGGCTGAGGCAGGAGAATCTCTTGAACCCAGGAGGCAGAGGTTGAAGTGAACCTCGATTGTGCCACTACACTCCAGCCTGGGTGACAAGAGTGAGACTCCATCTCAAAAAGAAAAAAAAAAAAAAGACAAAGGACTGAAATAACCATAAATAAAAAAAATCTATGAATGAGGTAACTTATAATTCTTTCCCTTAACTTTAACAATCTTGCTAAGAAACTTTTTAGCAGGTTTTAATCTAAAGGTTCAGATCCCAGCTTTACCACTTATTAGGCACTGGTGCTTTCCAGAATTTGTCTAATGTCATTCTCACAGGCCTACAGAGTACCTATTATTCCCATTTAGAGATGAAATAACTAAAGAGCAGAAGGCTTCAGTAACCTAACCCTACTATAAGCTAAGAGTGGTAGTGCTGCAATTGGAACCCAGGGCTGTCTCCCTCCAAGGTGAATGCTCTCAAGCACAACATTGTACGATGCCTTCCCTGAAGTATATAAAACTAGCGGTTGTAATTTTTCATGTACATAATTTTGTAAATTTTGTGTCATCACAAAAATCTCCATGAAAAAAAAAAATCACGAGAGTAGAAAGTCGAAATTTGCCCAGGCGCAGTGGCTCACACCCATGATCCCAGCATTCTGGGAGGCTGAGGCAGGCAGACTGCTTGAGCCCACGAGTTCAGGACTAGCCTGGGCAACACGGCAAAACCCCATCTCTCACAAAAAATATAAAAATTAGCTGGGTGTGATGGCGTGCGCCTGTAGTCACAGTTACTCGGGAGGCTGAGGAGGGAGAATTGCTTGAGCCCAGGAGGTGGAGGTTGCAGTGAGCCAAGACTGCACCACTGACTCCAGCTTGGGTGAGAGAGTGAGAACCTATCTCAAACATAAATAAATAAATAAATACAAATGAAGTTTCAAGATAAGATTAAAAAAAGAAAGAGTCCAAATTATATAACTTATCCTTTTGGCAGAGTATTCTTTGTACTTTAAATTTATTCACATTGCTGGGCACGGTGGCTCACACTCGCAATCCCAGCACTTTGTGAGACGGAGGCAGGTGGATCACCTGGGGTCAGGAGTTCAAGACCATCCTGGCTAACACGGTGAAACCCCATCTCCACTAAAAATACAAAAATCTGCCGGATGTGGTGGCACATGCCTGTAGTCCCAGCTACTCGGGAGGCTGAGGCAGGAGAATTGCTTGAACCTGGGCGGCAGAGGTTACAGTGAGCTGAGATTGTGCCACTGCACTCCAGCCTGGGCAACAGAGCATGACTCCATCTGGGAAAAAAAAAAAATTTATTCACATTTTCTTTTTTTCTGTGAGACAAGAGTCTTGCTCTGTTGCCCAGGCTAGAGTACAGTGGCACAATCTTGGCTCACTGCAACCTCCACCTCCTGGTTAAAGCGAATCTCCTGCCTCAGCCTCCCGAGTAGCTGGGATTACAGGTATGTGCCACGACGCCTGGCTAATTTTTGTTATTTTCATCAAGACAGGGTTTTA
Organism: Nomascus leucogenys; assembly: GCF_006542625.1. NCBI lineage: Eukaryota > Metazoa > Chordata > Mammalia > Primates > Hylobatidae > Nomascus > Nomascus leucogenys. The sequence goes on along the minus strand of NC_044404.1, from coordinate 28,263,621 downwards.
CTATATTGGCCAGGCTGGTCTTGAACTCCTGACCTCAAGTGATCGATCCATTCGCCTCAGCCTCTCAAAGTGCTGGGCTTACAGGTGTGGGCCACCGTGCCTGGCCCACATTTTCTTTTTATAAGTAATTCTTTTCCAAGCAGCGCTATCTAGAGTAAAGGAGAAATAAGAGGCAAGCTTTAAAGGCACTTACACTTTCAGCATTTCAATAGTGATGGGAAGAGACCTGGTCCGACCCAGCGTACTGCTGTCCTCAGAAAAGCTGTCACTGTTTTCAAAAAGCAATGAATGAGCTCTGTGAGAACCCTCCAGAGGAGGAGTCATGGGAAGTGGGCTGGTGAGGGCCTGCTGGATTCGAATATGCAGTGGGAGTGGAGGCAGCCTAGAGGGTATATGGGGCCCCCCAAAGTTCTGGTCCAATATCCTCTTGGGGACTTCCTTTTTCTGATCTTCCTGCTGGGGAATCTCCTGGTGTAGATCTAAGGATAGTGGAAACTCAATTTCTGGCACAACTTGAAAAGTCTTAGCAGGGAATGGAGGGGTGCGTGGAGGCTCTGGAGGTATATGAGTAGGCAGTGGGGGGGACGGAGAGCGAGGTGAGATCATTGGTAGAAGTTCAGAGCCCATAGAACACGTGCTCTTCTCTCTTTCATCACTTGGTGTTTTTGTGGTGATGGCAGCAGCAGACTCCAAGGTGGGTACTGAGGTCGATGGAATGCCTCTCTTAGGTGGTAAGGGTGGGGATGGTTTTGATAACAATGTACCACTGTTTATTGCTTGGGACAGTTCAGCTGGAAAAGAGAGAGCAACACATCAATTTCACGACTTTCCAATGCTTTGAAGGGCTGGCCTAGGGCCTAGAATTAAAGTTGAGTTCAGTTTTAATCTTTCAAGCAAGTTAAATAATTTCATAGTTTTGTCATTCCCTATATATTTTATCCTGAAATGAAGTTTATATTTATTCAAATAGAAGGCCTAATAAATGTACAGAGGTGTAGGAAGACTGATGAGTAGCTTACTTCATTGCTATGGCAACAGATATGACAATTTTTTTTTTTTTTTTTTGAGACAGGGTCTCACTCTCTCACCCAGACTGGAGTGCAGTGGCGCAATCTCGGCTTGCTGCAACCTCTGCCTCCCAGGCTCAAGCGATACTCCTGCCTCAGTCTACCAAGTAGCTGAGATTACAGGCGCATGCCACTATGGCCCGGCTAATTTTTGTATTTTTAGTAGAGGCGGGCTGTCACCATGTTGGCCAGGTTGGTCTCGAACTCCTGACCTCAAATGATCCACCTGTCTTGGCCTCTCAAAGTGTTGGGATTACAGGCGTGAGCCATGGCACCCGGCTGACAACTTTTTGTAACTTGATCTTGGTGTAGTTAATATGAATAGAGACAAAAAAAATCTGATAAAAAGTTATTTTGTGGCTGGGCACGGTGGCTCACACCTGTAATCCCAACACTTTGGGAGGCCGAGGTGGGCAGATTACTTGAGGTCAGGAGTTCGAGACCAGCCTGGCCAACATGGTGAAACCCCGTTACTAAAAAAAAAAAAAAAAAAAATTAGCTATGTGTGGTGGCAGGCACCTGTAATCCCAGCTACTCGGGAGAGGCTGAGGCACGAGAATCTCTTGAACCTGGGAGGCGGAGGCTGCAGTGAGCCAAGGTCACGCCACTGCACTCCAGGCTGGACAGCGCAAGACTCTGACTCAAAAAAAAAAAAAAGTAAGTTATTTTGTATAACAGTACTCCATTAAAAAATTTAAACATTCAGATAGCATAAAATAAGTATTAGTGGGTATTGTTACCATATCCTGATAATGATATCTAGATATCTTAGCTCTGTGTTATAAAACTGTCAATACTGACATCTTGAATTTTTATAGCAATTGCAAAGTCCTTTGAAGAAATCAAAGCGTTTTTTGTTCTTGAAGTCATATTCTCCTTATACCACCTGAGGTGACAGGGGAAACAAGATAGCATCTTTACCATTTTTCAGAAGGAAAAAGCGAGGCCACAGAAGTCAGGTGACTTTGCCCAAGATCATACTACAAACTGGCATGGACTCAGCTGGTATCCAAGTCTCTGACTATTTGACTGCATTCTACTGTCTCTAATTTTTTTTTTTTTTTTGAGACGGAGTCTTGTTGTCACCCAGGCTGGAGTGCAGTGGCGCCATCTGGGCTCATTGCAAGCTCCGCCTCCCAGGTTCACGCCATTCGCCTGCCTCAGCCTCCCTGCTGGGACTACAGGCGCCTGCCACCACGCCCGGCTAATTTTTTGTGTATTTTTAGTAGAGACGGGGTTTCATCATGTTAGCCAGGATGGTCTCGATCTCCTGACCTCGTGATCCGCCTGCCTCAGCCTCCCAAAGTGCTGGGATTACAGGCGTGAGCCACTGCGCCCGGCCTACTGTCTCTAATTTTTATTGGTATGCACACCTCTTATGTTCCCTTTGCACCTCAGCTTCCCATGTTCACTCTCCACTATATGATGGGCTCCTTGATGGCAGGGCAACCTTGTCTCCATCAACGTATCATCCACAGGGCTGTGCACAGTACCTGGCATCTAGTGGACCCTCAATATATGTTTATTAGATGAGAAGCCCTCACCCTGTATCATGACAGTATATATTCCTATGGTTTCACCAAAGCCCACAATGACTCAGCAAAGGTGTTGGTGTTGCTTCAGCAAAGTCCCTTTGGAGGGCTCCAAATGACCTGTAAGAAGTGGATCATCAGATCACACAGAAGCAAAACTGGTAAAGTAATTAAAGAGTAGTTATTTTTCCCCTGCTGACAGAAAAAAAAAAAAAAAGTAGTTCTTTTGATCACCAACCTCTAACCTTCTACTCAAACCCTTTAGTTTCATCCCACTCAGTATTCTCAAACAGTCTCAAAAACTTCCCTTAAATAAAACTGTATTTGTCCTAAATCCCCAAAATTGGAGATGTTCAAAGTAAAAGGCTAGCTAATTATTCTTTTCTTTTTTGAGATGGAGTTTCGCTCTTGTTGCCCAGGCTGGAGTGCAATGGCGCCATCTCGGCTAACCGCAACCTCCACCTCCTGGGTTCAAGTGATTCTCCTACCTCGGCCTCCTGAGTAGCTGGGATTACAGGTACCTGCCACCACGCCCGGCTAATTTTTTGTATTTTTAGTAGAGATGGGGTTTCTCCGTGTTGGTCAGGCTGGTCTTGAACTCCCGACCCCAGGTGATCCACCTGCCTCGGCCTCCCAAAGTGCTGGGATTACAGGCATGTGCCGCTGCGCCCGGCCAAGGCTAGCTAATTTTATAATTCTTTTTTTTTTTTTCTTTTGAGACAAGGTCTCCCTCTGTTGCCCAGACTGGAGTGGAATGAACAATAGCTCACTGCAGCCTTGATCTCCTGGGTTCAAGTGATCCTCTTGCTACAGCCTCCCAAGTAGCTAGGACTACAGGCCCATGCCACCATGCCTGACTAATTTTTTTAATTTTTAGTAGAGACAAGGTCTCGCTATGCTGCCCAGGCTGGTCTTGAGCTCCTGGGCTCCAGTGATACACCTACCTCAGCCTCCCAGAGTGCTGGGATTATGGATGTGAGCCACCAGACCCAGCCTCTTTTCTTTTTAAATTTATTTTTATTTTTAAATTAAATTAATTTATTTTAGACAGGGTCTCACACTGTGTCGCTGGAGTGCACTGGCGCAGTCACGGCACACTGCAGTTTTGACCTCCCTGGGCTCAGGTGATCCTCCCACCTCAGCCTCCCAAGTAACTGGGACCATAGGCACGTGCCACCATGCCCGGCTAATTTTTTGGGGGGTATTTTTTGTAGAGGTGGGTTTCTCCATGTTGCCTAGGCTGGTCTCAAACTCCTGGGCTCAAGTAATCTACCTACCTCAGCCTCCCAAAGTGTTGGTACTACAGGTGTGAGCCACTGTACCCAGCCTTTTCTTTTTTTTTTAGAGACAGGATGTCGCTCTGTTACCCAGGCTAGAGTGCAGTGGTGCAATCATAACTCACTGCAGCCTTGAACTCCTGTGCTTACCCAATCCTCTTACCTCAATCTCCCAAGTAGCTAGAATTACAGGCACATGTCACCATGCCCAGCTAATTTTTAAATATTTTATGGAGATGGGGTCTTGCTACGTTGCTCAGGCCGGTCTTGAATTCCTGGCCTCAAGTGATCTTCCCACCTCGGCCTCCCCAAATGCTGGGATTATAGGCATGAGCCACTGTGCCTGGCCTAATTTTGTAATGTTTTAATGTCTCTCATCATAAATAATTTTTTTTTGAGACAGAGTCTTGCTCTGTTGCCTAGGTTGGAGTACAGTGGTGCAATTTTGGCTCACTGCAACCGCCACTTCCCGGGTTCAAGTGATTCTCCTGCCTCAGCCTCCCGAGTAGCTGGGATTACAGGCATGCACCACCATACCCAGATCATTTTTTGTATTTTTAGTAGAGACAGGGTTTCGCCATGTTGCCCAGGCTGGTCTCAAACTCTGGGCCTCAAGCGATCTGCCCACCTGGGCCTCCCAAAGTGCTGGGATTATAGGCGTGAGCCACCATGCCTGGCCCCATAAATAAATTTTAAAAAAGGTTTTCTAGAAAAATACTGCATACACACACAAAAAGATTCTAAAAATGTGAATTTTAGGAGCAGTGAAAGAGATATTTTTGGAAAGACTGGATTTTTGCTGATTCCCTAAAAACAGCTGTTAGCTATTCCATCTGCAACAAAACTCATTCCTGATGAGACCATAAATGAATATTTTTACTTTTGAATTAATAAGATAAATTATATTTGGTAATTTGAGGAAGGCATATATGTTAAGGAAGCAAATTCTAGTACATATACCCTGACAACAGCATCTGGCTGTAGTTCTGTGGAAAAATTCCAGAGTGTTTCTGGGATGGGTAATAATTCCCTTTCACTCGTTCAGCTATTGCTGGTGGTTTTTCCTTAGTCCTAATACTCCATGTTATACCGATGAGAAGACAGTAGTACTTCTGAAGCAATGATTTCCAAACTTTTGGATTTCAGTGACCAAAACAGTAACAAAAATCTTGATCAACCTCAGATTGTTGGTTTTTTTTTTCTAGTTTTTTTTTTGAGGTTGTCATTTTCTAAGATTTCCAAATAAGGCTTGATATTAAGTAAACCATTTATGATCATCATCCTTTTGTGAAAGAAATGGCATTTTAACACCAAAGGATTAGGAAGGTTGTAATTTTAGAATAAAAGAGAGTCCTTTAAATTAAATCTATTTAGCTCTAAGAAATGCTCTGTGAACTGTTCTATTTTTCTTCTTTTGCTGAGGATCCCTCGTGGACTAATACTGATTCCTCAGTTACAAGGTCTATTGTTTTGGGCTATTTACCTCAAGCTAAGAATGAGCTCTGCAGTTTAGTCCAGAGTATCATACACAAATTATCATTTATATGTTGCCTTAACTTGAAAAGGGTAGTATGCCCTGGTCTAGAGCAGAGGCTCTTAATGTGTGCCCCCCTGGAGAGCAGCATCAGTGTCATCTGGGAACCTATTAGAAAGGCAAATTCTCAAGCCCATCCCAGACTTACTAGAATCAGAAGCTCTAGGGGTAGTGTCCAGCGGTCTGTTATAAGCTTTCTAAGTGATCCTGAGGAGAACACCGGTTTGCAAACACTACTGTAAGGAGCTGAGGTCTGGACCTGAGAGTTGAAAAGCCTATGTTCAGTTTCTATCTTTCACTAACTACAACCTTTTTCTTTTTTTTGAGATGGAGTTTCACTCTCGTTGCCCAGGCTGGAGTGCAGTGGCACCATCTCAGCTCACTGCAACGTCTGCTTCCCGCGTTCAAGCAATTCTCCTGCTTCAGCCTCCCGAGTAGCTGGGATTACAGGTGCCTGCCATCATGCCTGGCTAATTTTTTGTATTTTTAGTGGAGATGGCATTTCACCATGTTGGCCAGGCTGACCTCAGGTGATCCACCCGCCTCCGCCTCCCAAAGTGCTGGGATTACAAGCATGAGCCACCGCGCCCGGCCTACAACCTTGAATGAGTCACAATGTCTTCATGTTCTAATTGCCCTACCTATGGAAAAGATAAAATCGGTTTCCTGCAGCACAGGGTAGTTTTGAAAATAAGTATGTGAAAGCTCCCCAAGTTCCTCACAGATAAGTCAACATGACACTATCCATCCAAAGTAGTGGTAATAACAACTTCATCCTGTTTTCATCAAGCTACTCCAAACTGTCATATTCATAAAATATTCTAAGCCTGTTTTTCAAGGTTTGAATCACTCCACCCAACATGGTGATATTAAATATTTAATGAGTATAGTTTTTATTCATTCATTCAATCGTGAACAAGAACTTTAAGCAGTACTAAGCCTAGTATCATTTTTCCTGAAAAAACTATATTTTTATTAGCTTTGAAGCACTCATTAGCTTTCCTCTCCCTTTCTTGAAAATTCTTCTAAGAAACTGTGCATTTATATAAAGAAAGTAGACTTAAATAGAACTTTGGGTAAATGCAAAAAATTTACTAAACCCATACAAATTTTACTGATTACGTTCCCTGCTTTCTCTACCATCACTTATTTTAACATAAGAATGGCATTCTTAATTCTCCCAAGATAAAACATGATTTTATCAGAACAATTTAAGTAATAGCTTCTGCAGTTCCCTATGAAGACAACTATGCCAGACACTGAATCCCAAATTCCACTGGCATCTACAGAATCATCCTTTTATCTACTAGACTCATTTATGCTTCTGGAAGGCATAGGTAGTTTTAAGTAGATTAAAAAATTTTCATTTGAAAAGTTTGCCTTGCCCCTTGTGAGCTGAGGCATTATTCTAATTTTTCAGCAAGTGCCACAGATAATTCCAAGCAGGTGGAATCTGTTATGGTCTTCACATATCCAGTTCAATTATACACACACACACACACACATACACACACACACACATATAAATATGTATAGTGTTTTGGAATCATTGTTTTAGAAAAACAGATTAAATATTAGATTAAAAAATAGGTTAAAACCCCCCAAACTTAAATCTAATCTTAGTGATGTTTACATTTATGGCCATCTGCCTCAGTTTCATGACTTTGTTTGTTTGTTTTTGTTTTTTTGAGACGGAGTCTCTCTCTGTCACCCAGGCTGGAGTGCAGTGGCACAATCTCGGCTCACTGCAACCTCCGCCTCCTGGGTTCAAGCAATTCTCTTGCCTCAGCCTCCCAAGTAGCTGGGACTACAGGCACATGCCACCACGCCCGGCTAATTTTTTTTATTTTTAGTAGAGACGGGATTTCACCATGTTGCCAGGATGGTCTCGATCTCCTGACCTTGTGATCCATCCACCTCGGCCTCCCAAAGTGCTGGGATTACAGGCATGAGCCACCGCGCCTGGCCTATTTTTTCTTAACCTAAGACTTTTCTCTATATTGAGGTCACTCAAAGGGACAAGATATGGAAAATTCTCACAGACCAAATCAATATTGTATCAATTATCAAATAAAATAACCATTCAACATCAAACCAAACCCAAAACACTGGAAGCATAAAGACTTACTTACCAATGACAGGGTTGCTATTTCTGTGAGCTGGTTTAGGGGGAGGGATAGGGGGCTGCTTGGCAGGGACCATATGAGTGAGGCTTGGGGTAGCAGTAGTGTTAGTGCTGGCAGGAGCAGCAGGCAGAGTCCTGGGTGCTGGGGAAGGGGTGACAGAGAGATTAACAGTCTTTGTGAGGCTTGTGGCAGCAGTGGTGGCAGCGGGTGCTGTGGTGATGGAGGTGGAGATGATGAACCTTGCCGTGCCGCCAGAGGAAGTGGCATCCTTTGCTTGCCCTTCACTTGCTTCATGAGAAGAAGACAAGGGTCTTTTGGGAGGAAGTAAAGGCATTTTGGGTACATTCTCAGGAACAGACTCTGCTTCAGAATTAGGCTGGCTTCCAGTTGAGCCTGTGTAATAACATGTATGATATAAAAAGGGAAGAGAGAGTAACAAGAGAGACTGAAAAAGCTAACACATCTATGAATTTAGGGCCAATTTCACCAATTAATTTATAGATTAGCTTATAGGTTACCGTTCTCAATGCCTCCCAACCTCCCCATACTTAAGAAATGTCAGTAAGAAAGGCTCATTAAGAGATGCTCATTGTGGTAGTGATTCTTCACATGAGGGCCAGGCTACTGGAGGAGAGCCACAACAAAATTCCTTGGGTGAAAGAAGTGGAATGTGTAGCTGGAAAAAATCCTATAGGTATCTGATACTTAACATCCTCTTCCCTTCTTGAAGATCACAAATTTAGGTGTTTTGTGAATAAAAGCGGGATGGGGGAGGAAATTCCCCTTGAAGTTGCTAGTTAAGGTATTGCTAAAGGAGAATGTAATTCTCTCTAGATTTCACTTTTCCCTGTTCTCTTGCAAACCCCTTATGTAAGGCGAATAACTAGCCCATGGCTCTTAAACTCAAAAATCCAGAGTTTCTCACCTAGTCGTTTCTTTAGGTCCTCTTCTGGAATAGCTTTCCTAAGACTTGCTAATCTTACTGGCTCTTCCTCTACTTGGACTGGACTAGATGATCTGGCATTCCCTATGGGGGTGGTATGGCCATTCTTTAACATGGCATGGCTTGGCTTTCCTGGATCCTCACCACCTGCAACGTGAAAGAAGAGTACAAAGTGATGAAGTTGGCATGAACAGACAGAAGAATTAGTAATTTCTTTTTTTCTCTCTCTCTCTTTTTTAAATTGAGACAGGGTCTCACTATGTTGCCCAGGCGGGTCTTGAACTCTTGGGCTCAAGCAATCAGCCCACCTTGGTCTCCCAAAGTGCTAGGATGAATGGCATGAACCACTGCGCCTGGTCAGAGTTGGTGATTTGAGACAGGGTCTCACAGACCAGGCTGGAGTGCGGTGGCATGATCTTGGCTCAATGCAGCCTCTGCCTCCCAGGCTCAAGGGATCCTCTTGCTTCAGCCTCCCAAATAGCTGGGACCACAGGCGTGTGCCACCACACCCAGCTAATTTTTTGTATTTTTGACGGAGATAGGATCTCACTATGTTGCCTAGGCTGGTATCGAACTCCTGGGCTCAAGCAATGCACCGGCCTCCAAAAGTGCTGGGATTACAGGAGTGAGCCACTGCGCCTGGCCCAGTGTTGGTGATTTCTTCTTTTTTTTTGAGACGGAATCTCACTCTGTCACCCAGGCTGGAGTGCAGTGGCCCGATCTCGGCTCACTGCAAGCTCTGCCTCCCGGGTTCACGCCATTCTCCTGCCTCAGCCTCCTGAGTATCTGGGACTAGACGCTGCCACCACGCCCGGCTAATTTTTTGTATTTTTTAGTGGAGACGGGGTTTCACCATGTTAGCCAGGATGGTCTTGATATCCTGACCTCGTGATCCTCCCGCCTTGGCCTCCCAAAGTGCTGGGATTACAGGCATGAGCCATCGTGCCCGGCCCAGGGTTGGTGATTTCTAACCTTTCTTATCTTCTTTCCCCCGTCTTCCTGTTTTAGTTTATTATTGAGATCTCGATTATCTGGATGCTTAAACAGAAATAAGTAATTTCTTTTTCCAACACATGTTTGATAGCCTATTATGTGCCAAGTATGTTGTTATATGAATAAGACAAATAAAAGCCGGGCGCAGTGTCTCACACCTGTAATCTCAGCACTTTGGGAGGCTGAGGCAGGTGGATCACCTGAGGTCAAGAGTTCGAGACCAGCCTGGCTAACATGGTAAAACCTTGTCTCTACTAAAAATACAAAAATTAGCCAGGCATGGTGGCAGGCGCCTGTAATCCCAGCTATTCGGGAGGCTGAGGCAGGAGAATCAATTGAACCCAGGAGGCAGAGGTTACAGTAAGCCAAGATTGTGTCATTGCACTCCAGCCTGGGCAGCAGAGCAAAACTTCCATCTCAAAGAAAGAAAAAAAAGGCTGGGCGCAGTGGCTCACACCTGTAATCCCAGCACTTTGGGAGGCCGAGGCGGGCGGATCACAAGGTCAGGAGTTCGAGACCATCCTGGCTAACACGGTGAAACCCCGTCTCTACTAAAAATACAAAAAATTAGCTGGGTGAGGTGGTGGGCGCCTGTAGTCCCAGCTACTCAGGAGGCTGATGCAGGAGAATGGTGTGAACCCTGGGGGGCAGAGCCTGCAGTGAGCTGAAATCGCGCCACTGCACTCCAGCCTGGGTGACAGAGAGACTCCGTCTCAAAAAAAGAAAGAAAAAAAAAGACAAATGAAAAGGGCAAACTTATTATATATAAGTAACTACAATGTTAAATGTCAACAGCTCTAATTAGTGAAGTACGGTGGTAGGAATGAAGAATAAATCATTTTCCTGGAGTAAGAACAGTTAGGAAGGCATCACAGAAAGTATATGAGCTGGAGTTGAGATGGTCTTGCTATGTTACCAGAATGGGCCTCGAACTCCTGGGCTCAAGCAGTCCTCCTCTCTCAGACTCCCTAGTAGATGGGACTATGGCACACACCACCATGCCTTGCTTTGCACTGGATCTTGAAGGAGTAGGAGCCTATCACACTGAATAAAGACAGTCTGTTTGGAAGAAGGATGCATGTATAAAGGTGTGAAGTTATTCAACATGTTTGGGGCACTGGCAACTAGTTTGGTCTGGCAGGAGAATAGATTCACATAAGAAATGGTTATGGGGGGCCGGGTGCAGTGGCTCACACCTGTAATCCCAACACTCTGGGAGGCCAAGGTGGGTGGATCATCTGATGTCAGGAGTTTGAGACCAGCCTGGCCAACATGGTGAAACCCTGTCTCTACTAAAAATACAAAAATTAGTCGGGCGTGGTGGCAGGCGCCTGTAATCCCAGCTACTCGGGAGGCTGAGGCAACAGACTCCGTCTCAAAAAAAAAAAAAAAAGAAATGGTTATGGGCTGGGCACAGTGGTGCTCATGCCTGTAATCCCAACAGTTCGGGAGGCTGAGGCGGGAGGATTGTTGAGCCCAAGAGTTTGAGATCAGCCTGCGAAACATAGTAAGACCCTGTCTCTACAAAAAAGTAAAAAAACTAGCTGGGTGTGGTGGCACACGCCTAGTCCCAGCTACCTGGGAGGCTGAAGTGGGAGGACTGTTTGAACCCAGGAGGTCAAGGGTACAGTAAGCCATGACCAGACCACTGTGCCCTAGCCTGGGTGACAGAGTGAAATCCAACATCATTCTTCATGAAGTTCCAATAAGAGGTGGAGTGTGGGCTCAAAGTAATGAAGATTCTAAGGCAAGTGAAAAGGTACTTCTAAAGCCAAAGTAATCTGACAACTACTTTTTGTTTTTAAAACAGGGTGGGGGTAAGATGACAACAACTATACAAAAATAGTAAGTTATTGCCCATGTTTAACAAAAACAAGATTTTCTAGAATACTGAAGCAATGATTTCAAAGCCAACAAAGGCTGCTCTTTGTGAAAACAACATAATAAAAGTTTAAGACAGTGTTATTTAGTTTCTACTCAGCACGCACTAGTGAAATACATGCAAAAGTGATCAGTTATCTCAAGTTACTTAATCAGGGATGTCTACTTTGCAGTATCATTTCTTATATTAAATATAGAGGGTTCTGCAATGTTAATGAAGTGGAGTAGTACTAAGGGGCTTTAACATCACTGACTGTTCTCCCTAAACCCAGAAAATCAATGAAAATCAATTAAATATTGTACAGTACAGTCAAGTTAGCACTATAATCAAGCCAAAAGCCACCTTTTTTTTTTTTTTTTTTTTTTTTTTTTTTAAAACAGGGTCTCACTCTGTCGCCCAGGCTGGAGTGCAATGGTGCAATCCATACTTACTGCAGCCTTCCATCTTCTGGGCTCAAGCCATGCTCCATCTTTTGGGCTCAAGTAGCTAGGACTACAGGCCTGCACTACCATACCTCGCTAATTAAAAAAACTTTTTTATAGAGATGAGGTCTCACTATGTTGCTCAGGCTGGTCTCGAACTACTGAGTTCAAGGGATCCTCCCGCACTGGCCTCCCAAAGTGCTGGGATTACAGCATGAGCCACCACGCCAGGCCAGCCAAAAGCCCCCTTTAAGTATGAAGAGGACTTCAAGGTTCAAACACTACTTTTGGCCTAAAATGCAGATCTATAAGCCAGCATGAGGCCCATCCCTGTTTTTAGATACAGAATAAAGCTTAGGTCATTTATCTGGTTGGCAGAATGGCATCTTGTCCAATGGCTGCAACTCGTTTATTAATTGGGCCTGTGAACTTGTAGGCTAAAAACAACTTGGATTAGGAGCTAATAGAAAGTACAGGGCAAAAGATCATCGGGCGTGGTGGCTCATGCCTGTAATCCCAGAAGTTTGGAAGGCCGAGGCAGGTGGATCACTTGAGCTCAGGAGTTTGAGACCAGCCTGGCTAACACGGTGAAACCCTGTCTCTATTGAAAATACAAAAATTAGCTGGGCGTGGTGATGCATGCCTACAATTCCAGCTACTCGGGAGGCTGAGGAAGGAGAATTGCTTGAACCCAGGAGGCAGAGGTTGCCATGAGTGTAGGGCAAAAGAGACTGAAGGTGAAAAACAAGAAATAAGTAATGTATGTGGTTTATGATAAGTGAGCAAGAAAGGCGAAAAGAAAGGCCATGGAAAGTGGAACAGCTGTATCAAAAAAGCAAGGGCCAGGCCAGGCACGGTGGCTCACACCTGTAATCCCAGCACTTTGGAAGGCTGAGGTGGGTGGATCACTTGAGGTCAGCAGTTCGAGACCAGCCTGGTCAACATGGTGAAACCCCACCTCTACTAAAAATATAAAAATTAGCCAGGTGTGGTGGCAGATGCCTGTAATCCCAGCTCCTCGGGAGGCTGAGGCTGGAAAATTGCTTGAACCCAAGAGATGGAGGTTGCAGTGAGCCGAGATCACGCCACTGCACTCCAGCCTGGGCGACAGAGCGAGACTCCCTCAAAAAAGAAAGCAAAGCAAGGGCCACAGAGGTGCTACAATGGAATCATTATAGTAGTACATAACTACCTAAATACTAAGAAGATTTTGTGTCCTAATGTAAAAAACAAATAGAGTTATATAAAACAAAAGTTATACATGCTCATAACTAAGTCACATACAAAAAAAAAAAAAAAAAGAAAGAAAAGAAAGAAAACATCGCATAGTGCCTGGGCACAGCAGCTCACGCCTGTAATCCCAGCACTTTGGGAGGCTGAGGCAGGAAGACTGCTTGTGCTGCCCACGAGTGTGAGACTAGCCTGGGCAACAGAGGGAGACCCTGTCTCAATTAAAAAACAAAAAAAAAGCCCACCCATGTTCCCACCTCAACTTCAGAGGTAACCAATTGTCATAATATTTCCTTTTTTTTTTTTTTTTTTTTTTTTTTGTATTTTTAGTAGAGACGGGGTTTCACCGTGGTCTCGATCTCCTGACCTCGTGATCCGCCTGCCTCGGCCCCCCAAAGTGCTGGGATTACAAGCGTGAGCCACCGCGCCCGGCCCAATTGTAATAATATTTCAAATTGCTCCTTCAAGCTTGTTTTCTCTGGTTAATTTTTATACAGTTGAGATAATAAATCTTCAATACATACAATTTAATTTTTTGAATAGGCAATATATTCACATGGTTTAAAGCCCAAAAAGTATACAGTAATACTCCATCTGTTTGGTTCCTTTCCCCTATTCTTCAAAGGATATGATTTTTTTTTTTTTTTTTGAGAAGGAGTCTCGCTCTGTTGCCCAGGCTGGAGTGCAGTGGCGCCATCTCAGCTCACTGCAACCTCTGCCTCCTGAGTTCAAATGATTCTCCTGCCTCAGCCTCCCAAGTAGCTGGTACTACAGGTGCCCGCTACTATGCCCTCCTAATTTTTTGTATTTTTAGTAGAGACGGGGTTTCACCATTTTGGCCAGGCTGGTCTCGAACTCCTGACCTTAAGTGTTCTGCCCGCCTTGGCCTCCTAAAGTGCTGGGATTACAGGTGTGAGCCACCATGCCTGGCCAGTATACAATATGGCTTTCAGATTTTGCCTCATGCAACATAACTCAGATGAAGAGAAATGAGATGCAACCAATGTACTATACTTTCACATTTATAATAACTTGCTTCATAGAGTCACACATTGAAGAAAGTCTTGACATTATTAAACAAACAATGACTGGTGGACTGGTGCAGTGATATGGGCATGGGGACAAATGAGTTCAAAAAAGAAAATGAGCTGGACACGGTGGCTCAAGCCTGTAATCCCAGCACTTTGGGAGGCCGAGGTGGGCAGAACACCTGAGGTCAGGAGTTCGAGACCAGCCTGGCCAACTTGGTGAAACCCCCATCTCTACTAAAAATGCAAAAATTAGCCAGGCACAGTGGCTCACGCTTGTAATCCCAGAACTTTGGGAGGCCAAGGCAGGCGGATCACCTGAGGTTAGAAGTTCAAGACCAGCCTGACCAACATGGTGAAACCCCATCTCTACTAAAAAGTCAAAAGTTAGCTGGGGGTGGTGACAGGTGCCTGTAATCCCAGCTACTTGGGAGGCTGAGGCACAAGAATTGCTTGAACCCAGGAGGCAGAGGTTGCAGTGAGCCGAGATTGCGTCACTGCACTCCAGCCTGGGCAACAGAGCAAGACTCTGTCTCAAGGAGAAAAAAAAAAAAAGACACACAATATTGTAGCTGACACAAAGTTGAGGATGTACACAGAGGAAAGGAATGTTTGCCCCAAGGAAGGAAGGGTGAACTTTTTTTTTTTTTTTTTGAGACAGAGTCTCGCTCTGTCACCCAGGCTGGAGTGCAGTGGCGCGACCTCGGCTCACTGCAAGCTCCGCCTCCCGGGTTCACGCCATTCTCCTGCCTCAGCCTCTCCAAGTAGCTGGGACTACAGGCGCCCACCACCACGCCCGGCTAATTTTTTGTATTTTTAGTAGAGACGGGGTTTCACCGTGGTCTCAATCTCCTGACCTCGTGATCCGCCTGCCTCAGCCTCCCAAAGTGCTGGGATTACAAGCGTGAGCCAACACGCCTGGCCGAACTTTTTTTTTTTTAAAGGCCATCCCCCAACCCAAAAATAGCAATACAAAAGAAAGAAAGAAAATTCAAATTTCTAGTCAGACCCAATCAAAGACCAAGTGCACAGAGACAGGCATATGCTATTCATTTGTAAACTCACCTTGCTCAGGGTCTTCCAACAGAACCCCTCTTTTCACCAGCTCTTCTCTTGGCTTTCGCATAGATATTTTCCGTTCTAAAACTAACATTAAATTGGAAAATGGCACTCAGAAATGTGACAGTTGAAAGTCAGCCTTACACTTAGCATTCTAATTCTACAGGTAAAAGAATAAAGTAGTTTAAGTTTATATTCTCAGGAAAGAAAATAACTAGCAGACTAACTTCAAATTAAAAATCTTACATTTCTTTTATTACCTGTGCTATCAGGAAAGCAACACTTCCAAAAAACTAGCCTTACATAATTGTAACTTAAGAGAAAATTTCACTAGTAAGTTATTTATGGATGAACTTTGTGTGGATGGGCAGAGTAGAAAATAAGCATTTTATTTATGTATGTATTAATTCATTCAGTCATTTTCTTCACCAAGTTCTGATGGAAAGAAGCATCTTAGATTTGCTACAGTTCAGGAGCTCCATTCACCAATGGATCATCAATAGATACTTATATCCCATCAAAATACAAACCTGGGAATGAGGGTATACAATATTAGGTTTAGTAAATGACCATTTTGATGTTTAATTCCAAAAGATTAAACTCTGGCCAGCCACAGTGGCTCATGCTTGTAATCCCAGAACTTTGGGAGGCTGAGGTGGGAGGATCGCTTGAGCCCAGGAGTTCAAGACCAGCTTGGGAAACATAAGGAGACCCCGTCTCTACAAAAAATTTAAAAATTAACTGGGCACACTAGCTCATGCTTGTACTTCTAGCCACTTGGGAGGCTGAGGCAGGAGGATTGCATGAGCCCAGGAGGTTGAATCTGCAGTGAGCTGTGATTGCGCCACTGTACTCCAGCCTGGGCAGAGGGAGATCCTGTCTCACCAAAAAAAACAAAAAAAAAAACAAAAAACAAAAAACAAAACAAAAAAAAGAACAAGAAAAGAATAAAAGATTAAACACCCTCTTCAAATAGAGGACTACAGAAACTTAGGAAGATAAGGAAAAATTAAATACGTCTCACATAGAGAATTCTACCTCAGAACACACATTTAACCCTTAATATCTCACCTTCTGAAGTCTCTTTAAACTTATCACTACTTTTTTTTTTCCTCCATTTCCAGGGCTTGAAGATCTTGCCAAAGCCGGAGAACTTGCTCTTCCTTTTGGTAGGAGGCGTTGTGTCTCCTGCTTCCACACTGTCCATGACCATGCCTGGCTCTGTAGCGGGCTGGTCTGCTTCCTCTGTTACATGGAAAGAAGAGAGGGAAGGAAGCAAATGTATGATTTCAGCATAATCTCTAAAATGTCCCTTCCCCTCTCTTCCTGTGGTAGTTGGAAAGGACCGGAGCAATGATGAACAATCATGCAGACAGGGAGACTCCTAGACATCACAGGGACACCAAACATCAAAATCCATTAACAGATAAATTACTCAGGAGAAAAAGGAACCAAAGCAAGCTGACATCATTTTAGGACAAAGCCTGGTGAAATGATCAGAGCCAGCTCAACATCTTTTAAAGATGCATGTATACAAAATGTGGATGTCTTACCAAATGCATGAGATCTTGCCTTACTGAGGCAGGGAATTCCTGACTCATTAGTGAGTGAATCATTGTCTCTATTAAACATTGCCTTTCCCTGCCCTTTTCAGGATATAAATAGTTCAGGGAGAGGTAACACATTGTTAATACCTTACTTACATCTGCTCATCAAATTATTTTCTCCCTTCACAAAAAGGGCCCTAGGTATTGGAAGGTGCTCAGAGTTGGGGGGCAGAAGCATTAGAAAGTGGGTACATTAAATTGGAGGGAAATGTTTTCAGAAAGTAGAGGTGAGATTCCAATTTGTCTACCATAGTAGTGCTTTAGAAACAATCATAGGCTGGGCACAGTGGCTCATTTCTGTAATCCCAGCACTGTGGGAGGCTGAGGCAGGCAGATCGCTTAAGCTCAGGAGCTTGAGACCAACCAGGGTAGTAAGGTGAAACCCTGTCTCTACAAAGAATACAAAACCAAAAATTAGCTGGGCATGGTGGTGTGCACCTGTAGTCCCAACTACTCAGGAGGCTGAGGTGGGAAGATGGCTTGAGCCCGGGAGGTCAGTGCTGCAGTGGCCTGTGATTAAGACACTGCACTCTAGCCTGGGCAACAGAGTGAGAGCCTGTCTCAAAACACACACACACACACACACACACACACACACAAAATCATAACATTAAAGATTTGACACAAAACATAACTGACATGATACATGTGCAGAATTGAAATAAAAGGCCATGAACCCCTCATAATGACCACGCATGCAGGGTTTAGTTAGTTAGTTTTAATGGCAGAGACAGGAGAGCCAAGGCGGGGCCAAGAATTTAAAGAAACGAAAAAAAAAATAAAATAAAACCAGCAGGAAGGCAACAAAAAAAAAGCAGGAAGGTACACAATGCAGCTTTGCACTCCACCTACTGTTCCAAGGTTCTCTGGAGAAGTCTAGAGAGGAAGAAAAAAAAAGTCATGTGGAAAAACCATCCTGAAATTAAAGTGGAACCTCTACTTTGTAGAAATACATCAAGGAACAGCATATGATAAGCTAACATGTTGACTGTAAACAATTTCACATCTGAAGCAAGTAATACTTTTGGAGGAGGGTAAAAAGGTCATAATAGTCACTAAAAAATCTTTTTTTAAAAATTTATTATTATTATTATTATTTTAGAAACAGGGTCTCACTCTGTTGCCCAGGATGAAGTGCAGTAGTGTAATCATAGCTCACTGCAGCCTCAAATTCCTGATCTCAAATGATCCTCCTGCCTCAGCCTCCTGAGTAGCCAGGACTATAGGCATGTACCATCACGCCTGGCTAATTACAAAAAAAATTTTTTTTGTAGAGATAGGGTCTCACCAAATTGCTCAGGGTGGTCTCAAATGCCTGGTCTCAAGAGATCCTCCCTGCTTGGCCTCCCAAAAGCACTGGGATTAAAGGTGTGTACCACCACACCTGGCCTCTCTCTCTTTTAAAACTAGGTATTTTCAAAAGAGAAAATATACAACCAACTGCATTAAATTTTTACAAGAAACAACTGCCAAATTCAATCTTTTTCTCATTTGATTGATGGAGGTTTAGGGAAGTTTTTCAATAAAGGTTAGATTTATACAATCATAATTACCACAGTAAATGCAATGATGACTACTGATGCATTAGTTTGCTATGCTCAGGAGACTTAGGCAAAATAGCGTCCTCATTACTAAAGTGCAAAAGATGGAAATGACAAGAGGACAGTGACTCTTCCTAGTTGCATGACTTATTCAAAGACATTCTAGGTCTCAATTACTTTAACACTTTACATGAAATACACCAGAATCTGATTATTTATCTCTCTCTCTCTCTCTATTTATCTAGTTATTTTAGAGACAGGGTTTCGTTCTGTTGCCCAGCATGGAGTGCAGTGGCACAATCACAGCTCACTGAGCCTTCAACTCCAGGACTCAAGCAATCCTCTGCCTCAGCCTCCTGAGTAGCTGAGATTACAGGCAAATAGTTGAAATTATGAGAATGTCTCAGATTACAGACACTGGCAACGACATCTGGCTTCTCTTTTAGGTAAAGAAAGACCAGTCTGGGGAACATGAAGAAACCCTGTCTCTTAAAAAAAAAAAAATTAGTTGGGCATGGTGCCATGTGCCTAGTCCCAGCTACTTGTGAGGCTGAGGTGGGAAGGTCACTTGAGCTCAGCAGGTCCAGGCTGCAATGAGCTGTGATCGTGCCACTGCACTCCAGCCTGGGCGACAGAGCCATACTGATATGGTTTAGATATGTGTCCCGTTCAAATATCAGGTTGAATTGTAATCTTCAGTACTGGAAGTGGGGCCTGGTTGGAGGTGACTGGATCACGGGGGTGGATTTCTCATGAATGGTTTAGCACCATCCATTTGGTGCTGCCTTAGCAACAGTGAGTGAGTTCTCGTGAGAGATGGTCGTTTAAAAGTATGTGGCGTCTCCCTCTTTGCTCTCTTGTTCCTGCCCTGGTCACGTGACATGCTTATTCCTGGTTGGTCTTCTGTCATGATTGTAAGTTTCCTGAGACCTCCCCAGATGCAGGGCAGTTGCAAGCATTATGTTTCCTGTACAGCCTACAGAACCACGAGCCAAATAAAGCTCTTTTCTTTATAAATTATCCCGTCTCAGGGATCTCTCTATAGCAATGCAAGAATGGCTTAATACGGGCACCTTGTCTCAAAAAAAAAAGTTGATACACATGCAAAATATGTATATAAAAAAGCCACTGAACACAAAACAAAGAGAGCAACATTTTCTTTGCTTCTTATGCAAATTCGCTTGATTTTCACGTTTACAAAACTTTTAGAGGCAGATGTCCTTCTTTCCTCTTACCTCCTGTGTTGGGGTTGAGCCACACCTGGCCCTGACTCAGTTATCTCAAATTCACACACACATATTCATATCCTCATATTCTCCCTCCTTCCTTCCCCTCTTTTTCCTACTCTCCAGGACAAGCAGTACATTATTTCCAAGACTCCGAAATCTGTCCAAATACTTGGAATCAGCCCAATTGCCTTTTCAAAATACAGAATCTCCAGGAGGTAGGACTTGAGAATCTGTTTTAAAAAATCTCTCCAGGTCAGCCTAGGGTCCTAAGGTCAGCCAGGTGTGTTAAACCCAATACCAGATTATTGTCTGGAAACCTCATGGAGGTTAAAAGAGACAGAGGCAGACATTCTCTGGCTATAGGCTGCTTTTTTGTTGAAGAAAAATGAACTAGGGGCCAGGCATGGTGACTCATGCCTGTAATCCCAGCACTTTGGGAGGCTGAGGCAGGCAGACCACCTGAGATCAGGAGTTTGAGACCAGCCTAGCCAACATGGTGAAACCTCGTCTCTACTAAAAATACAAAAATTAGCTGGGTGTGGTGGTACATGCCTATAATCCCAGCTACTCGGGAGGCTGAGGCAGGAGAATCTTGAACTTGGGAGGCAGAGGTTGCAGTGAGCCAAGATCACACCACTGCACTCCATTCACTCCAGCCTCGGTGAAAGCAAAAGTCCATCTCAAAAAAACGAAAAAGAAAAATGAGGCCAGATGCGATGGCTCATGCCTGTAATCCCAACACTTTGGGAGGCTGAGACAGGTGGATCACTTGAGGGCAGGAGGTCGAGACCAGCCTGGCCAACAGGAGGAAACCCTGTCTCTATTAAAAATAAAAAATAAAAATAAAAAAATTAGCTGAGTATGGTGGCAGGCACCTATAATCCCAGCTACTTGGGAGGCTGAGGCAGGAGAATCGCTTGAACCCAGGAGGTGGAGGTTACAGTGAGCCGAGCTGGTCTCAAACTGCTGGGTTCAAGTGGTCCTTCCGCCTCAGTTTCCCAATGTGGTAGGATAATTGGAGTGTTTAGGCCATTTATATTTAATGCTTTTCCTATGTATCTCAAATATGGTCCAAGTTACAAATAAACAACAGAAGCTTACAGTTATTTCTTTCCAAATTTATAATACATTATCTCCAATTATGTGTAATTGGAAAGTGTATTGTGCAGTTGTTGGGCATGGTGTTCTAAATATGCCAATTAGGTCAAGGTGGTTAATCATATACAAATCATTAAGATCCCTTCTGATTTGTTGTCTGCTTGCTCTATCAGTAACTGAGAGAGGCATGTTAACATCTCTAATTATGAAAGTGATGGCCGGGTGTGGTGGCTCACACCTGTAATCCCAGCACTTTGGGAGGCCGAGGTGGGCGGATCACGAGGTCAGGAGATCGAGACCACAGTGAAACCCCATCTCTACTAAAAATACAAAAAATTAGCTGGGCGTGGTGGCGGGTGCCTGTAGTCCCAGCTACTCGGGAGGCTGAGGCAGGAGAATGGCATGAACCCAGGAGGCGGAGCTTGCAGTGAGCCGAGATCACGCCACTGTACTCCAGCCTGGGCGACAGAGCAAGACTCCCTCTCAAAAAAAAAAAAAAAAAAAAAAAAAAGAGAAAGTGATTTCTCTCTTAGTTCTATTAATTTTTGCTTTATATACTTTGAAGCTGTTATGAGGTATATACAAATTTAGAGTTATTATATCTCCCTTTTGAATGGACTCTTTTATCTTTGTGGGTTCAATCAATCCTCTGGCCTCAGTCTCCAGAGCAGCTAGGATTAAAAGCATGTGCCACTACACCTGGCTAATTAAAAAAATAATAATTTTTAGTACAGACAAGGTCTTGCTATCTTGCCCAGGCTGATCTCAAACCCCTGAGCTCAAGGGATCCTCCCACCTTTGGCCTTCCAAAGTGCTGGGATTACAGATGTAAGCAGCTGCACCCAGCTTGACAATTATCTAATAGGAGTTGCTGTTTTTTGAAATAAGATCTTGCTGTGTCACCAAGGCTGGAATGCAGTGGTGTGATCTCAGCTCCTGCAGTCTCAACTTCCCAGGTTCAAGCAATCGTCTCACCTCAGCCTATTCAGTAACTAGGACTATAGGCATGCATCACCATGCCCTGCTGATTTTTAATTTTTTGTACAGACGGGGTCTCACTATGTTGCTCAGGCTGGTCTCAAACTGCTGGGTTCATTCAAGTGGTCCTTCCGCCTCAGTCTCCCAACGTGGTAGGATAATTGGAGTGTTTAGGCCATTTATATTTAATGCTTTTACTGGCATAGTTGAATTTAAGTCTACTATTTTGCTATTCATTTTCTATTTGGCTCATTTATTCACTTATTCTGTGCATCCTTGACTTATTACAAATTTGTTAATTTAGTACTTTTAATGCTTCTTCAACAATGCAATAATCTTTTTTTTTTTTTTTGAGATGGAGTCTTGCTCTCAGTGGCATGATCTTGGCTTACTGTAACCTCTGCCTCCCAGGTTCAAGTGATTCTCCTGCCTTAGCCTCTCGAGTAGCTGGGATTACAGGCGCAGGCCACCATGCCTAGCAAATTTTTGTATTTTCAGTAGAGATGGGGTTTCACTATGTTGGCCACGCTGGTCTTGAACTCCTGGCCTCAAGTGGCCCGCCTGCTTCAGCTTCCCAAAGTGCTGGGATTACAGGCGTGAGCCACCGTCCCTGACCTATTTATTTATTTATTGAGACAGAGTCTCACTCTGTCATCCAGGCTGAAGTGCAGTGGTGTGATCTCAGCTCACTGCAACCTCCGCCTCCTGGGTTCAAGTGATTCTCCTGCCTCAGCCTTCTGAGTAGCTGGGATTACAGGCATGCAACACCATGCCTGGCTAATTTTTTAATTTTTAGTGGAGATGGGGTTTCACCATGTTGGCCAGGCTGGTCTCAAACTCCTGCCCACCTCAGCCTCTCAAAGTGTTGGAATTACAGGTGTGAGCACTGCGCCTGGCCAGGCTGGGATTTAAATCTACATCTCTCCGACTTCAAAGTCCGTGATCCTTTCTACCATAATGCCTTCAGAATAAAGGTTCAGTTGAAATTTTACAAGTCTTTCCAACATCTGGTTTCCTTCACTCACAAGTTTTCAGAATATAATTTACAAAGCTGGCATGATCTGATTTAATTCTCGCCATCTAGATGGTCAGTATTCATCTCTGTATAGTTTATTTTAACAATTTGATATTCATCTCAAACACTGTTCAATGTTAAAATTTTAAAATGGTAGAAATTCTAAAATTAGGTTTCTTTTTAAAATTTTTTTGAGACAGGGTCTGGCTCTGTCACCCAGGCTGGAGTGCAGTAGTGTGATCATGGCTCACTATAGCTTCGACCTCCTGGGCTCAAGCCATTCCCCCACCTCATCCTCCCGAGTAGCTGGGACCACAGGTGCATGCTACCACATGCAGCTAATTTTTAAATTTTTTGTGGAGATGGGTTATCAGTATTTTGCTCATGATGGTCTCTCAAACTCCTAGACTCAAGTGATCCTCCTGCCTCGGCCTCCCAAAGTGCTGGGATTACAGCCGTGAGCCACTGCGCTCAACCTCTTTTTTTTTTTTTTTTTCCAGACAGGCTCGCTTGGCCATCCAGCCTAGAGGGCAGTGGCACAATTACTGCTCACTGTAGCCTTGACGTCCTAGGCTCAAGCCATTCTCCTGCCTCAGCTTCCCAAGTAGCTGGGACTAATGCCATGCACCACAACGTGTGGCTAATTTTTATTTTTTGCAGAGATGGAGTCTCACTTTGTTGCCCAGACTGGTGTCTAACTCCTGGACTCATGTGATCCTTCTGCCCAGTGTATTGGAATTACAGGCGTGAGCCACCATGCCCAGCCCCAAACATTTTCTGATTTTACGTTTAAAATAAAATTAACCCTTGAACAACACGGGGGTTAGGGGCACCAATCCTTTGGAGTTGAAAACCCACATATAACTTTTACTGCCCCAGAACTTAACCACTAATAACCTACTTTAGAAGCCTTATTGATAACATAAATGGTCGTTTAACACATATTTTGTATATTATACGTATAATATACTATATTTTTGGGGGGTGGTTATAAAAATTTATTATAAAGAATATTACCACCAACACATACAGACAGGCTAGGACACCATGGTACTGGGTGAAGGACAGCTAGTTCTTTGGAAAATGAAAGGTTTGGGTGGCGTGGGCCTCACGCCATGCTGATTGGTCTGTAGACGCCCCCGTGCCAAACACATGCCAAACACCACAGGGCATCAGGACATCAGATGCCCGCTCTGTGTGCCCACAAGTGTTCCCTGTCTCATCTGGGCCTTCGAAGGGAGCACACCCAGAAGCGAGCAACTGAAGACAAGGGTTTCCTAAGGTTCCCCAGGCTGGGTCTCTGAAGTCACAGCAACAGCATTTTAAGCAATGTGTTTAATCGGATGATTTCCACAAACTGTCGATGAAGTTTCTAACCAGCGCAATTCAGTGAAGTACAAAACATCGAGTTACAGGCTGTGGGAAGAGAAGGCAGCACCAATGGTGGCACCTTCCAATCCTGGTTGTTCTAGGGGCAGGGAGAGGGGAAGGTCTTTTTTCAAACCAAGCCCCTCATTTCAGTGTACAAAAGAATTACTCTGATTGATATTGAATTGTATGGAAAACAAAATGGGGCCGGGCACGGTGGCTCACACCTGTAATCCCAGCACGTTGGGAGGCCGAGGTGGGTGGATCACGAGGTCAGGAGATTGAGACCATCCTGGCTAACATGGTGAAACCCCGTCTCTACTAAAAATACAAAAAATTAGCTGGGCATGGTGGCGGGCGACTGTAGTTCCAGCTACTCGGGAGGCTGAGGCAGGAGAATGGCGTGAACCCGGGAGGCGTAGCTTGCAGTGAGCAGAGATTGTGCCACTGCACTCCAGCCTGGGTGACGGAGTGAGACTCCATCTCAAAAAAAAACCACACACACACACACACACACACACACACACACACACACACACACACACACACCAAAATGGACCAAAAAGCAAATACTACTGTATGTTGGGGTGGAAGTGGGAGGAAAGAATGAGTCCTTCGAAGCAGGAAGGGACATAGCAGGGGGAAGGTTCTGTGCCTGTGACCGCGGGTGGTCACTCAGGCTGCTTCATTTTTACTTTTGGTGGTCTCAGGAAGGTCTGATTTTTCTTCTCTTTCTTCCTCTTTGTATTGGCTTGGAAGTTTCGCCAGCTGTCCACACGACCATCTCGACTTTCCTCAGTTTTTCTGCCACTCTCTTTCTCGTTTGGCTTTTTTTTGAGCTTCAATCTTTTCTTCCCTTTGTCGTTTCCTTTCATGCATCTCTTTGGCTTCTCTCTCTTTCCTTTTAATTTCTAGCTCAGCAGAGAGTTTCATTGTCTGTTTATACACAGCTTGTTTGAACCACTCAGGATCATCGTCCTCTACAAATGTAGGTTTTCCTTCCTTCTTTGTTTTTTTTTTTACTCTTTCACAGTGTGTTCCACGTATTCTTTTTTATTTTTATTTTTATTTTTTTGGAGACAGAGTTTTGCTCTTGTTGCCCAGGCTGGAGTGCAATGGCGTGATCTCAGCTCACTGAAACCTCTGCCTCCCGAGTTCAAGTGATTCTCCTGCCTCAGCCTCCCAAGTAGCTGGGATTACAGGGGCCTGCCACCACACCCAGCTAATTTTTTTGTATTTTTAGTAGAGACGGGGTTTCACCATGTTGGCCAGGCTGGTCTCGAACTCCTGACCTCAGGTGATCTGCCCGCCTCGGCCTCCCAAAGTGCTGGGATTACAGGCGTGTGCCACCGTGCCCAGCCACGTTCCATGTATTCTTTTCCTGCCTGAATTACATCCAGGGCCCTCTTCTTTTGGTCCTGATCCAGTAGCAACTTTTATGCTTTGTCCACAGCTTCAAAAGCCTTTTGTGCTCTGTCAGCATCATGATTTTTGTCAGGACGCACCAATGTGGATAACTGCTGAAACTTCTTTTTTTAATTTCTTCATCTGTAACTTCAGGATCTAACTGAAGAACCTCAAATGGGTTCAAATTGAAGTAAGAGGAACCAGGACGGGTCCGTATTTCAATCTGATTTTTGGATGTTAGAACCGAGTCTCTCTTCTCTATTTGTTTCACCTCACTGTAGAAGGTCAGAAATGCGTCCTCTGTGCTGCCTCTGCTGCCCAAGACCCACTCTCTCCTGAAGCCGCCATTTCCCCAGCCCAGCCACCACCTATGTACTATATACTTATAAAAATGGCAGGCAACTGCAGCTACAGACCTCAGTCTATGGTACACATCACATCAAGCAATTCAACTTTTCCTTGTGTGTTTTTTTTTCTTTTTTTCGTTTTCAACTTTTTCTCATAATGTCATGACTCTTCTCTGCTTCTTAAGAGCAATTCCAGTATCATTAGTGGCATGTGCTGTAGGTCCCATGGTGTTATTCAAGATTTATGATACTGCACTAAGCTATGAAGAACTGCTCACTAGAAGATTAGCATCATACAGCATTTTAAGTGGATACTGGCAATACTTGAGCTCACTTTAATAGTAATAGGAGGTGGCTATGAAATTACAGCAGTACAGTATATGCTACAGTTAATTCAATTCATTTTTATTTTTATTTATTTATTTTTTTGAGACAAAGTTTCATTCTTGTTGCCCAGGCTGGGGTGCAATGGTGTGACCTCGGCTCACCACAACCTCCGCCTCCTGGGTTCAAGCGATTCTCCTGCCTCAGCCTCCCAAGTAGCCGTGATTACAGGTACGCACAACAACACCCGGCTAACTTTTGTATTTTTAGTAGAGACAGGGTTTCGCCATGTTGGCTAGGCTGGTCTCGAGCTCCTGACCTCAGGTGATCTGCCTGCCTTGGCCTCCCAAAATGCTGGGATTACAGGCGTGAGCCACTGTGCCCGGACTTACTTTTATTTTTATTTTTTATTTTTTGAGATGGAGTCTCACTCTGTCTCCCAGGCTGGAGTACAGTGGTGTGATCTCAGCTCACTGCAACCTCCGCCTCCCAGGTTCAAGTGATTCTTCTGCCTCAGCCTCCTGAGTAGCTGGGACTACAGGCATGCACCACCATGCCCAGCTAATTTTAGTAGAGATGAGGTTTTGACATGTTGGCCAGGCTGGTCTTGAACCCCTGATCTCAAGTGATCCACCCACCTTGGCCTCCCAGAGTGCTGGAATTACAGGCATGAGCCACTGTGCCCAGCCTCTTTTTAAAAATTTTTGAGACAGCATCTCACTCTTGCAGTGGCGAGATGAGAGCTCACTGCAGCCTCCAGCTCCTGGGGGCATCAAGCGATCCTCCCACCTCAGCTGTCTGAGTAGCTGGGACAACAGGCATGCGCCACCACACCTGGCTAATTTTTTAATTTTTTGTAGAGATGGGGTCTCACTATGTTGCCCAGGTTGACCTTGAACTCCTGGCCTTAAGTAATCCTCTTGCCTCAGATTCCCAAAGTGCTGGGATTACAGGCAAAAGCCACCACATCTGGCCTGTGAGTTTTTTTTTCAAATTGTTGTAAGTCTCCAATTTGTCAATACATTTATTGAAAAACATCCACACGGCCGGGAGCGGTGGCTCACACTTGTAATCTCAGCACTTTGGGAGGCCGAGGCGGGTGGATCACGAGGTCAGGAGATCGAGACCACGGTGAAACCCCGTCTCTACTAAAAATACAAAAAATTAGCCGGGCGTGGTGGCGGGCGCCTGTAGTCCCAGCCACTCGGAGAGGCTGAGGCAGGAGAATGGCGTGAACCTGGGAGGCGGAGCTTGCAGTGAGCCGAGATTGCACCCACTCCAGCCTAGGCGACAGAGTGAGACTCTGTCTCAAAAAAAAAAAAAAAAAAAAAAAGAAAAAAGAAAAACATCCACACATAAGAACCCACGCAGTTTAAACCTGTGTTGTTTAAAGGTCAACTGTAATCTGGATTCTAAGAGTTCTTTTAAGTATATTCTCCTAGTTTGCCACAAGTAAAATATTGTGCTAAAGGAGCTAGAAACCAAATTTAATGAAGATCTAAATATGCCAGGTAAAAGTGTTTTAGCTGTATAATAAAGAGTTTTGAAGAATGCATAAATTTACCAGGCATGGTGGCTCATGCTTTTAATCCTAGCACTCAAGGAGGTGGAGGTGGTGGGGATCACTTGAGCCCAGGAGTTTGAGATCAGCCTGAGCAACATAGGGAGACCCTGTCTCTACAAAAAAAAAAAAAAAAATTAGCCAAGTGTGGTGCTTGCCTATAGTCTTAGCTACTTGGGAGGGTGGGGCAGGAGGATCCTTTGATCTGAGGAGGTTGAGGCTGTAAGTGAGCTGTGATCGTGCCACTGCACTCCAGCCTGGGCAACAAGTGAGACCCTGTCTCAAAAAAAAAATTAATGCATAAGTCCTTCATAGCAGTGGCTGATTAGATCTAATTAAGCCATTTATCTCTAAAACTGCTACAATAACACTGGGCAGGGCACAGTAATGCACACCTGTTGTTCCAGTTACTCAGGAGGCTGAGGCAGGAGGATTGCTTGAGTCTAGGAGTTGAGGCTGTATTGTGATATGTATCATTGCACCTGTGAATAGCCACTGCACTCCAGCCTGGGCAACGTAGCAATACCCTGTATCTAAAATAAATAAATAAAATAAAAAAAAGAATCCTGCTACAGTATTTCAAACTTCAAGCTTCTTAGTATGAATTTCTGTTTGACAGGAAGATTCAATTGCAATGCTTAGAAACTGTAATAGAAACAAAGAGAAACTGACAGATGAATACGTTACAGAACAAAGAGTAGGCTGGATGCAGTGGCTCACGCATGTAATCCCAGCACATTGGAAGACCAGGTGGGTGGATTGCTTAAACCCAGGAGTTCAAGACCAGCCTGGGCAACATACTGAGACGTCATCTCTACAAAAACACAAAAATTAGGCTGGGTGCAGTGGCTCGCGCCTATAATCCCAGCACTTTGGGAGGCCGAGGCGGGCGGGTCACTTGAGGTCAGGAGTTGGAGATCAGAATGGCCAACATGAAACCCTGTTTCTACTAAAAATACAAAAAAAAAAAAAAAAAAAAATTAGCTGGGCGTGGTGGTACATGCCTGTAGTTGCAGCTACTGGGGAGGCTGAAGCACAAGAATCTCTTGAACCCAGGAGGCAGAGGCTGCAGTGAGCTGAGACCGCTCCATTGAACTCCAGCATGGGCCACAGAGCAAGACTCCCTCTCAAAAACAAAACAAAACAAAACAAAACAAAACAAAACAAAACAAAAACCACACACACACAACAATTGGCTGGGCGTGGTGGCATGCACCTGCAGCCCCAGCTACTCGGTAGGCTAAGGTGAGGGAACTGCTTAAGCTCAGGTGGTTGAGGCTGCAGTGAGCTGTGATCATACCACCGTACTACAACCTGGGTGACAGAGGGAGACCCTGCCTGAAAACAAACAAACAAACAAAAACAAAAACAAAAAGTATACTCGGGTATCCAGAAATCATCACTGTTTTTTAAAAAATTATGTAAGTCCACCCAAATTTGTTTTATACTAATAAAGGACTAAGAAAGATGAACCTGAAACTGTTCATATGCCAATTCTGCACATAAATCTTTGTTCTCAGCATCTCTGATTTTATAAAATGCTCCCTCTAATTTCCAATTTGACAGAGAACATACAGGCATGCAGTCACATTTGGATATACCGTTGTTTCTGTTTAAACTAGTTATGGCATTTTAAATGGCCTATGGCCCCATTCTGTTTTCTATGAGTGCAAAAAAAAAAAAAAAAGATAGTTTTCCTTTGTTTGCCAGAAATCAGGGTGTAGAATGCTGGTATAGTTTTATAATTGTGTGTTCCAAAGAAAACACCTTTTTCTTTGAGTCATATAGCTACAGGCCATTAGGAAAGCACGTCACAGAGTTGATAGTCTTGGTGTTTTTTGGAGGGGGCGGAGGCCGGGAGTGGAAGATAACTAACCAAATTACAGTTTGGAGTTTCCTGTTTGAGTAGTACCCTGAAACCAGGCCTAGTATTTACTTACTCCCTCATTCAAGTTGCAGCACCTCACATATCATAGGCTTGTTTCTTACACCACGAATTATGCAGAGTTCTAGTAGTTTCTTCAACCACCATATTTTTCCTAGTAAATATTTAATTGAAGTTTTTAAGTGCAAGTGTAGTTGTTTCATATGAATTTCAGGTTTTCTTTTCTTTTTTTTTTTTTTTGAGACAGACTGTCGCTCTGTTGCCCTGGCTGGAGGGCAATGGCGCGATCTCAGCTCACTGCAACCTCTGCCTCCTGGGTTCAAGGGATTCTCCTGTCTCAGCCTCCCAAGTAGCTGGGATTACAGGTGCACACCACCACGCCTGGCTAACTTTTGTATTTTTAGTAGAGATGGGGTTTCACCATGTTGGCCAGGCTGGTCTCAAACTCCTGACCTCAGGTGATCCACCCATCTCGGCCTCCCAAAGTGCTGGGATTATAGGTGTGAGCCACAGCACCCGGCCACTGGCTGTGATTTTTAAATAAATGTATGATATTTATAAAAACCACTTAGCACCTTTCATCTTCAGATAAAGTATTCATTAACTATTTGCTATAGATACAAATTATACCTGCATAACTTGATGGAGATATGAGATAAAATAGGATTAAACAATATGCCCTAGGTCAAAGATAATGTTAATTTTAGAATTAGATTTACAACCAATTATTTATTTTATTATACATATATATTTTTATTTTTTGGATATGGGGTATGTTACCCAGGCTAGAGTGCAGTGGCTATTAACGGGTGCGATCATGGTACACTGCAGCCTCAAACTCCTGGTCTCAAGCAATCCTGCTGCTTCAGCCTCTCAAGTCACTGGGGTTCTAGGGGTGCACCACTGCAGCCGGCACAGCCAGTTTTTGTTGTTGTTGTTTTGTTTTGAGACAGTGTCTCACTCTTTCACCCAGCTTGGAATACAATGGCATGATCATAACTCACTGCAACCTTGGACTCCTGGGCTCAAGCAATCTTCCTGCCTCAGCCTCTGAGAAGCTAGAACTACAGGTGCAGACCACCTTATCTGGCTAATTTTTTGAGTAGAGATCAGGTTTCGCTATGTTGCCCAGGCTGGTCTCGAACTCCTGGCCTAAAGCAATCCTCCTGCCTCAGCCTCCCAAAGTGTGTGAGCTACCATGCCTTGTCCCCCAACCGCCCCCCCGCCACCCCGCTTTACTTGACTTAGTAATAAGTAACAAAGTTATTGGATCTGTATGAACTCTACATTTTACACCTTATCAGGTTTTGTTTTGTTTTGTTTTGTTTTGTTTTGTTTTTGAGACGGAGTCTCGCTCCGTCGCCCAGGCTTGGAGTGCAGTGGCACGATCTCGGCTCACTGCAAGCTCCACCTCCCGGGTTCACGCCATTCTCCTGCCTCAGCCTCCCACGTAGCTGGGACTACAGGCGCCCACCACCACGCCTAGCTAATTTTTTTTAAGTAGAGACGGGGTTTCACTGTGTTAGCCAGGATGGTCTCGATCTCCTGACCTCATGATCTGCCCGCCTCGGCCTCCCAAAGTGCTGGGATTATAGGAGTGAGCCACGGTGCGCGGCCACCTTATCAGGTTTTCTTTTCTTTTCTTTTCTTTTTTTTGGAAACAAAGTCTTGCTCTGTCACCCAGGCTGGAGTGCAATGGTGTGATCACCTGAGGTCAGGAGTTCCAGCCAGCCTGGCCAACCGTGATCTGTCCGCTTTGACCTCCCAAAGTGCTAGGATTACAGGCATGAGCCACCGTGCCCAGCCTATTTGTCCAAAATTTTAATGTATGATTTTATTCAACAAGGTATATATACTTCACTGTGAAGAAGTACCAAATATCTTCATAATATAATGGTTTAGTCTGTTTTTAAGCCCACCTAGCTGGAAACAGATTTGCTATAAACAACCTTTTCACAGTATCAGAACATTGTAAATGTAGAACATTCATTTATGGTATTTACACTACTGTACTTACTCATTTTTGCCTTCTAAAAGAGGATTATTATTGGCTTTAAAGAACTGTTTCAGAAAACTTCGGCAAAATTACAGAAAGTAAACCTGCCACTAATGAACAAAGCAGGCTTTGTCTAGAGAAGGCCCACAACTTCCTGTGGAATTACTGCATAGATCTGACCCTTGGGAATTAGGAAGAACTCGGTAAAGCAGTCAGGAGAAGATAGTCAGGTGGAAGGTCTCTCTCTGAACTTGCAGGTACAGTTCTGTCTGAGATTCTACCTCTGGAAAAATATAGTTTTCTGCCCATGATTGTATCAAGAAGTGAAGCTGCTTTACCAATGGCAACTTAATGTGCACAATCTTCTGATAAAAAATTCCAGGTTAAGGATATGTTTTTATAGTGAAGGGCCAGAATATAAGCTATTTGCTCATGGAAAAAAAACTTCAAACTTTCCAAAGTTTACTTGCAAGTAGAAAGAGGAAATACATAGCCAGGCATGGTGGTGGGCACCTGTAATGCCAGCTACTTGGGAGGCTGAGGCAGGAGAACCGCCTGAATCCAGGAGGCAGAGGTTGTAGTAAGCTGAGACCGTGCCACTGCACTCCAGCCTGGGCGACAGAGTGAGACTGTCTCAAAAAAAGAAAGAAAAAAGAAAAAGGAAATACCTGTGTAGGTTGTGATAATAGTCTATTAGTCCATTCTTGCGTCGCTATAAAGAATTACCTGAGGCCAGGTACGGTGGCTTACACCTGTAATCCCAGCACTTTGGGGGGCCAAGGCAGGAGGATCATCTGAGGTCAGGAGTTCGAGAACAGCCTGGCCAATATGGCGAAACCCCATCTCTACTAAAAACACAAAAAGTAGCCAGGATTGGTGGTGCGTGCCTGTAGTCCCAGCTACTCAGGAGGCTGAGGCAGGAGAATTACTTGAACCCAGGAGGCAGAGGTTGCAGTGAGCTGAGATTGTACCACAGGACTCCAGCCTGGGCAACAAAGTGAGACTCTATCTAAATAAATAAATAAATAAATAAATAGAAACACCTGAGACTGGGTAATTTATAAAGAAAAGAGGTTTAATTGGCTCATGTTTCTGCAGTCTGTACGGGAAGAATGATGCTAGTATCTGCCTGGCTTCAGGGGAAGCTGCAGGAACTTACAATCATGGTGGAAGATGAAGGGGGAGTAGATAAGTCACATGGCCCAGAACAGGAGCAAGAGAGCAAGGAGGCAGGTGCCACACACTTTTTTTTTTTTTGAGATGGAGCCTCACTCTGTTGTCCAGGCTGGAGTACAGTGCCGCAATCTTGGCTCACGACAACCTCCGCCTCCAGGGTTTGAGGGATTCTCCTGCCTCAGCCTCCCGAGTAGCTGGGACTACAGGCACACGCCACCATGCCCGGCTAATTTTTGTATTTTTAGTAGAGACCGGGTTTCACCATGTTGGCCAGGCTGGTCTTGAACTCTCGACGTCATGATCCACCTGCCTCGGCCTCCCAAAGTGCTGGGATTACAGGCATGAGCCACCGCGCCCAGCCTCCACACACTTTTAAATGACCAGATCTCATGAAAACTTACTGTCGTGAGGACAGTACTAAGTGGATGGTGTTAAACCATTCGTGAGAAATCCACCCCAATCACCTCCCACCAGGTCCCACTTCCAACATTGGGGATTACAATTCAACATGAGATCTGGTTGGGGACCTAGATCTAAACCTTATCAATAGCCTATTTAGAAAATCCACTGGAGCAGAGAGAGGGATCAGTAAGTTTTGGTCGGTAGAGTCCAAATTTGATAATAACAGAGCATCCTTTAAGGAGTTTATGACAGATCCCTATATTGCCACCTCCTCCTGAACACTGGATTACATGAGAAAAGTATGCCTGCTTCTTCTTTCTTAAAAAAAAAAGCATTTACTGTTAGATAAACAGCAGACAGGTATGAGAAATGTCTTTATAATTCTGATAACCAAATACTACTAAGCCTTTTCTCCAAAATCTCATGAAGTACTTTATTTTATTTTATTTTATTTTTTTGAGATGGAGTCTTGCTCTATAGCCCAGGCTGGAGTACAGTGGTGCGATCTCGGCTCACTGCAAGCTCTGCCTCCCGGGTTCAGGCCATTCTTCTGCCTCAGCCTCCTGAGTAGCTGGGACTACAGGCGCCCGCCACCACGCCCGGCTCATTTTTTGTACTTTTAGTAGAAACAGGGTTTCACTGTGTTAGCCAGGATGGTCTCGATCTCCTGACCTCATGATCCGCCTGCCTCGGCCTCCCAAAGTGCTAGGATTACAGGCGTGAGCCACCGCGCCCGGCCGAAGTACTTTATTTTAAATTAACCTATCTATTATTTACTCCTGTTTTATTGTTGTTATGTAGCTATGTTAAATTTTATTCATCCCACAATCTCCTTAGGATTTTGTCTCTAAGTGATAATATATTTCTTTTCCTTTCTTTTTTGTTTTTCAAACACAGTCTCGCTCTGTTGGCCAGGCTGCAGTGCAGTGACATGATCATGGCTCACTGCAGCCTCAACCTCCTGGGCTCAAGTGATCCTCCCATCTCAGCCTCCTGAATACCTGGGACTACAGGTGTGCACCACCACGCCTGGCTAATTTTTACATTTTTTTTGTAGAGATGGGGGATGACATATTTCCAAATCACATTCCCCAAAACTACTTCCAGTATCATAAGGGTGAGAACCCCATAACTCCAAGTTCCAGAGAAAATAAATCAAATGGTTATGGAAAAGGAATGTAGGAAAGAGAACATACAGTATCTTTTATAGCAATATATTATTATGCAAAAGAAAAGTGGGGGAAAAAGTTAATTAGTGAATTAGGGTAAATGAAGGGGCAAAAAGGAAAAAAAAAAGAGGTGAAATGGAAAGACAGAGAAGGAAAGCTCAAACCAAATGGTTGGAAAGAATTTATTAAAAATCTTTGGTCCTTCTAATTAGAATTAGGAAGGGCTAGGTGCAGTGACTCATGCTTGTAATTGTAGCACTTTGGGAGGCCGAAGTGGGAGGATCGCGTGAGCCCAGGAGTTCAAGACTAGCCTGGGAGACACAGCGAGACTGTCTTAAAAAAGAGTAATTAAATATGGCCAGGTGAGGTGGCTCACGCCTGTAATCCCAGCACTTTGGGGGGCCGAGGCAGGTGGATTATGAGGTCAGGAGTTCAGGACCAGCCTGGCCAAGATGGTGAAACCCCGTCTCTACCTAAAATACAAAAATTAGCTGGGTGTGCTGGCAGGCGCCTGTAATCCCAGCTACTCAGGAGGCTGAGGCAGAGAACTGCTTGAACCCGGGAGGTGGAGGTTGCAGTGAGCTGAAATCATGCCACTGCACTCTGCCTGGGCAACAGAGCGAGACTCTGCCTCAAATAAATTAAATCAAATAATTAATTAAATAATATAAAAATGGGAGGCTGGGCGCAGTGGCTCATGCCTGTAATCCCAGCACTTTGGGATGCTGAGGCAAGTGGATCATGAGGTCAGGAGATCGAGACCATCCTGGCTAACATGGTGAAATCCCGTCTCTACTAAAAATACAAAAAAAAAAAAATTAGCCAGGCGCAGTGGAAGGCGCCTGTAGTCCCAGCTACTTGGGAGGCTGAGGCAGGAGAATGGCATGAACCTGGGAGGCGGAGCTTGCAATGAGCCGAGATCGCGCCACTGCACTCCAGCCTGGGTGACACAGTGAGACTCTGTCTCAAAAAATAATAATAATAAAAATAAAAAAATAAATAACATAAAAATGGGAAAGACCAAATGATCTGAAGAGACATTTCTCAAAAGAAGAAATAAAAATGCCCAAGTCGGCCAAGGGCCATGGCTTATGCCTGTAGTCCCAGTACTTTGGGAGGCTGAAGTGGGCGGATCACAAGGTCAGGAGATCGAGACCATCCTGGCCAACATGGTGAAACCCCGTCTCTATTAAAAATACAAAAATTAGCTGGGCATGGTGGCACATGCCTGTAATCCCAGCTACTCAGGAGGCTGGGGCAGGAGAATAGCCTGAACCAGGGAGTCGGAGGTTGCAGTGAGCCGAGACTGCTCACGCCACTGCACTCCAGCCTGGCGACAGAGCAAGACTCTGTCTCAAAAAAAAAAAAAAAAAAAAAAAAAAAAAAAAAAGCCAAATATATTTTTTTAAATGCTCAACATATCATCAGGTGAATGCAAATCAAAACCATAATGAGGTATCATCTCACCCCAGTTAGGAGGCTATTATCAAAAAGACAAAAAGTAGCCAGTGCTGGTGAGCGTACAGAGTAAAGGGAACACTATACACTGTCGGTGGGAATGTAAACTAGTATAGCCACTATGGGGAACAGTATGGAGGGTCCAGCAATACCATTACTGGGAATATATCCAAAGGAAAGGAAATCATTATACTGAAGAGATATCTGCACTTCCATGTTTACTGTAGTACTACTCAACAACAGCCAAGATATGGAATCAACCTAGGTGTTCAACAACAGATGAATGGATAAAGAAAATGTGGTATATATACAAAATGGAATACTATTTAGCCATAAAAAAGAATGAACCAGGTATACTAGCTCACAACTGTAATCCCAGTACTTTGGGAGGCTGAGGCAGGAGGATCACTTGAGTCCAGGTCCAGGAGTTTGAGACCAGTCAGGGAAACAGAGTGAGACCTGGTTTCCTCAAAAAATAAAAAAACTAGCCAGGTGTGGTGGCATGTGCCTGTAGTCCCAGCTACTTAGGAGGCTGAGGCAAGAGGATCGCTTGAACCTAGGAGGCTGAAGCTGCAGTGAGCTGTGACTGTGTCACTGTACTCCAGCCTGGGTGACAGAGTGGGATTCTGTCTCAAGAAAAAAAAAAGAATTAGCTGGGTGTGGCGGCGTGCACCCGTAGTCCCAGCTACTCAGGAGGCTGAGGCAGGAGAATTGCTTGAACTTGGGAGGTGGAGGTTACAGTGAGCCAAGATTGCGCCACTGCACTCCAGCCTGGGCGACAGAGTGAGACTCTGTCTCAAAAAAAGAAAGAAAGAAAGAAAAAGAATGAAATCCTGTCATTCTCAGCAACATGGATGGAACCAAGGACATTATTTTAAGTGCAATAAGCTAGGAACAAGAAGTTAAACACCACATGTTCTCACTCATATATAGAAGCTAAAAAAAAGTTGATCTCACAGGAGTAAAAAGTACAACAGAGGCTACTAGAGGCTGGGAGAGTTAATGGGAAGGGAGGGATAGGGAAAGATTTGTTAAAAGAATACAAAATTACAGCTAGATAAGAGGAAAAAGTTCTAGTGTTCTATGCCACTGCAGAATGACTACAGTTAACAATAATATGTAGTTTCAAATAGCTGAGGAGGATTTCAGCCTTCCCAATACAAATAAATAATACACGTTGGAGATGATGAATATGCTAATTACCCTAATCTAATCACATCATACATATTGAAATATCCACTATGTAGCCCATGAACAAGTACAATTATTTTCAATTAAAAAAAAAAATTTGCCAGGCGCAGTGGCTCACACTTGTAATCCCAGCACTTTGGGAAGCCAAGGCAGGCGGATCACTTGAGGTCAGGAGTTTGAGAGCAATCTGGCCAACATGGCGAAAACCCATCTCTACAAAAATACAAAAATTAGCCAGGCTTAGTGGTGGGCACCTGTAGTCCCAGCTATTCGGGAGGATGAGACAGGAGAATCACTTGAACCTGGGAGGCAGAAGTTGCAGTGAGTCGAGATCACACCACTGCACTCCAACCTGGGTGACAGTGAGACTGCATCTCAAAAATAAGTAAATAAATACACAAACAAACAAATAAAAACTTTTTTTTTTTTTTTTTTGAGACAGAGTCTCGCTCTGTCGCCAGGCTGGAGTGCAGTGGCGCGATCTCGGCTCACCGCATCCTCCGCCTCCCTGTTTCAAGCGATTCTCCTGTCTCAGCCTCCTGAGTAGCTGGAACTACAGGCACACGCTACCATGCCCAGCTAATTTTTGTATTTTTAGTAGAGACAGGGTTTCACCATGTTGGCCAGGATGGTCTCAGTCTCCTGACCTCGTGATTCACCCGCCTCGGCCTCCCAAAGTGCTGGGATTACAGGCATGAGACACTGCACCCAGCCAAAAAAAATACGTTTTAAAAATAAAAAGTAAATTGAAAAAATTCTTTGGTCTTGTGCCTAATTTAAGGATATGTGATAATTAGCTAGTTGTTTTAATATGACACATAGTAAAGAATTTTGGTGAGCAAAAAAACAGTTTTTATGTTCATTAAGAACTACAAAGTAAGATTTGAAAGTTTGTGTTTCTTTTTCTGGAGATAGCGTCTCCCTCTGAAACCCAGGCTGGAGTGCAGAGGTACAATCATGAGTCACTGCAGCCTCAACCTACCAGGCTCAAGCGATCCTCCCATCTAAGCTTCCCAAGTAGCTAGGACTACAGATGAGTACCATCACAGTGGCTAAATTTTTATTTTTGTAGAAACGGTGTCACCCTATGTTGCCCAGGCTGGTCCCAAACTCCTGGACTCAAGTGATCCTCCTGTGTCAGCCTCCCAAACTGCTGGGATTCTAGGCACGAATCAATGCACTCTGCCCTGATTGCAATGTTTTATCTAGATAAATCTACATGCTTCTCCTACGAACGTATTTTATTTAAGGATAATTTTTTTCAATGAACTGATGAGAACTTATTTCCTTGAATGGATACCACAGCATAGATTCCTAACGTACATTCAAATACTCAGTTCACCAGTTGTTAGAAAGATCCTACGGTAGAAACTCTGGTTGGATATAGTTATAACATCTCATAAATTTGCATATAAGTCCTCACGCAAAGGTTATTTATTTGAAAGCAGACTCTTGGCCGGGCGCGGTGGCTCATGCTTGTAATCCCAGCACTTTGGGAGGCCGAGGCGAGCGGATCACGAGGTCAGGAGATCGAGACCACGGTGAAACTCCGTCTCTACTAAAAATACAAAAAAAATTAGCCGGGCGTGGTGGCGGGCGCCTGTAGTCCCAGCTACTCGGAGAGGCTGAGGCCGGAGAATGGCGTGAACCCGGGAGGCGGAGCTTGCAGTGAGCCGAGATCGCGCCACCGCACTCCAGCCTGGGTGACAGAGCGAGACTCCGTCTCAAAAAAAAAAAAAAAAAAAAAAAAAAAAAAAAAAAAAAAAAAATAATAATAATAATAATAATAAATAAAAAAAAATAAAAATAAAAAAAGAAAGCAGACTCTTTGGTTAATAGCTCTGGCCTTCCATTACAAGTCAAGGGAATCAATTAACTTAAAAAAAGGAGTGGGTCCTTTTTTTAACTGCAGGACTGGTGGCTCACACCTGTAATCCTAGCACTTTGGGAGCCCAAGGTGGGAGGATCAATTGAGGCTAGAGTTCGAGACCAGCCTGGTCAACACAGTGAGACCCCGTTTTCACACACAAATTTTTTTTTTTTTTTTTTTTTTGAGACAGAGTCTCGCTGTCGCCCAGGCTGGAGTGCAATGGCGCGATCTCGGCTCACTGCAGGCTCCGCCCCCCCGGGGTTCACGCCATTCTCCTGCCTCAGCCCCCCGAGTAGCTGGGACTACAGGCACCTGCCACCTCGAACGGCTAATTTTTTTGTATTTTTAGTAGAGACGGGGTTTCACTGTGTTAGCCAGGATGGTCTCGATCTCCTGACCTCGTGATCTGCCTGCCTCAGCCTCCCAAAGTGCTGGGATTACAGGCACGAGCCACTGCGCCTGGCCTCAGATGAACTTTTTAATACATATATAGATGTTAGATGGACATTCTTCTTAAATACCACCACTCACCACTAAATTTTACTTGCTTTACAATTTACTGTTTGTCAAAGCCCTTTCATTTCCATCTCATAGATAAATGCCTAGCATTGAGTCCTTACTACACTTGCTAACAAACAACTAATGTATGGCGTAGAAACCACAGGAGAATTTACAGCCCAAAAGTGAGTTACTTATCAAATATAGGAGAGTGTTTAATTCTGGAAACAAAGAAGCAAAATGTCATCAGAAGGGAATGCAGAAGAGAAGGATAGGGTGAGGTTTATCTTTATGTTCTAAATTTCATCTGTTAGGCTGGGTAGTGGCCCCAGATGATTCTTTATATTTTTCTTTATACCTTTTTCTATTTATGAAACATTTCATTTTTTTAAGTGAGTTAATGAATTGATAAAGACACAGCCCTAGTGATCAAGGTAAAGTGAGTCAAGTCCTGACTTCGGTTCTGAAAATCTGTTGCTGAATGACTCACTTTGTGATCCATGTGCCTCAGTTTCAGTAATACATGAAAAATACTGCTGAAGATATTTCATCTAGGAAGTTCTCAGGTGAAAATACTACCTTTAGAAACAAAATTTCATTATATTATGAAACATTTGGGAGTGTTACCTGTGTTTCCACACTTTATGCTTTTTTTTAAAGTCACCAACATTTTTTGTTTCTGAAAAACAAAAAACAAAAAACGCAGCATAGGACTGAACATGTTTTCTGCTGCTCCATAAATCAAAGTGAAGGTATAAATCTTTCTTAAATATTATAATGTCCAGAAATGATTCACAGGCTTTCCCTAGTTTTGCTTATATTTAAGCAACCATTTAATGAACATCTGCTTAAAACTGTTTTTCCCAATTTATGATTGTCATCTTATATAAAACCCTACAAGATTAGGAAAATGAGCTTGCAGTGACAAGTGACTACCATTTCACGTAGATTTGAAACTCTGAGCTATACTCACCATCAGCTTGGTCTCTAGCTATCCCTTAGACAGTAACATTTCAAATGTAAAGTACCAACTTCAGAAAAGTTTATATCAAAGTGTTCACTTAAGAGAAACGGAAACACTAGCGCAATGGAAAATGCCTGAGACTTATTAGGAAAATGTATAACCAAGTCTAAAAACTTAATTCTTAAAAGTGGTTCTGTCTATAGAAGTCAACAGTTCTATTTTCCAAGTTTTGCAAAATACTAACAAAATATCTCTGAATTCTAAATAAGTTTCTGTAGCATTTATCTTTAGTAATGGCAAGAAATTAACAGATAATTCCTTAGCAATATAATATAAAAAACTTCAAAGAGATCAAGTAAAACAAAACTGTGAGTGATAAATTAATAAACTGAATTTTTTTAAGTTTTAAAAAACAATTTTTTTAAGTTTCTTGCCATGGTCTGCATGACTTCATTCATTCTTCACAAACATAAACATTTCAAAGTTGGGATCATCAACATTCTCGTGTTTAACTTCACATAAATACTCAAGTTCATCTGTAAATCTGCCTTGCTTCTGTCAAGATTTTCTGTTTCTCTGCCTTCTATTACTCACCAACTGCATCTGGATTTACCGGTCTGGAGACATCAGCTTGCCCCATGATTATATTGTCTGATGTATCTCACGACAACAAACTGTCCCGGACAAAAGCAAACTTTTCATAAAAGACAAATCCACATAAAGAGGGGACATGCGATCCTCTTTCAGTGTCACTGCCAAACATCAGGAAATGGCATAAGGTCAGTTCATCTGCTGAAGTTTCTGTTTCCCATACAGCCTGAGCACTTGCAGTTCTTACAAAACTGTCTTCACACTGGCACTCTTCACCCAGGAATGCCTGTCATTCCAGAATGCACACTGTGTAGAGCTGAAGTGCAGGAAGGGGAGGAGACTGCCAACCACATTCTAGCTGCTGACTGGCATAGCCCAAAAGTCCACACCCCCTGTTCCTGACTTTTGAGCTTGGCTGCAACGCTCCAGGCTCTGAGTCACAGAAGAAAGGGAGCCTGCTCAAGAGTACACCAAAGAATTTACAAATTTAATCACACAAAAACACGAGGATGGTTATGAGTAAAAGGCTAATAGGAGCAGTAGTCCATTCAAAGGTATGTTTTAGACACAGGTTTACCTCAAAAGTATCAGATTTCACTGTGTTATGGACTGAATGTTTGTGTCCCCTTACAATTTCTATATGGAAATTCTAACAACCAGTGTGATGGTGATAGGAAATGGGCTCTTTGGGAGATAATTAGGTCATTGAGGGTTTTAAAGCCCTCACTAATAGGATTAGTACCTTATCAAAAGGACGCAGAGAGCTCTCTCTTTCCATCATGTGAGGCTACGCAAGAAGACAACTGTCTGGAAACCAGGAAGAAGGTCCTCACAGATACCCAATCTCCTGGCACCTTGACCTTGGACTTCCCAGTATCCAGAACTGTTAGAAATAAATGTCTGTGGCTGGGCCTGGTGACTCATGCCTGTAATCCTAGCACTTTGGGAGGCCAAGGCTAAAGGATTACTTAAGCCCAAGAGCTCGAGATCAGCGTGGGTAACATAATGAGACTCTGTCTCTATAAAAAATTTAAAAATTAGCCAGGCATGGTGGCATGTGCCAGTAGTCCCAGCGACTCGAGGGAGGGGAGGTGAGGTGGGAGGATTGCTTGAGCGCAGGAGGTGAGTTGTGACCTGTGATTATACCACTGCACTCCAGCCTAGACAACAATGTAAGACCCCGTCTCAAAAATGAATAAATAAAAATAAAAGAAAGAAAGAAATGTTTGTGGTTTAAGCCCCCCAGTCTATAGTATTCTGTTATAATGACCTGAACAGACTAAGACATGCTGCTTATTCTAAAATTTTATTTCCTACCTGTAGGTGGGCATGCCTAAAGCAAGGTGAGATCTATGTACTGGGAATTAATAACATTAGAAACAATATTTTAGGATTGGATATACCTTTTCTGAGAATACAAACAAATATTTCTGAAAATCTGCTTACTAAAACAATAAACTTGAGCCTGGCAGAGACATAACCAAAAAAGAGAATTTCAGACCAATATCCTTGATGAACATTGATGCAAAAATCCTCAATAAAATACTGGCAAACCGAATCCAGCAGCACATCAAAAAGCTTATCCACTATAATCAAGTGGGCTTCATCCCTGGGATGCAAGGCTGGTTCAACATACGCAAATAAATCCAGCATATAAACAGAACCAAAGACAAAAACCACATGATTATCTCAATAGATGCAGAAAAGGCCTTTGACAAAATTCAACAACCCTTCATGCTAAAAACTCTCAATAAATTAGGTATTGATGGGACGTATCTCAAAATAATAAGAGCTATCTACGACAAACCCACAGCCAATATCATACTGAATGGGCAAAAACTGGAAGCATTACCTCTGAAAACTGGCACAAGACAGGGATGCCCTCTCTCACCACTCCTATTCAACATAGTGCTGGAAGTTCTGGCCAGAGCAATCAGGCAGGAGAAGGAAATAAAGGGTATTCAATTAGGAAAAGAGGAAGTCAAACTGTCCCTGTTTGCAGATGACATGATTGTATATCTAGAAAACCCCATTGTCTCAGCCCAAAATCTCCTTAAGCTGATTAGCAACTTCAGCCAAGTCTCAGGATAAACTTGAAATAAATATTTGGAAGGCATTATATAATAGTCTCTTCCTAGTAAAACTCAGTAATTTCCATATGATCTTGGGGAATAAAAAATTACAAAGAGTAGCCCTACATGCTGGGCATAATACATGGAAATATCAGCTAATCACATGCAGCAAATGAATGTCCAATTTGCACATTGATTTTTCCTTTTTTTATCCATAACTAACTTACATACAGCCAAGTACATAAATATTAAGGATACAGCTTGATAAATTTTTATTTAGTATACTAACACTAAATTTTCTAAATGTAAAAAAGACACATAACACAACCTTAACATAACCTCCACATAACCTGGATTATTCCACTAACATCTGAAGGTAAAAGAGGAAGCTAACAATTCTGAGTAATATATTAAGGAGTTTTACACTTGTTACTGCATTTAATCATCACTACAACTAACCATGCATTGTGAGGTATATTTATTTACCTTATTTTCAGATAAGAAAACTCGGGCTAATAAAGTCAAATCCTGTGTCTTACATCACCAAGCTAGTAAGTACCAAAGCCCTAATATTCCTTCAATAAA
The DNA here is from genome assembly GCF_006542625.1 of Nomascus leucogenys. Taxonomy (NCBI): domain Eukaryota; kingdom Metazoa; phylum Chordata; class Mammalia; order Primates; family Hylobatidae; genus Nomascus; species Nomascus leucogenys. The sequence continues at coordinate 28,220,196 of NC_044404.1, read as the reverse complement.
AGACAGCTACCACTGGGTGGAGTGGCGTGCACCTGTAGTCTCAGCTACTCAGGAGGCTGAGGTGGGAGGATCACTTGACCCCAAGAGTTTGAGTCCAGCCTCGGCAACACAGTGAGCCCTGTCTCTAAAAAATAAAAATAAAATAATTTTTTTAAAAAAGACAGCTACCAAAAAATGGGAGTTTTTCATTTAAATCTTTATTCTCCAAACCGAGATCCCAGAAAGATTTCTAGCATCTGAACTTTCCCATATTTAGCTTGTCCTTGGTACATTCTCTTCTCTATTATCTTAGCCCCATTATCTGCTTTTGATAGAGAAAAAACAGCAAAGGTAATAAATAAGAAAACCTCAATGCTAAGGCATCAGTAAGGGAAAAAAGTACAGAAACATTCAGACCACATTAAATTGTTAATATTGGTAGTAATTAGAAAAACATTATGATGTTGACCATTAAAACAGGAAAGAAAGTAAAAGGAAAAATGCACTGAAAGCACAGTTCAATTTAATAATGCCCAATACTTTGGAACCTAGGCACTTACACTTATTAGCCTAAAAGCAGACCATGAGCAAAAGCAGTTTCCACTATTGTCAAATGGGACTGCGAAAGGTGGCAACGCATTGCTTCGCACTCAGGAGGTGCTCAACCTACTGTAATTAACAACATCGTTATCACCATCATCATCATCATGGAACTAACACAGTATATTGCCTAAGAGCATGAGCTTTGGAGTCAGACTGAAATTTTAATTCCAGCTCTACCACTTATTAAGTGTTAACACTAGACAAGTTACTTCACCTCTCTAAGTCTCAGTTTTCTAGTATTATAAAAGTATACAACAATTACTAGTACAAGGCTGGATGTGGTGGCTCACGCCTATAATCCCAGCACTTTAGGAGGCCAAGGCAGGCAGATCACCTGAGGTCAGGAGTTTGAGACCAGCCTGGCCAATATGGTGAAACCCTGGCTCTACTAAAAATACAAAAATTAGCTGGGAGTGGTGGCACATGCCTGTAATCCCAGATACTCAGGAGGCTGAGGCATGAGAATCGCTTGAACTCAGGAGGCAGAGGTTGCAGTGAGCCACGATCATACCACTGCACTCCAGCCTGGGCAACAGAGTGAGACCCTGTCTCAAAGGAAAAAAAAAATTATTAGTACAGGGAATTTGTAAGGATTAAATGACATGTACAGAAATAAAGTGCTTTGTAATGTTCCTGGTACCTGAAAACCTCTCAATAAATGCAAATCAAGAAAGCAGAGGCCGGGTCAAGAGTATGACTCCAGAAAGCAAGTTGGAAGAAGCAGGCCAGAGAGAAAGTCTGAACACAACCAGTTGGTGTACAGAAATATTAAGCAAATGGAAGGACCCAGATAAAAGCATTACCTTGAATATTTGGGTAAGTTCAAACCGGGCACATTGAACATACACACACACACACAGCCCAGAAACAGTACCTTCTAATCTAATTTATGTAGACACGACCATACAAGAGTATAACAAGATAGATTTATGGATCCAGGTATAGCTGCAAAAACCATCTGCCAAACTTAAAGGCCAAAATAAAAACCATCTGCCAAATGTAAAAGGCCAGGCACAGTGGCTCATTCCTGTAATCTCGGCATTTGGAGAGGCGAAGGTAGGAGGATCCCTCGAGCCTAGGAGTTTGAGACCAGCCTGGGCAATATAGTAAGGCCCTGTCTCTAATAAATAAAATAAAATAAAAGCCAAATCTTGGCATGGCTCACTGCTGATTCTACGATATTGTGAGAGAATGAAAGGGGCTGGGCACAGTGGCTCATGCCTGTAATCCCAGCACTTTGGGAGGCCGAGGCGGGCAGATCATGAGGTCAGGAGATCGAGACCATCCTGGCTAAAATGGTGAAACCCTGTCTCTACTAAAAATACAAAAAAAAATTAGTCTGGTGTGTTGGCGGGTGCCTGTAGTCCCAGCTACTCAGGAGGCTGAGGCAGGAGAATGGCGTGAACCTGGGCGGCGGAGCTTGCAGTGAGCCGATATCACGCCACTGCACTCCAGCCTGGGCGACAGTGCGAGACTCCATCTCAAAAAAAAAGAAGAATCGGAAAGAGTCAGCCATAGGAGGGATGACAGAAGTGAGAAAAAGGTACAAGCATCAAGGGATAATACAGGAGAAGTAAAGAGCTAATCATAACTATGGTTTTTCTGGACACACCACCAAAAAAAAGTTTTTTTCTCTGACCTCAGGACAAAGCTAGACAGACTTACACCTACCAATATATGTTTGCATAGTGCCTAAGTTCTCATGCTCTGTTATAAAGTACACCAGCCTGAACTGCAGTAATCTTCAGACTTCTCGATTAAGCTAGAAACTCCTTGTGGGCAGGGCCCATGATGTATTTATCCCACTTGATGTACAGTATACATGCACCGAGTATTATTAATCTTGAGTATAAGGAAAGAAACAGCATTCTTTAATTTCAAGCTTTTCTCAGAGATTCTATTCTACCATAGACTATTTTACCCTGGTAGAATCTTCATCCACTATATTCATCCAAGGTAGACTATTCACCCACTCTTCTACCATGGATAGAATAGTCCGTCATCTCTACATTTCTTCTGACCTCCAACAGTGGAACTTTTCTCACAGAGGCCAGAATAAACATCGAGACCACAGACTATTCTATCATTCCACACAATCCTGGGAACTGCTGTGAAACTCTTACTTTTGTGGGGAAAAAAATGGTATGTTCATGTGGTTTTTGAGAACATACTGCTTTGCAAATAGTAAGAAAGGAGATAGATTTGTCATATGAACCTTCACATACTCCCTCACTTAATTAAAACTGTGAGGCTCAAGATCCTTAGTAGGAAGTGTTTGTACTTCATGTGAACTAGCCTGAAAAACAGGCTGAAAGCAACAGAAGGTTAAAGTTAAGGCAGGGCCACTGGAATCACCAGATACTCATGCCACTTACCACAAATAATACTGGTTTATTTCTGTGGCTAGCTCACTGGATGCGAAAAATAAACAAACTGCCTCCTATTCTATATCAAACGCTGTAACTCTTGTTCCCTCCCTTGCCTCCACTTCTAGAAGGCAGCATGGCTCACCAGTGGAAAAAAGCACAGGGTTTACAGTCATATAACTAAGTAAAATCTCAGCTTTCCCATTTACTGATTAGGTTACTCTGGAAAGTTACTTTACTTACATGCACTTCAGTTTACACATCTGTAAAATGAAGAGAACTGCTCATAGAGTTATGAGGATTAAATAAGAAAAATTTCCAAAGACTACCTAATGATTAGAGGCGCTTAATATATTTTGGCTCCTCTCCTTCCATTTAGATTCTCTATATAAATGAACCCCACCTCCCCAATAGTTTAAATTAAACCACCACAGTTCTTTAGGAAAAACTGCAGAGGTTCTGTTATGCTTTTATGTCACAGAAGCTACATTATCTCTTCTTCTCTCAATAATGGTAGGCATGAAGTAATGTATATGTTTAAAGCCTACAATATGTTGGACTTTGATTAGCGAGAGAAACTGAAATTATGCCAGCAGGATGGCTTTCAGCTCCACAAAATGAAAGATCACACTCTAAGAAACTGGAAATATAGGGATTCTGCCTTGTTGCTTTCTCTTCAAGTTTTGGTTTTCAGGCCAATAAGCTCTTGAAGATATCCCAGGGGATAGGGAGAAGATTCTGGAACTGAGGAAGGAGTTATAAGAAATCATAATTAACAGAACAGTTTCAGTTAATATAGGTGAAAAGTTTGGATAGGGATTTGAGGAGTTCCTTATGGTCCAGTAAGGTCAGTGGGAAAGGCAGGCCTAGAAGAAGGTGAGAACTAGCTGAATGGAGATGAGAAGATGTAGAAAAAGTAAGTGAGCAAAAAGATTCATATGTTGTGGGATGAAGGAAAAGGGGAAATGAGAAGAGGATGTAAATGACACTGATGGAACTTTAAACCACCATGTGACATCAGACAACTGATTCAAATCATTGCCAAGTCCCTTCTAACCAATGATTTTTTTTTTTTTTTTTTTTTTTTTTTTTTTTTTTTTTGAGACGGAGTCTCGCTCTGTCACCAGGCTGGAGTGCAGTGGCGCGATCTCGGCTCACTGCAGGCTCCGCCCCCCGGGGTTCACGCCATTCTCCTGCCTCAGCCTCCCGCGTAGCTGGGACTACAGGCGCCTGCCACCTCGCCCGGCTAATTTTTTGTATTTTTAGTAGAGACGGGGTCTCACCGTGTTAGCCAGGATGGTCTCGATCTCCTGACCTTGTGATCCACCCGCCTCGGCCTCCCAAAGTGCTGGGATTACAGGCGTGAGCCACCGCGCCCGGCCTCTAACCAATGATTTAACCGACTCAATATTCTGTTTTAAATAATGGTTCAAAGAAATGTTTTTAGTTTTTAGTTTTCTAAATTTTTTTCTTGTCAGTGATTTGAAGCTCACAAAGAAATAAATGTTTTACTATGGAAAGGGTAGTGACCATAGTGTACTCTATATAACTAATCTAACTCAATGCTTGCTATATGCAAAATAAGTGTTAAATGAATTAGATTATAATTATTGAGAAACCACAACCCTCACTTATTCACTCCACAAATATTTGCTGAGTACCTCTAATGTGTCAGGTATTATTCTAGGTGTTGGGACACAGCAGTGAATACAACGGGGGAAAGTAATCCCGCCCTCTTCCCATTACATTAGATGGTGACAAGTACCACAGAGTAAAAAAGGGAGGAAAGCAAAATAAGGTGGGCTGAAAGGGAGGGTGCTAAATTATAAACTGGGTGAGCAGAAGGGCCTCAGTGGGAAGATGATATATAAGTGAAGACCCACAGTAAACAACACATTCCTAAATTAACTTCCTCTGTCTTCTTCCTAATACTATAGCCTTTTTTTTTTTTTAAATTTTTTAATTTTTTTTTTGAGACAGGGTCTCGTTCTGTTGCCCAGGCTGGAATGCAGTGGTGCAATTTCAGCTCACTGCAACTTTCGCCTCCCGAGTTCAAGTGATTCTCCTGCCTCAGGCTCCCATGTAGCTGGGATTACAGGTGTGCACCACCATGCCTGGCTAATTTTTGTATTTTTAGTAGAGATGGGGTTTCACCATGTTGGCCAGGCTGATCTCGAACTCCTGACCTCAAGTGATCCACATCCCGTTGCCTCCCAAAGTGCTGGGATTACAGGTGTGAACCACTGCGTCCGGCCAAATACTATACTGTTATTGGTTCTAATGGTAGCAAAACAAAAAGCAACATTTCCAAGCATACTAAAAGTAAATAAGAATTACATTATTTTAATCATTGGTAGAGAAGTATTGGTTATCAAGTATGCTGCTCAGTTCTCAAATATCTATGTGCACTGTCCAATACTGTGGCCACTAGCCACACATGATTATTTACATTTATATTATTAAAACGAGATACAATTTACAATTCAGTCTCTCACTTTTACTAGCCACATTTTAGGTGCTCAGTAGCTAGCTACATATGACTACACGTGGGAGAGGGGCAGATACAGAACATTTCCATCTTTGCAGAAAGTTCTACTGGACATGCTGAACTTAAAAGGATTTTTAAAGCCCACTCAGAAGTCTTCCAAGGCCAGGTGCAGTCCGGGTTCATTACTGTAATCCCAGCACTTCGGGAGGCCAAGGTGGGAGGATTGCTTGAGCCCAGGAGTTTGAGACCAGCAGGGGCAGATCTTGTCTCTATTAAAAAAAAAAAAAATCTTCCAGTAATAACAGAGTATCTCAAAGAACCAATTCCACGTTTCTTTTTTTTTTTTTTTTTTTTTTTTGAGACAGAGTCTCGCTCTGTCGCGCAGGCTGGAGTGCAGTGGCGCAATCTCGGCTCATTGCAAGCTCCGCCTCCCGGGTTCATGCCATTCTCCTGCCTCAGCCTCCCGAGTAGCCGGGACTACAGGCGCCCGCCACCACGCCTGGCTAATTTTTTCTTTTTGTATTTTTAATAGAGACAGGGTTTCACTGTGTTAGCCAGATGGTCTCGATCTCCTGACCTCGTGATCCACCCGCCTCAGCCTCCCAAAGTACTGGGATTACAGGCATGAGCCACCATGCCCGGCCTTCCAATTCCATGTTTCATCAGCATGTGTTACCTGTTTTTCATAGTACCAACTACTATTGGTAGTATGAGCTGAAGAAATCTTCACAGCTAAATAAAAGTTTCATTTTATTTAGTTTCAAACTATTGGACTATTTATATTCACAATTTTTTTTTTTTTTTTTTTGAGAAGGTTTCTCGCTCTATTGCCCAGACTGGAATGCAGTGGTGTGATCTTGGCTCACTGCAACCTCCGCCTCCCGGGTTCAAGCGATTCTCCTGCTTCAGCCTACCAAGTAGCTGAGATTACAGGTGCCCGCCACTACGCCCAGCTAATTTTTGTATTTTAGTAGAGATGGGGTTTCACCATGTTGGTCAGGCCGGTCTCGAACTCCTGACCTCAGGTGATCCGCCCATCTCTGCCTCCCAAAGTGCTGGGATTACAGGCGTGAGCCACCGCGCCTGGCCCCGTTGACATCTATTAAGGAACCAGGAGGTATCAATGATGCGTAGAAACTAGTCAGAAATCAAGGAGCCCACATCACAGAGGGTTGAAACATGTGACTGTGACTAGTGACTCAGATGACTATTAGCCACCGCCAATTGTTCTTCCTTCTCTCTCTTTCACAACTTTTCCTAATTCGGCTGGCCCTCAATATTCACTTTAAGTGAGTGAGAAAGAAACCTGAATATTACCAACACTAGATATCCAGTGGGAACACAGTATGTGTCCGATGACAGTTAGCTATAACATTTGTAAAAGTTATGCAGAATTCCTAACAAGAAATCTCCTTAAACTATATCATTTTCCAGTACATGTATAGGAGAATATAGCCTTCATTCTCTACTACATAAAAATTCTCAGTAATGAACACCTAGTTACACTACGACGCAATAAAAATTCCTGTAGAACTAGGATGACTATCTAAATAGTGTTTACATCAAACCTGTTCAAGCCAGTAATTCAAAAGCACTTTGTTGTTGTCAGGCTTGGTGGCTCAATCCTGTAATCCCGGCACTGTGGGAGGCCAAGGCAGGCGGATCACGAGGTCAGGAGTTTGAGACCAGCCTGGCCAACACGGTGAAACCCTGTCTCTACTAAAAATACAAAACTTAGCTGGGTGTGGTGGTGGATGCCTGTAGTCCCAGCTACTGGGGAGGCTAAGGCAGGAGAACTGCTTGACCCTGGGAGCTGCAGGCTGCAGTTAGCTGAAGATCGTGCCAATGCACTCCAGACTGGGTGACAGTGAGACTCTGTCTCAAAATAAATAAATAAATAAATAAATAAATAAATAAATAAAATTTAAAAAATAAGGCTGGGCGTGGTAGCTCATGCACTTTGGGAGGCCAAGGCAGGTAGATCACCTAAGGTCAGGAGTTCGAGACCAGCCTGACCAACATGGCGAAATGCCATCTCTACTAAAAATACAAAAATTAGCCGGGGTGGTGGTGCATGCCTGCAACCCCAGCTACTCAGGAGGCTGTGGCAGGGAGGATTGTTTGAACCTGGGAGGCAGAGGTTGCAGTGAGCCTAGATTGCGCCACTGCACTCCAAGCTGGGTGACAGAACAAGACTCCATCTCAAAAAAACAAAACAAAACAAAAAAATAGGCCAGCCACGGTGGCTCACACCTGTAATCCCAGCAGTTTGGGAGGCCGAGGTGGATAGATCACAAGGTCAGGAGATGGAGACCATCCTGGCTAACACAGTGAAACCCCGTCTCTACTAAAAATAGAAAAAATTAGCCGAGTGTGGTGGCATGTGCCTGTAGTCCCAGCTACTTGGGAGGCTGAGGCAGGAGAATCGCTTGAACTCAGGAGGCGGAGGTTGCAGTGAGCCAAGATGGTGCCACTGCACTCCAGCCTGGGTGGCAGAGAGAGACTCTGACTAAAAAAAATAAATAAATAAAATTTAAAAATAAAAATAAATGAAAATAGCTCTTCAGCTGGATAGATTACTGGCTCACGCCTGTAATCTTAGCACTTTGGAAGGCTGAGGTGGGAAGATTGCTTGAGCTCAGGAGGTGGAGACCAGCCTGGGCAACAAGGTCGGGAGTGGTGGCGTATGCCTGTGGTTCCAGCTACACAGGAGGCTGAGGCAGGAGGGTCACTTGAACCCAGGAGGTAAATGTTCACACTATTGTACTCCAGTCTGGGCAACAGAGTGAGACCCTGTCTCAAATATAAAAATAAATAAATTAATAAATTAATTAATAATTTTAAAAAATAGCTCTGCTTTTCTAGTTCCTGTAAGAAACACTTAGAAGGACAAAACTGCAGCACTACCAGTTTTTAATCACTCAAAGCTGATTTCTGGTCTGTATTTCTTTTCTCCTTGATTTATGTTTCCTGGTTTCTGATCATTTCCCTAAATGGTAAAAACTGGTATCTGAAAAATTAGAACATAAATAAAATAAAGTTCAAATTTATCTACTCTGTTATGTATGAAAAGATGTGAAGAAAGCTAAAACTTAGAAAATAAACTAAATTCAACTTCCCAAGTATTCCTCCTCCCAATTCTCTATGAATAATAACAGCTAACATGAATCGAACATGTGTTATAATCCCAACGATTATTCTAAATATTTTACATATACTAACTTGTCTAATTCTTACAAGTCTATAAGCAAGACAGCATTTATTATCCCCATTTTATATATGAGGAAACTGAGTCACATAGTAGTAAACTGGTCTAAGTTAAAAACTGGCAAAGTTAGGATTCACATCTAAGTAATCTGGATCTGAGTCTCCATTCTTTGCTACACCATAAACCTAGATATACAACAAAAACTCTTTAGCCCTAGTCTTCCATGAGAAACCCAAAATTACTGAAGCACAGGTTTATATAACCTTTTAACCATACTTATGCTACTTGGAGCATTATTATTAGCAATGTACAAGTATGTTTTATGAGAGTGCAAGATATTTATTTACTCATTTATTTATTTATTTGAGGCAGGATCTTGCTCTGTTGCCCAGGCTGGAGTGTAGTGGTTTGATCATGCCTCACTGCAGCCTCGACCTCCCTGGCTTAAACAATCCTCCCATCTCAGCCTCTTAAGTAGCTGGGACTATAGGTATGCACTACCACACCTGGCTAATTTTGTTTATTTTTTGTCAAGACAAGGTCTTGCTATGTTGCCCCAGAATGGTCTTGAACTCCTAGGCTCAAGGGATCCTCCTGCCTCCCAGAGTGCTGGGATTACAGGCATGAGCCGCCACGCCCAGCCCTATCTATACTCTCTAAGGTAGTTAAGAAGTCTCTAGTTTTAGGCTGGGTGTGGTGGCTCATGCCTGCAATCCCAGCAATTTGGGAGACAGAGGCAGGCAGATTACCTGAGGTCAGGAGTTCGAGACCAGCCTGGTCAACATGGGGAAACCTCGTCTCTACTAAAACTACAAAAACATTAGCTGGGCGCAGTGGCATGCGCCGGTAGTCCCAGCTACTTGGGAGGCTGAGGCAGGAGAATTGCTTGAACCCAGGAGGTGAAGGTTGCAGTGAGCTGAGATGGCACCACTGCACTCCAGCCTGGCGACAGAGCGAGACTCTGTCTCAAAAAAAGAAGTCTCTAGTTTTTACCTATTTCCCCAGGGTCACCAAATTCTCTTTTTAGATACAAAACAAACACAGTAAAACAAAAAACTTGCCCTAAAGAAATCGCCACTAAACTGTTCAAAGAACACAGATATAGAAAAAGAAATACAGGCTGGTCAGAATGCAGTGGGGTTTACAACTAATTGATCACAACCACTTACAGATTTCTTTGTTCCTTCTCCCCTCCCACTGCTTCGTTTGACTAGCCTTAAAAATAAAAAGTAAAGGAAAAGAAGGGAAATACAGTCATCCTTCAGTATCCAAGGGGGACTGTTTCCAGGACTCTCCTTGGACACCAAAATCCATGGATGCTTAAGTCCCTTATATAAAGTGGCAAAGTGTTGACATATAACCTATACACATCATCCATAATACTTAGTCTTCTCTAGATTATTTATAATACCTAACAGTGTAAATGTGATGTAAAGTTTTTATACTGTATTTTTTAAAAATTGCATTATCATTTATTGTTGTATAATTATTATTTTTTCCCCAAGTATTTTCAATCTGTGGTTGGTTAAATCCATGGATGTGAAACCCTCATTAACAGAGGGCTGACTGTACATGCTATACAATTAAGTTTTAATAATTTCTACAAGTACAAATCATGCTGAATAACATGGCAGGAAATTCCAATAACACAAGTATTTTTATTTGTATAAAATCACTTCACTCTGTCTCACATTAGAAGTTCTCAATCTCCTCTTTGAGAGCTGAAAATGTAACTTACTCATCTTTTTCCTGCATGGCAGTTAGGGCAGTGAGCCAATAAAAATTTATTGAATGAATTAATAAGTCATTCAGTCAGCCAGTCATACATCCATCCATCATTCACCTTTGGCGTGGGGTTAGGATAGTAACTGGCCTTCACTGAAACCAACATTAAGCCATGTATCCTGGATGTATTATGAGATTATAACCAGAACTAAACAAATACACACCTTTAGTATTAAGCCAAGCTCCCCATCCTAGCAGGGATGTCCTTTCTTTGGTGCCACTTTTGTACTATTTAAGACATAATTCTTAAGCCTTCTTGCTATCTGTGCCCTTTGATTACTGAGCTCTAAACTGAAGTGAGGAAAAGACTGACTCACCCTGTGCGGTGAAATGGACAAAATAAAGCAGCCAGACCTACCTTTTAGAGCATCTAAATTATTTTAAGAAATCAATGAAAAGAAATAGAATATAGCAGCATCAAAGGAAACCTAAATAAGAAATCTAAAAATCTTAAAGAGGTCAAATATAATATTAATCTTTTTATGCAATAGTAAAAAGGAAAGCTATAGCTATAGATTACAATCTGAGACGATGTTACTCTGGCTACCGCAAGATAAACACTGGTTTGATGAAGAATCAAAAAAAAAAAAAGAAAACCCATGAATCTTCAACGAGGATTCGAGGCCGTCAGCACCATCTACAAGATGGTCCATTATACTACCATTACTTTCATTCAATGGAAGCCTCTATAGCACGTGAGTGTGTATGTGTGTGTATATATGTGCACACACCTCATGTGCTCTGGTTTCACTGATGTTTCAAACAGTAATCTTGTAAAAATTACCCTGCCTTTGGGTCAACTCAAAGCTCTGATCATGAAAGGTCATTTTGAACACGATAGGACGTGCAGAAGCCAGCCAGTGACGTTGTTTTGACTGTAGTAATAAACACATTGTAAAACTGGTACAAAAACTGACAAATTGTTCACAGAAAAGAACATAAAGTCCAAAAATACACCCAAGACCTTACACAACTTAGTGTGACCAAACTGGCATCATAAACCCATTAAAAAGGGGAGTTTGTTAACTTCTTAGCTTTAATTTTTTTCTAAGTTATATTTGATAATCACTTTGTCAAATATCAAAAAGCTAATGTAAGTTCTCTTCAACTATTAATGTTGTATTAAACCTATGTAATAAATTTAGGAATAAATGATACAAATAATTTTTCCAGTTTTTCCCATTACTTGACATAATGGATCTATTTATTTATCTACAGCACACTTCTAGTTTTATCATATGGGCTATGTTGCTGAGATCACTCCTAGGTATTTTATAATTTGGTTGTTATTGTAAATAACTCAACTCCTTTAGATTTTCTATAGATAACAATCCTCTTTTTTTTTTTTTGAGACAGGGTCTCATCCTGTCACCCAGGCTGGAGTGCAGTGGCACAATCATGGCTTGTATTAGTTTGTTCTCATGCTGCTATAAAGAAGTGCCCAAGACTGGGTAATTTATAAAGGAAAGGGGTTTAATTGACTCACAGTTCAGCATGGCTGGGGAGGCCTCAGGAAAGTTACCATAATGGTGGAAGGTGAAGGAGAAGCAAGGTGTCTTCTTCACAAGGTGGCAGGAAGGAGAAGGGCCAAGTGAAGGGGGAAGAGCTCCTTATAAAACCATCAGATCTCATGAGAACTCAATATCGTGAGAACAGCATGGGGTAAACTGCCCCCATAATTCAATTACCTCCACCTGGTCTCTACCTTGACACGTGGGGATTATAGGGATTATGGGGTTTACAATTCATGATGAGATTTGGGTGGGAAGACAAAGCCTAACCATATCAATGGCTCACTGCAGCCTCAATCTTCCAGGCACAAGTGATTCTCCCAGCCTTCTGAGTGGCTGGGACCACAGGACTGCGAGACCACTCACAGTTCATTTTTGTATTTTTTGTAGAGATGGGGTCTCACAATGTTGCTCAGGCTGCACTCAGACGATTTGCCTGCCTCAGCCTCCCAAAGCACTGGGATTACAGGTGTGAGCCTCTGCACCTGGCCTAGAGAACTGGTCTTGATCCTATCGAAGTATGTAAGTAATGTTGTAATAGAAAAACATGAACTAGAAGGATATACACAACATTCATGGTATGTATGGGTTGTCACTAGACAAAGGTGGTCAAAGAAGACTTTACCTAACAAGTTTTACTTTATAAAATGTGTCTTAATGTTATCAATTTTTAAATCACTTTGGTAGAAATGCAGATGTCGCTATTATTTAAGTATTTAAGAATAAAAATAAACTATCCTATTCCTAGGGTAACTAAAGCTTTTAACTAGAAGAGTTGAATCTTCTCATCTACAAAGATAAGCAAGCATATCATTTTCATTCTAGTTTTTGACCTATTGAGGTAATAATTTGTAACTATTTATAGATTAGCCAGGCATGGTGGCCGCTCACCTATAGTCCCAGCTACTCAGCAGGCTGAGGCAGGAGAATTGCTTGAACCCAGGAGGCGGAGGTTTGAGTGAGCTGAGATCGAGTACTCCCACCTCTGTTGCCAGTACTCCCGTCTGGGCGACAGAGTGAGACTCCATCTCAAAAAAAGTGTGTGTGTGTATATATACACACACACATACACGTATCACTTTATATATGTTTTTTACACTTTATATATACACATATATATTTACACTTTATGTGTGTGTATATATATACACGTAAAGTGATAATATATCTATATAATCCTTAGATATTGCAATAATCCTCTTGAGTCATATTCTTCCAATATATTTATAGATTTGACATATCAAATGGGGAAAAAAACAGGTCAGCCACGGTGGCTCACGCCTGTAATCCTAGCACTTTGGGAGGCCAAGACAGGTGGATTACTTAATTTCAGGAGTTCGAGACCAGCCTGGCCAACATGGTGAAACCCTGTCTCTACTAAAAATACAAAAAAATTAGCTGGGCATGGGGGCGGGCACCAAACAAGCAAAAAACAGCTAGCTATAAATTGGCATGTTAAAAAATGTAACTACTGTACATAGATAACTTCCCTAGAAAAAATCATAAAAGTAGATATATCAAAATGTTATTAGTAATTACCAACGGATAGAAAGGTCAAATAATTTAAATTTTTCTCCCTTTTTTTATTTTTTGAGATGGAGTCTCGCTCTGTCACCCAGGCTGGTGTGCAGTGGCACAATCTCAGCTCACCGCAACCTCTGCCTCCAGGGTTCTAGCAATTCTCCTGTCTCAGCCTCCCAAGTAGCTGGGACTACAGGCGCACACCACCATGCCTGGCTAAGTTTTGTATTTTTAGTAGAGACAGGGTTTCACCATATTAGCCACGCTGGTCTCGAACTCCTGACCTCAGGTGATCCACTGCCTCAGCCTCCCAAAGTCCTGAGATTACAGGTGTGAGCCACTGCACCTGGCCTTAAAATTTTCTCCTTTATGCCATATTTTCTCATTTTTCTCAAAGAAATATATATTGTTTTTGTAATAAGAAAAAAATAATGATTTGTTGGATTTAATCTACATGTAATTTATATAGACTTTCTACAGCTGTATTAAGTGGAATAGAACAAATGTATTTGTTTGTTTTATTTTGTTTTGTTTTGAGATGGAGTCTTGCTCTGTCACCCAGGCCAGAGTGCAGTGGTGCTATCTTGGGTCACTGCAACCTCCGCCTCCCAGGTTCAGATGATTCTCTGCCTCAACCTCCCAAGTAGCAGGGGTTACAGGGGCCTGCCACCACGCCCAGCTACTTTTTTTTTTTTTTTTTTTTTTTGTATTGTTAGTAGAGTCAGGCTTTCGCCATGTTGGGCAGGGTGGTCTCAAACTCCTGACCTCAGGTGATCTGCCTGCCTTGGCTTCCCAATGTGCTGGGATAGGCATGAGCCACCACACCCAGCCAGACAAATGTATTTTTCTATCTTTGTCAGCATTTATTTATTTATTTATTTAGAGATAGGGCTTTGCTCTGTCCTCCAGGCTGGAGTGCAGTGGCACAATCTCATTTCACTGCAGCCTTGACCTCTTGGGCTCAAGCAATCCACCCACCTGAGCCTCCCAAATAGCTGGACTATAGATGTGTGCCACCATACCTAGCTAACTTTTTAAAAGATTCTTGTGTCTTTTTTTTTTTTTGTAGGGTCTCCCAATGTTGCCTAAGCTGTTCTTGAACTCCCGGGCTCAAGCAGTCCTCCCGTATGGGCCTCCCAAAGGACTGAGATTAGAGGCATGAGCCACCGTGCCCAGCCTGGCAGCTTTTAGTTATCAAGATTTTGCCAACTTTATAAAATAAACAGGTATACTTTCTTTTTCTCTGCTATACTGATTGATATAGCATTACAGAGCTGTCCCCTCTTATCTGTGGTTTCACTTTCTGCAGTTTCAGTTACTTGTGGTTGACTGCAGTCCAAAGATATAATATGGAAAATTTCTAGAAATAAATAACTTGTAAGTTTTAAGTCATGTGCCACTCTGAGTATCATGATGAAATCTCATGCCATCCTGCTCTGTCCTGCCCAGGTGTGAATCATCCAGCTCCTTGTGCAGCGTATCCACACCGTATGTGTTCACTGCCTGTTAATCACTTAGCAGCCATCTCAGTTGCCATATCAACTGTGGTGGTATTGCAGTGCTTGTGTTCAACTAACCCTTGTTTTACTTATTTGTTCTATTTTATTATTAGTTATTGTTATTAAATTCTTACTGTGCCTAATTTATAATCCAAACTTTATCACAGGTACATATGTATGTACGTATATACAGGAAAAAACAGTATATATTGGGGTTCAGTATTATCCATGATTTCAGGGATCCACTGGCATTCTTGGTCTTGGTATATCCCTCGTAAATAAGGAGGGACTACTGCAATCATCTGCTTCATCAATATGAATTAAATTGTCCATAAAACCCCTGGCCTAATCACATTTTAACACTAGTCTACATAGGATTTTTATTTCTTGAGTCACTTTGGCAAATTATATTTTCCTAGAAAATTACCCATTTTGGGGGGAAGGAAGGGGGGACCAGCAAAAAAAAAAAAAAGAAAGAAAATTACCAATTTCATCAGGAATTCAACAGGGTGTCAAGGTAATTCAGTGGACAAAGGAGAATATTTCCAACTTTGTACCATATCTAAAAATTAACTCAAAAAGAATCAACGACTTAAAATAAAACCCAAAACTATAAACATCATAAAGAAAAAAAATAGAGGAAAGCCTTTGTGATCTTTGGTTAAGCAAAGATTTCTTCAAGAAAACACAAAAATTATGAACCATAAAAGAGAAAATGGATTAAACTGGATTGCATTACTTTAAAAGCCTCTGAAAGCAAATAGACAAGCCACAGGCTGGAAGAAAACATTTGTATGACATAAATCATCGTCTGTGCAGGGTGCATGACACATTGATAAGGGCTCAGTTTGCAGCAATAAATTCAGATGGAAACCAGTCCATGCATTTAGTCAACCTATCCCACTTGCTATGATTTTCTAGGAGTAAGGCATAGTCAGAAGTGATAAAACGTGGTGAGAGGACACAGGCAATAGTCCACAACGTCAGCATTACTGCCTTTCCAGGCTTCTACTACTACTACTACAGCTCATCTTTTTCTACTGACAGAAAAACTAATTATATAATATCTGTTATTCAGGTTCACAGAATTTGGTGTCTGTGTACTCTATTTTCCTCAATATTGGTAATTCTATCTTATGCAGAAAAATTAAAACCACTGGAAGAAACACATACAGATATGTATTGTGTGTTTACTACTGGGCATTGGGTGGGATGTAACAGTAAAAAGACGTTGACCTTTATACTCCTTCAGGAAATAAGATGACAGAGGATATTTAACATATATTTATAATAATGCTGCATTAAATTTCTCATCAAGACCACTAGGAGAAAAAATGGAACTAGCATCATTTTTGGCATCATTTAATACTGGAGGAATTTAACTCCTACACCCCGAGGACCTCAAAACTAATTAAGCTTGTATTTTGTCTTTCATTCTTAAAGAGGAGGGAGGGAAGGACTATGTTACTGGCATATTTTGAGCTTCAAGTGATAACAACATAACATCAAAAATGTTTTCCCATGAACTTTGAAGTGCATTATGTCTTGAGTTTGGCTCCTTGGCAAATGTTCTTAAACAGCTAGAAAAAAACTCCTTTATAGCATCATCATAATAATTCATAAATTCAGATACAGAATAAGAAAAAAATAATTGACTTTGTTTAGGAAATAATAAATTCTATTTGCTACCTTAACAAACTGCTTCTCCTATTTCCTATATGATACAAATTATAATCAAAAGGAGGTATTATCTTATAAATTTGTTTCCAGAATGCCATGCATATGAATAAAGCCTTTGCAACTAGCTTTAAGTTCAGAATGCAAACTGATAATCTATATCTCATTAAACAATCATCAAACACACATCCAAAAAATATTTTCAACAAGTCATGTTCATATTTATACAAGAGAGGGTATATAGAAACTTAATGAAGTATTCAGATGATTTAAAACATTTTGGGAAGGCAATTAGTATGTAGATCCTCCTCCACCTCTAAAATCTTTAGAAGGAAGTCACAACTCAGTACTTTTAAATAAGTGATATTCCAGGGTTCCAGTCCCTTTTGTTCTGGCATGCTCTTGGGAGAGTGACTGTTAACTCCATAAGCAGTTGAAAAGGGAGGAAGAAAGCAGAAGCATGAATTAGCTATTTTTAAAGTAGTGGGGTGTGGAGCATCATAGTAGCACAAATTCTATGCACATCCTCTCTGGATCCTTCCTTCACTCAGCACTTACGTACACTGTAACCATTAATTTTTCCTTTTTTTTCTTTTCTTCTTCTTTTTTTTTTTTTTTTTTTGAGACAGAGTCTTGCTCTGTCGCCCAGGCTGGAGTGGAGTGGCGTGATCTTGGCTCACGAAACCTCTGCCTCCCGGGTTCAAGCAATTCTCCTGCCTCAGCCTCCCGAGTAGCTGGGACTGCACTTGCACACCATCACGCCTGGGTAATTTTTTGTATTTTAGTAGAGGTGGGGTTTCACCGTGTTGCCCAGGCTGGTCTCGAATTCCTGAGCTCAGGCGATCCGCCCACCTCGGCCTCCCAAAGTGCTAGGATTACAGGGGTGAGCCACCGCGTCCAGCCTAATTTTTTCTTTTAACTGGTAGTATACACCAATATAGGTTAACAAGTAATATATTCATTGTATTTTACCCAGGTCTCTGAAATGAGATGAAAGGGAGGTGATGTAAAATCAGGAGAAGCAAGGTAAAAGCTGTTTGATTCCTCTATCACTTTCCCTACTCCATGATCTTCAATGTCTTTCCTACACTAACTCTGGCGGAATTTTGGAATCTGTTTTCCAAGAAAGTGTAAAGCAAATGGTCTCTGGAAAGGGGTCGCAAAAGGCAACTGATGGTAGGGATATGGTACAAAAAATGGAAGGGGGGCCGGACGCGGTGGCTCACACCTGTAATCCTAGCACTTTGGGAGGCCGAGGCAGGCGGATCACGAGGTCAGGAGTTCGAGACCAGCCTGGCCAACATGGTGAAACCCCATCTTTACTAAAAATACAAAAATTAGCCGAGCTTGGTGGCGCGCGCCTGTAATCCCCGCTACTCAAGAGTCTGAGGCTGGAGAATCGCTTGAACCCCGGAGGCGGAAGTTGCAGTGAGCCGAGATTGTGCCACTGCACTCCAGCCTGGGCGACAGAGCCAGACTCTGTCTCAAAAAAAAAAAAAAAAAAAAAAATGGAAGGGGTTGGGTGCAATGGCTCATGCCTGTAATCTCAACTTTTGGGGAGGCCGAGGTAGGAGAATCACTTGAGCCCAGGAGTTCAAGACCAGCCTGGGCAACATAGGGAGACTGCATCTTTACAAAAAGTGAAAAAATTAGTCAGGCATGGTGGTACGTGCCTATAGTCCCAGCTACTTGGGAGGCTGAGGTGGGAGGACTGTTTGAGCTCGGGAGGTTGAGGCTGTGGTGCCATTTTTTTTTTTTTTTTTTTTGAGACAGAGGAAGACTGACCCCCCAAAAATAAAAATAAAATGAAAAAGAAAATAAGGCCAGGTGCAGAGGCTCATGCCTGTAATCTCAGCACTTTGGTAGGCTGAGGCAGGCGGATCACCTGAGGTCAGGAGTTTGAGACCAGCCTAGCCAACATGGTGAAACCCTAAAACTACAAAAATTAGCCAGGCGGTGATGGGTGCTTGTAATCCCAGTTACTTGGGAGGCTGAGGCCAGGAGAATCATTTGAACCCGGGAGGCAGAGGTTGCAGTAAGCTGAGATGGCGCCGCTGCACTCTAGCCTGGGTGACAGAGCAAGACTCCATCTCAAAAAATAAAAATAAGGTAAAATAAAATACAAATACAAGTAAAATTAAAAATGGAAGAGAATTAAGTGAAAATATGCATAATTAATGCTGAATGCAGCAGCCTCTTTACTCAGTCTTCTTCACCCCTTACCATCCAAACACAGTGGGAAGACTGTGCCCTTTAGACCCTGATACTAATATGAGAATGTTCATCAACAATAAGGCCAAGAAGCTCACCCAAAGGCAACCTGCCTATGCATTTAAAGCTCCTTTTTTTTGAGACAGAGTCTTGCTCTGTTGCCCAGGCTGGAGTGCAGTGGCACGATCTCAGCTCACTGCAAGCTCCGCCTCCCGGGTTCACACCATTCTCCTGCCTCAGCCTCCTGAGTAGCTGGGACTACAGGCGCCCGCCACCACGCCCGGCTAATTTTTTTGTATTTTTAGTAGAGATGGGGTTTCACTGTGTTAGCCAGGACAGTCTTAATCTCCTGACCTCGTGATCCGCCCGCCTCGTCCTCCCAAAGCGCTGGGATTACAGGCGTGAGCCACCGTGCCCGGCACCTTTAAAGCTTCTAACTGGCTATTTAGTCCCTCACTTTTAACCGTCAGCAGACAGTTAATTATTACTAGACATCAGAGAAAAACTCTAACATAAAAGAAACCAAATGACTATTTAAAAACAATGTTAGGAAAAAAAGAGACTATGCAGGGCAAGGAAAATCTGTTGAAAGAATGAAAGGATATTATATAAAGAAACATTCAGAGACTTAAAAAAGGCCTCCTGGAGATTAAAAACTAATAGTAGAAAAGAAAAATTTAATAAAAGTAGAAGATAAAGTTGAATAAATCTTGCAGGAAACGTATCTAAAGGAAAAAGAAATGAATTAGATAATTATTCCAGGAGGTTCAACATCAAGAAGCTACTGGCAACCACGACAGAGGAAGACATGAGGGTTTAGGAAACAAAGGAGCCAACACAGGAAAGAAGCAAAGCTGCCAGGAAAATGGAGACCGGATAAGCCAGGATGACAGTTGCGTACCACCTCGACAGAGTGCAAGGCCACCTGTACAGACTGGAGCAATGTGACTCAAGAGACGTATTGAAGGCTGTCATCACCAACATCTCTGCTGCCATTTATCCTTTTTAAAGCTAAGAACACAGTACCCAGGTGAGCCTGGCCCTCAGCCTGTCTTGACTAAATGCTTATGGATTTCTTTGAACATACTTGGTTGCCTAATGAGTTCCAGACACTCATTTCACTCCACAGAAGTTTCTTTAACCCAGCGGCCCCCAACCCTTTTGGCACCAGGGACCAGGTTAATGGAAGACAATTTTTCTACAGACGGGGGTGTTGGGGTGGTTTGGGATGAAACTGTTCCACCTAATCACTGATCTGACAGGAGGTGGAGCTCAGACTGTAATGCTCACTGGCCCACTGCTCACCTCCTGCGGCCCGGGGGTAGTGGTGCAGGGTACTCCTGCTTAGGAGAAACCACAGAGCTAATCACTCCCTCTGACCATATTTCTGTCAAATGTCCAAGACCTAGTCCACACTGAAACCCTGCCCAATACAATCTCCAGGATTAAGTCTTAACTTTACTCATGACTTCCACAGAAGGGCCTCTAAGAACCTCAGGAAAATGAAGCAAGTATAATCTGCTGATCTCTGGGGATCCCTGAGATCCTTTCGGAAGTCCAAGAGGTAAAACTAAATACATAAGAACACAAAAAAATTATTTGCCTTTTCCACTGTGCTGACACTTGCACTGATGGTACAAAAGCAATGGTGAGCAAAACTGTTAGCACCTTAACACAAATCAAGGCAACAGCACCAAACTGTAGCAGAAATCATTGTATTCTTCACAACTACACAGTTACAGTGAAAAATAAATTCAACTTTAAGAATGTCCTTGATAAAGCAATAAAAATTATTAGTTTTAATAAATATCAACCCTTTAGTACATATATTTTTATTACTGTATATGATGAAACAGAAATATGTATAAAGCACATTTGTATACTAAGTATGATGGTTATCTCCAGGAAAGGCATTTGTGTGATTGAGTTGCAAACTGAACTAGACAGTTTTCTTCATGGAATACTATTTTTACTTGAAAGACTCAACAACAAGCTATGTTATTCAAGCTTAGATAGCTGACAGGGATTTTCTCAAAAGTAAGCCTGTCATTAATAAAGAAAATTAACAGTATTTGTTGCTAGTGATAGAATTCAAGCTTTCAAGTGAAATTCCTATTTTGGAAAATTTACATCCAGAGTGAGCTTGACAGCTTCCCAACATTTAACATTTTTTTCAATGAGACCAATAGTGATATTAATGAACATGATATTTAAATATTATATAATGAAATGTGTAAGCATCTGTCCAGGTAGAAAAGGTCCTAGAGACCTTAGGTCTATCCTTCTGGTACTTTATTCATAAAAATCCCTCACTACTTTTATTTCCAGAATACCACAAATAATTCTTTCTTTCTTTTCTTTCTTTCTTTCTTTCTTTCTTTCTTTCTTTCTTTCTTTCTTTCTTTACTTCTTTCTCTCTCTCTCTCTTTCTTTCTTTCTCTCTCTCTTTCATTCGTTCTTTCAGGCGGTTTCTGTTTTATTTATTTTTTCTTTTTTATGTCATTTTTTACTTCGATAGGTTTTTGGGGAACAGGTAGTATTTGGTTACATGAATACGTTCTTTAGTGGTGATTTCTGAGATTCTGGTGCAACCATCATCCAAGCCGTGTACACTGTACCCAATGTGTAGTCTTTTATCTCTTTTTCAATATTTCTACTAAATTATTAGCTAACTTGATTATAACAAAATTCTCACTCCACCAAAAGAAACAAACTCATTTTACATCCTCAATTCTTTGCTTTGTCAAATGGCACTGAGCACACCAAATTCTTATCATATGTATATGTGTGTATATGTACAGTAAACAACTAAGAAAAAAATCAGTATAACATTTAGAAGGAAAAATGGAGAAAGAGGAGACCGGTTGTTAAATATAACTCTGAATCATTTCTATTTTCCTCCAAAATCCATATTATGATTGAATGAATGTTAATTTACAAATTCCAAGATTTAAATAAGTGTTTAGAAAAAAATAATCTCAGGCCGGGCTCACACCTGTAATCCGAACACTTTGGGAGGCCGAGGCAGGTGGATCATCTGAGGTCAGGAGTTCAAGACCAGCCTGGCCAATATGGCGAAATCCTGTCTCTATTAAAAATATAAAAATTAGTTGGGCGTGGTAGCAGGTGCCTGTAGTCCCGGCTACTTGGGAGGCTGAGGCAGGAGAATTGCTTGAACCCAGGAGGCGGAGGTTGCAGTGGGCCGAGATCACACCATTGTACTCCAGCCTGGGTGACAGAGCAAGACTCCATCTCAAAAAAAAACCCCAAAACCAAAAACAAACCAAAAAAAAAAACCATAAAAAATAATCTCAGCCAGGCATGGTGGCTCACGCCTGCAATCCCAGCACTTTGGGAGGCCGCGGTGGGTGGATCACCTGAGGTCAGGGGTTCAAGACCAGCCTGGCCAACATGGTGAAACCTCATCTCTACTAAAAATACAAAAATTAGCTGGGTGTGGTGGCAGGTGCTGGTAATCCCAGCTACTCAGGAGGCTGAGGCACGAGAATCACTTGAACCCGGGAGGCAGAGGTTGCAGTGAAGTGAGATTGTGCCATTGCACTCCAGCCTGGGCGACATGAGCGAAACTCCGTCTCAAATAAAAAAAAGAAAAGAAAAAGAAAAAAATAATCTCACTAGCACAGAACCCAAATTTCTACCTATCTTAGTAAACAATCAAAAGCACATTTCACTTTATGCCTCAATTGACTACTGGTCAACTATAACTTCTATAGCAACTCTCACGTTGATACTCCCTAGAAAATTTAAGTCATATTTAAGGTTAATTTCAGTTGAATTTAACTGTTTAATAATAAATTTGATTGATAAGATTATATTAAAATTTAGGTTATGTTTACTTAAGTGAAGTAAGGAGGTCAGTCAGAATGAAAACTTAGGTTTCCAGTACAAACCTATGGAATTGTCATGTATTATTCTAGTTTATCATATGGTCATGTTCTTTAGAATTTGTCACCAGACTACTATAATAAAACTCAATTTACCAAATTCTTCAAGATTTAACTTGGTAATGAAGCTACAAACTTTATGAATAAGTGGCTGGGCACGGTGGCTCACGCCTGTAATCCCAGCCCTTTGGGAGGCCGAGGCGGGCAGATCACGAGGTCAGGAGCTTGAGATCATCCTGGCCAACATGGTGAAACCCCATCTCTACTAAAAATACAAAAAAATGAGCCGGGTGTGGTGGCACGTGCCTGTAGTCCCAGCTACTCTGGAGGCTGAGGCAGGAGAATCGCTTGAACCCGGGAGGCGGAGACTGCAGTGAGCCCAGATCGTGCCACTGCTCTCCAGCCTGGGGACACAACGAGACTGTCTCAAAAAAAAAAAAAAAAAAAAAAAAAATTTTATGAAGAAGTACAGACTGCCCTCTTGTGTCCAAACTAAGGATGAATCTAATCGATGAACTAGGTATAATCCTAAAAACTACTCTTTAGGGGGGAAAAAAAGCCAAGGTCCTAAAGAAATTATCTAACGTCGTTAAAAGCAGAAAAATTCTGATCTTACAAGGTAATAAAGAGCAG
Source organism: Nomascus leucogenys (assembly GCF_006542625.1). Lineage (NCBI taxonomy): Eukaryota > Metazoa > Chordata > Mammalia > Primates > Hylobatidae > Nomascus > Nomascus leucogenys. Next base: position 28,196,810 of record NC_044404.1, on the reverse strand, counting down.
TCTTCTCAAAGCAAGGCAAAAGCTCTTAATCTGAGCCAGATGATTGCTAGTACCAGTAGCCCAAAGAGCCTAACCTCAGTTAGTATTATATAGTAATATTTTTACTATACTTTCTCAAGCTGCACTGGCATAAAAAGGGATTCAGACTTCTTTCCGTGTGATGAAGGATCAGAAAATGCTTGAATCGGATGCTTCCTCCAGTTTGCTGAAATGAAACAAGTAAAACTGCCTCTGATTTCTTTTTGTTTTTTGCTAATGTGTATTTTAAAATGAAAAGTACTTCCTAACTAGTCTTCCTAGTTAATGTTATGGTTTCAAAAAATCTGATATCCTAAGACATATCTCTCACTTTGAAATGAGCATCAGTTAAAAATAGGGCCAGGAGTGGTGGAGTATGCCTGTAGTCCTAGCTACGTGGGAAATATGCATAATTAATGCTGAATGCAACAGCCTCTTTACTCAGTCTTCTTCACCCCTTACCATCCAAACACAGTGTGAGGCTAAAGCAGGAAGACTGCTTGATATAGCAGTTCAAGGATAGAGCATGCTATGATTGCGTCTGTGAATAGCCACTGAACTCCAGCCTGGGCAACACTGTGATATCCAGTCTTAAAAAAAAAAAAAAAAAAAAAAAGAAAGAAAAGGGGTTCCACACACAGTAAATGACTTTATCGCCAAAAAGGCAGACATTAAACCTTTGTATATCTAGACTTATATTCCTTTACTCATGTTGCTAGATGAAATATACGCAGGCTAAACTTAATTAGAAATATTAGGCTGGGTGCAGTGGCTCACGCCTGTAATTCCAACACTTTGGGAGGCCAAGGCAGGTGGATCCCTTGAGCCTAGGAATTCCAGAGCCACCTGCTCAACAAGGCAAAGACCTATCTCTACCAAGAAAAAAAAAAATCAGTCGGGCATAGGGGTGCACACCTGTAGTCCCAGCTACTCAGGAGGCTGAGTTGAAAGGATTGCCTGAGCCCGGGAGGTCAAGGCTGCAGTGAGCTGTGATGGTGCCACTGCACTCCAGCCTGGGCGACAGAGTGAGACACTATCTCAAAAAAAAAAAAAAAAAAAAAAAAAAAAAAATATATATATATATATATATATATAGACACACACACACGTACATATATATTACACATGCCTGCTATTATGATTACTTCCATATTATCTTTTTCTTTTCTTTTCTTTTAAGACAGAGTCATCTTTTTCTTTTCTTTTCTTTTAAGACAGAGTCTCCCTGTGTTGCCGAGGCTGGGGTGCAGTGGCATGATCCCGGCTCACTGCAACCTCCGCCTTCTGGGCCTCAAGTGCTTCTCCTGCCTCAACCTCCCGAATAGCTGAGATTACAGGCACCCGCTACCACGCCCAGCTAATTTTTGTATTTTTAGTAGACGGGGTTTCACCATGTCAGCCAGGCTGGTCTCAAACTCCTGACCTCAAGTGATCTGCCCATCTTGGCCTCCCAAAGTGCTGGGATTACAGGCACGAGCCACTGCGCCCAGTCACTTTCATGTTATCTTCCATTGGCCAAGTACTAATGAAGCACTACAAAGCACACTTGTTTCTGAAATATGAGCAGAACTACATTTCCAACCAAAGAGAAATATACATAAGTTACTGAGTGATTAAGATAGAGAAATTTATTTACTTATTTTTCTTTTTTTGAGACAGAGTCTTGCTCTGTCGCCCAGGATGGAGCGCAGTGGCGCGATCTCAGCTCACTGCAACCTCTGCTTCCTGAGTTCAAGTGTTTCTCATGCCTCAGCCTCCAGAGTAGCTGGGATTACAGTTGTGTGCCACCATGCCCAGCTAAATTTTTGCATTTTTAGTAGAGATGGGGTTTTGTCATGTTGGCCAGGCTGTTCTCGAACTCTTAGCCTCAAGTGATCTGCCTGCCTCAGCTTCCCAAAGTGCTAGGATTATAGGTGTGAGCCACCACGCCCGGCTAAGATAGAGAAATTTAAATTTCTCATTTTATCTTGTCAAATGCTTCTTGATTTTTTTCATTAAAAATGTTATTTGTGTAATATATAATGGGTTTATCAATGTCTTTTTTTTTTTTTCTCTTTGTACTGATTTTTATTAAACAAGTAAGGCTGGTAGTGGAACATGTTTTTATTTAATGCATAAACATATAAGTCCCTTATTAGAGAAACTGTATATATTGATGAATATGGTCAATGGTCACATCTACGGGTTACTTCTTTAAAAATCAGAACCAATAATTAGGATAGATTTTATGCTCTCTTCATTACATTGTCAATATCGTTTTTAAACAAATTAATATTTTTAAAGTTTCTCAGGTTTAATTTGTAATACAGCAAATATCAATAGATATGTCATATAAACAAAAGGTCATTGGCACTCTATCATTAAGTATATAACTGGATTCTTATAGAAGCAAAAAGTTTGAGACCCATTATTCTAGAGAGTAGCATACTGAATATGGAAAAAACCAATTTACTCTCAAAGCTTTAATGGAGGTGAGGATAAAACAGAAATGTCATTTACAAAGAAAAATGTAGGTGATACTCACCAAATGGATCTTCCATGCCACTATTAACCAGTTTAGGGAGGTGAGATACTGTTTCTAAAAAGAGAAAAAGGTAAATTATACACTTTATACATATAGTCCATCACCTTTTATGCTTTTAAAAAAATAATCCTAATTCAGTAACATTGACTATAGTTTAAAAGTGAAACATTATAGAAATGTACAACTTACTAAATGATAGTTTGTTTTTTTTTTTTGAGACAAGATCTCCCTATGTTGCCCAGACTAGATTTTAACTCTTGGGCTCAAGTGATCCTCCCACGTCGGTCTCTTGAGGATTACAACAGCCTGAGACTGTGCCAGGCTGGGAGTTATTTTAGGGGAGTTGAGATACAGATGTACAATACTAGATTATCATAAAACATTTAAGGCTAATTTTTGTCTTAAAATATATTATTCCCAGTTTCCTCAAAGAAGCTCCCTTTCCAATCCTCATTTTGAATTTACTAGGGTATAAGGAAAAAGGCAAGTTTTTTTGTAAGAAAAATACGACACTTGAGAAAGGGCATGAGGAACATCTTTGAAGAAGGGAATTGGTTTTGCCTAAGGAAAATGGAAGTTATTTTAGACATAGGAGGATGGTTCAGTAAGCTGTAAGTTTATCCACTCAAGTATGAAAATAAAATAAAAAATGTTTTTTTTTTTTTTTTTTTTTTTTTTTTGAGACGGAGTCTCGCTTTTTCACCCAGGCTGGAGTGCAGTGGCGCAATCTCGGCTCACTGCAAGCTCCGCCTCCTGGGTTCACGCCATTCTCCTGCCTCAGCCTCTCCGAGTAGCTGGGACTACAGGCGCCCGCCACCACGCCCGGCTAATTTTTTTTGTATTTTTAGTAGAGACGGGGTTTCACCGTGGTCTCGATCTCCTGACCTTGTGATCCGCCCGCCTCAGGCCTCCCAAAGTGCTGGGATTACAAGCGTGAGCCACCGCGCCCGGCCAATAAAAAATGTTTCAAAAGAAAGTTGACTAAGTATAATATACAACCTCCTGCACCCCCAATCAAGGCAAGTATCAAATCTGCCCTACCCAGCTTCTTACTCCTCCTATGGTTTTTATCCTAAGGTCATTCCCTAACAGTCTAAATACTAAACTCCAATTCAGAGCCTGCTTTTTATAAGTCACAACCTACTGACAGGAATGATTGGAGAAACTTGGGAGTAAGATGCAGTTATAGGGCTGGGCGCGGTCGCTCACGGGCTACTGGTACTAGCAATCGTCTGGCTCAGATTAAGAGCTTTTGTCTTGCTTTGAGAAGACTGCTCTTTATTACCTTGTAAGATCAGAATATTTCTGCTTTTAACGACCTTAGATGATTTCTTTAGGACCTTGGCTTTTTTTTTTCCCCCTCAAGAGTAGTTTTTACCTAGTTCATCAATTAGATCCATCCTTAGTTTGAACAGTCTGTTCAAAGAGGGCAGTCTGTACTTATTCATAAGTTTTGTAGCTTCATTACCAAGTTAAATCTTGAAGAATTTGGTAAACTGAGTTTTATTATAGTAGCCTGGTGACAAATTCTAAAGAACATGACCATATGATAAACTAGAATAATACATGACAACTCCATAGATTTGTACTGGAAACCTAAGGTTTCATTCTGACTGACCTCCTTACTTCACTTAAGTAAACATAACCTAAATTTTAATATAATCTTATCAGTCAAATTTATTATTAAACAATTAAATTCAACTGAAATTAACCTTAAATATAACTTAAATTTACTAGAGAGTATCAAAGTGAGAGCTGCTATAAAAGTTATGGTTGGCCTGGCCGGGCGCGGTGGCTCACGCTTGTAATCCCAGCACTTTGGGAGGCCGAGGCGGGCGGATCACGAGGTCAGTAGATCGAGACCACGGTGAAACCGCGACTCTACTAAAAAATACAAAAAATTAGCCAGGCGTGGTGGCGGGCGCCTGTAGTCCCAGCTACTCGGAGAGGCTGAGGCAGGAGAATGGCATGAACCCGGGAGGCGGAGCTTGCAGTGAGCCGAGATTGCGCCACTGCACTCCAGCCTGGGCGACAGAGCGAGACTCCGTCTCAAAAAAAAAAAAAAAAAAAAAAAAGTTATGGTTGGTCAGCAGTCAATTGAGGCATAAAGTGAAATGTGCTTTCAATTGTTTACTGAGATAGGTAGAAATTTGGGTTCTGTGCTAATGAGACCAGCCTGGCCAGCATGGTGAAACTCCGTCTCTACTAAAAATACAAAAATTAGCTGGGCGTGGTGGCGGGTGCCTGTAGTCCCAGCTACTCAGGAGGCTGAGGCAGGAGAATCGCTTGAACCCAGGAGGCGGAGGTTGCAGTGAGCTGAGATCGCGCCACTGCACTCCAGCCTGGGTTACAGAGCGAAACTCCATCTCAAAAAAAAAAAAAAAAAAAAGGATGTTCATACAAAACCTTGTATACAGGCCAGGTGTGGTGGCTCATGCCTGTAATCTCAGCACTTTGGGAGGACGAGGCAGGCAGATCACTTGAGGTCAGAAGTTCGAGACAAACCTGGCCAACATGGTGAAACCCCGTCTCTACAAAAAATACAAAAATTACTCGGGCATGGTGGCGCATGCCTATAGTCCCAGCTAACTACAAAAACAAACAAATGTCCCCAAAACAAACAAACGAAAAACTTGTATACAAATGTTCATAGCAGTGGCCGGGCGCTGTGGCTCACGCCTGTAATCCCAGCACTTTGGGAGGCCGAGACGGGCGGATCACGAGGTCAAGAGATCGAGACCATCTTGGCTAACACGGTGAAACCCCGTCTCTACTAAAAATATGAAAAATTAGCTGGGCGCGGCGGCAGGCGCCTGTAGTCCCAGCTACTTGGGAGGCTGAGGCAAGAGAATGGCGTGAACCCGGGAGGCGGAGCTTGCAGTGAGCCCAGATCGCGCCACTGCACTCCAGCCTGGGCGACAGAGCGAGACTCCGTCTCAAAAAAAACAACAACAACAACAAAAAAAACAAATGTTCATAGCAGCATTATTCATAATAGCTAAAAAGTGAAAATCACCCAGTGTCTCTCCATTGATCACTGGATAAACAAAATGAATACAATGGGACATTCAGCATAAAAAGAAATTAAGTATTGATACATGTTGTAACATGGATAAACGTTTAAAACACACTAAATGAAAGACTAATCACAAAGGACCATGCAGCGTATTATTCCACTTACATGAAATGTCCATAATAGGTAAGTCTATAGAGACAGAAAGTTTGTGGTGGCCTATGTTGGGGGTGGGTGGGGAGGAGATTACAGAGTGACAGCTAAGGGGAACAGAGTTTTTTGGGGGTAATTAAAATGTTCTAAAATTGGTTATAGTGATGGTTATACAACTTGCAAATATATTAAAAGCCATTGAGTTGTATACTATAAACTGTAAAGTAATTGTAAATTTTATAGTATATGAATTATATCTCAAAAATACTGTTTTTTTGTTTTTTGTTTTTTAAGTAGTAGATCTGAGCAACACAAGGGTATACTGTGGTAGCATGCTTTTGCACTGGCTGGATCCCCCATTAAGGAATGACAGGACTGCTGTTGGGAGACAGCCTACGACTGTCAATCCTTTCAGGGAGTGCCTCAGATATGAAGAGTTGAGTCAAGGAAGGTCACATCCTTCTCAAGAGTCCACATCCAGTCAAGACCAAGGTGTAAGCCCAGCCGTTACAGCACACATAAGACAACTCTAACAGGTCATTTTAGCTCCAGAGCCCTCGTGGGGTCCACTAAGTCTCCTGTTGGATCTCTATTGCCGCTTGACTTCTCCCTGTGGCCAAATACTGCTGCTCCTGTCCCCTCCCTTCCACGGGTGTTGATCCCAAGGGCACTTCCTAATAAGCATTCTTTAGGCTATACTATCAGAGTCTGCCTCAAAGATAACCCAACCTAGGACGGTACTCCTTTAAGAATAGGACTTTGCTGACAGTTTGCCAGCCATCTGATACTTTCCAATTCTAATATTAAGCTATCGAAATCACCGATCGCAACTTTCCAATGCCACATGGTCCTTTCACATGTTCCAAGGGACTCTTATAGACCTCTAATTTCTCTATTAGATTATACTGAACTCTTCCAAAGCCATAGAATTCATTTACTTCTTTTGATTCATGTTGTTACAATATCAATCCTAGGGGATGATCCTGGTTTGTGATGTAAAGTTTCCATTAACAAAATACCCCTGTTCTTACAGAATCACAAACAGAAGGATGTCTTGCTAGAAAAATCCTGTGTAGTTTTTGCAGAGGAGAAGCCTACTTTGTGTTTCCACTAACTGGATGCCTGTGTAAGACAGAAATATTTCTATGGCCTCTGTAACCACCCATAAACAGATGATGCTCAAACCTATACATATTTTCAGTCCAGATCTTTCTCAGAAGCTCGAGGTAAAAGCCAAAGCCCTTTCAACAGCTAATAGTGCCCTAAGACAAAAGTCACATACTCCCATCATGTTCAAGTACTCTCCTCCCCCCTCACTAAACTCCAGGCAGATGAACCTCCTTGCTGTCCTTCAGTGTGCCAGGCATGCTGAGGCCCTCTGCACTGGAATATTTTTCCCCGACATATTCATCTCTCAATTTCTTTAGGACTTTGCTCAAATGTTACCTTCTAAGTTAAGTCTTCCTCATCACCCCACTTTAAATTGCAATCACCAAGACCACTCTACCTCAGTTTCATCTCTTTTTCCAGCTTTCTATTTCTCAAAGCGCTTATTCTAATATACTACATATATACTTTTTAATTTTATAATCTCCTCTCACTAAAATATAAGCTCTTTCAGGACAGGTATTTTGCCTGTTTTTGTCCATTGCTGTATCTCCAACACCGAAAATAGTTCCTGAAAAACAGTAAGTGCTCAATAACTATTTTTTCAATGAATGAGATCCAAGTTCACATGTCCAACTCACTCAACATCTCCAACTCAGATATCTACAAATCTCTGTTCGACATGCACAACTCATTATCTACCTCCTACTTAACCTTACTCCTTCCTCTTCCTGCAGCTTTCACCATCCACCTAACTGACCAAATGAGAAGTCTCATCCTCTCCTTCATGAGTGATTTCCAAAACATATCTTAGATCTTTGTCTTCATCTTCATTGCCTAAAGACACAATAGAATCCAAAATATTCTCACTTCCTCTGGACTGTTCCCCTCCAACCTATGTTTCACGGGCCCAGTAACTGTTAAGTGTTCACTAAACTGGGATCTATGGACCTCCTGGTCTTTGTTCTCCTATTACAAGTGAGGTAGTTTCTTTGGCAGAAGCCTCCTCCTCTTCCTGACCTCTACATGTTGCAGAATCCCAGGATTTGGTCCTTAAATCTCATCTCCTTGCTATCTTTACTCCCCCACTCCCTAGAATATAATTGGCATGTGGCAGAAATAGTTCTTTATTGTGAATTGTCCCATACACTGTAGGACATTTAGCAGCCCTCACTTAGTATCCCTCACTGCAGCCCATTAAATGTCCACAGCCTCCCCAGTGATTACGATGTCCAAAATCAGCCCGCTGAATTTACTTATTTATTTATTTATTTAGTTATTTATTTATTTATTTATTTATTTTTGAGATGGAGTCTCACTCTGTCGCCCAGGCTGGAGTGCAGTGGTGCAATCTCAGTTCACTGCAGCTTCTGCTGCCCGGGTCCAAGTGATTCTCCTGCCTTAGCCTCCCGAGTAGCTGGAATTACAGGCACCCGCCACCGCACCCAGCTAATTTTTGTATTTTTAGTAGAGACGGGGTTTCACCATCTTGGCCAGGCTGGTCTCGAACTCCTGACCTCGTGATCTGCCCGCCTCGGCCTCCCAAAGTGCTGGGATTACAGGCGTGAGCCACCGCGCCTGGCCCAGCCCACTAAATTTCTAAATCCCTCCTAGAGAAGCAGTAATCAACCCCTCCCCTGCAAAATGAACCCTGACTAGTCATCTCATCAAGTCCTACAATTTTTTTTTTTTTTTTTTGAGACAGGGTCTCTGTCACCCAGGCTGGAGTGCAGCAGCACAATCATAGCTCACTGAAGCTGTGAACTACTGAGCTCAACTGATCCTCCCACCTCAGCCTCCTGAGTAACTAGGACTACAAGCACATACCACCCACCCAGCTAATTTTTTAATTTTTAATTTTTATTTTTTTTTGTTGTTTTTTGAGATAGAGTTTCACTCGTCGCCCAGGCTGGAGTGCAATGACGTGATCTCGGCTCACTGCAACCTCTGCCTCCTGGATTCAAGCGAATCTCCTGCCTCAGCCTCCCTAGTAGCTGGGATTACAGGCACCCACCACCACACCCAGCTAATTTTTGTATTTTTAGTAGAGATGGGATTTCACCATGTCGGCCAGCTGGTCTCGAACTCCTGACCTTAGGTGATCCACCTGCCTCAGCCTCCCAAAGTGCTGGGATTATGCCTGTGCAAAACAGAAATATTCCTATGGTCTCTATAACCACCCATAAACAGATGATGCTCAAACCTATATGGTGAGCCACAGCACCTGGTGAGCACCAAATTAGGTGCCTGGCCTAAATTTTTAAAAATTTTTGTAGAGACGGGTGTCTCACTATGTTGTCTAGGCTGGTCTCAAACTCCTGACCTCAAGTGATCCTCCCATCTTGGCCTCCCAAAGTGTTGGGATTACAGACATAGGCCAACATGCCCAGCCTAGTACTACCATTTTTAATACCCCCTATATACACTGATGATATAAACAAATTCTTATTTCCAGGCCGAATATCTCCCCTGAACTTCATCAGACTGATATATCTATAGCATGCTCAATACTCTATTTGGAAATCTAGCAAGTTTCATAAACATACTATGTTTTAAAGAACAAACTCTTGATTTCCCACTCCCAATGTGTTCCCCCCCAGTATTCCCTGTTCATGAGTAGGGCAACAGATGTAAAGCACTTAGAAAAAGAGCTGGCATCTGTGTTAGCTGCTATTTTGCATCATCATTTCAGTAAAATGGTAGCTTAAGTTTTCTAGTTGCTCAACAAGGTGACATCCTTGACTCTTCTTTCTCTCACAGCTACAATTAAATCATTAGCAAGTCTTATTGCCTCCACCTCCAAAATATATCCATAATTTAACCATTTCTCACCCTAGTCTAAGCTATCACCATCTCTTGCTAGACTAGTACAATCAACCCCTAATTAACCTCCCTTCTTCTCAGACTCTTATATTCTGTTATCCTCAGACTGGCCTGGGTGATCCTTTCAAAAAGTAAAGCAGAGCTGGATGCAGTGGTTGATGGCTATAATCACAGTACTCTGGGATACTGAAGTGGTAGGATCACTTGAGGCCAAGAGTTCGAGGCCAGCTTGGGCAACATAGTAAAGTCCCTGTCTCCAAAAAAAATTTAAAAATTAGATGAGCGTGGTGGTGCGTGCCTGGAGTCCTAGCTACTCTGAGGCGGGAAGACAGCTTGAGCCCAGAAGTTTGAGGTTACAGTGAGCTATGACTGCACCATGGCACTCCAGCACGGGCAACACAGCCAGACCCTGCCTCTATTAACAACAACAAAAAAAAGTGCGTGGTGGCTCATGTCTGTACTCCTAGCATTTTGGGAGGCCAAGGCAGGCAGATCGCCTGAGGTCAGGAGTTCAAAACCAGCCTGGCCAACATGGTGAAACCCCATCTCTACTAAAAATACAAAAATTAGCTGGGCGTGGTGGCAGGCACCTGTAATCCCAGCTACTTGGGAGGCTGAGGCAGGAGAATGGCTTGAACTTGGGAGGTGGAGGTTGCAGTGAGTCAAGATCGTGCCACTGCACTCCAACCTGGGTGACAGAGCAAGACTCCATCTCAAAAAAAAAAAAAAAAAAAGTAAAGCAGGTCATATATCCTTATTGTAGCCAAGTATCTCAGCCTCAAAATGCGTTTTAAAACTTTTTTTTCCTTTCTTGCTTTCAGCCTTGAAACATACTTTGAAACTCTTTGTTTTCCTTTCCTACCAGGTACTTCCATGAACAATGCTCACTTATCTAATTATGTGCTTGCTTACAAATTCCAGGGACCAATTTTGAAACAAATCAGGCAGAGAGAGCCAGGTGCAGAATCCTCCTACCTAAGGGGAGTTCTGAACAATTGGCTCACCAGTACTGGGCAGAAGTCAGGACGACGAAAACCAGAACTCCAGACAGGTGACTACTCAAGACAGCCATGGGAACAAGATTTGAAGGCCTACCCTCTCCTGCACCACTATCACATATTACTCATATCTTTGCCTTCTTAAAACCCTTCGCTCAGGCCGGGCGTGGTGGCTCATGCCTGTAATCCCAGCCCTGTGGGAGGCCGAGGCAGGCAGATCACCTGAGATGAGGAGTTCGAGACCAGCCTGGCCAACATAGGGAAATCCCATCTCTACTAAAACTACAAAAATTAGCAGGGCATGGTGGCGCACACCTGTAGTCCTGGCTACTCTGGAGGTTGAGGCAGGAGAATCGCTTGAATCCGGGAGGCAGAGGTTGCAGTAAGCTGAGATCGCGCCACTGCACTCCAGCCTGGGTGACAAAGTGAGACTCCATCTCAAAAAAAACCCTTCACTCAGCCCAGAAAACTGGAATGGTCTTTTGAAGGCATGAGCCTGGCCATTCCCCAGCTCCTAGCGTTTGATTAATAAAACTGCTTTCCTTAAACCACACCTGGCTTCTCTTTTTTTCGGCCTCGAGTGGCAAGCAGCCAGACTTAAGCCGGCTACACGATTACATCTGAAATTAACTCCAGATTTCTCTCTTTTCTTTTTTTTAATTGAGATGGAGTCTTGCTCTGTCACCCAGGCTGGAGTGCAGTGGCACGATCTTGGCTCACTGCAACCTCCGACTCCCAGGTTCAAGCGATTCTCCTGCCTCAACCTCCCAAGTAGCTGGGATTACAGGTGTGTGCCAAGACGCCTGGCTAATTTTTGTATAGAAGAGATGGGGTTTCACCATGTTGGCCAGGCTGGTCTTGAACTCCTGACCTCAAGTGATCTGCCCACCTCGGCCTCCCCAAGTGCTGGGATTACAGGCGTGAGCCATTGTGCTTGACAACTGCAAATTTCTTACCACGGCCTATAAGATCCTACATGTCCCGGTCCCTGTCTACTCCACCGACCACATTTCCTACTTCTCTTGCTCACTCTGTTTCAGCCATACTGAGCTTACTATTAGCTCTGTAACATAACAAGCACATTCTTACCCTAGGGTTTGCAGTTGTTCAGTCAGCCTGGAATGCTCTTTTCCCAGAAACTGCGTGATTTGCTCCATTACTTCAGGTCACTCAAATGTGACTCCCTCAGAGAGGCCTTCCCTTGGCACCCCCTTTTCATCACATTCTACCCATTTACCCTGTTTTATTTTTATTTTTAATGTACCACTGTCTGATGGTATACTATCTGTAATTTATCTATAGATATGCTTACCTAAGTTCTTATTGTGTCTCTCCCAATCTAGAAAGTATCATTGATACTTTATCTGTTCTGTTCACTACTATGTCCCTGCATTTAGGATGTGCATACACTAGGGACTAAGAAAATACTTACTGAATAAGTAAATGAACACTAGCACCAAACAGTACTACACAGTCCAAGACCAACAAAAAATTAATAGAAATGGAGTTAGGTTAAGTATCCATGATGTATGTGAGCCATGAGAAAACCAAATAACTTCAAAGGAACAAGTTTCCTGGCAATGTGAATACTGAAAAGTGGTAAAAGAAATAAATCATGCCATATCACTTAATAGTAGAGACATACTAAACTCAAAAAATAATTATACACAGCAGAAATTTCATCAACACAAAATTATTCATCATATATATATTTTTTGAGACAGAGTCTCGCTCTGTCACCCAGGCTGGAGTACAGTGGCATGACCTTGGCTCACTGTAACCTCCGCCTCCTGGATTCAAGCGATTCTCGTGCCTCAGCCTCCCCAGTAGCTGGGATTACGGGCATGTGCCACCACACCCAGCTAATTTTTGTATTTTTGGTAGAGATGGGGTTTCACCATGTTGGCCAGGCTGGTCTTGAACTCCTGACCTCTGGTGATCCACCCTCCTCGGCCTCCCAAAGTGCGGGGATTACAGGCATGAGCCACTGTGCATGGCCTATTCATCATATTAATAGTAACTTTAACACTTTATAATTGTTATATTAAAATTTGAAACCTTGTTAGTTTTACACTCAAGAGCTGTTAAGTTTATACCCACCTTTTTTTTTCTGAGACAGGGTCTGGCTCTGTCACCCAGGCTACAGTGCCAGTGGCATGATCATGGCTCATTGCAACCTCCACTTCCTGGGTTCAAGTGATCCTCCCACCTCTCAGCCTCCCAAGTAGCTGGGACTATAGGCATGTGCCACCACACCCCGCTAATTTTTCTATTTTTTTGTAGAGATAGAGTTTCGCCATGTTGCCCAGGCTGGTCTCAAACTCCTGGGCTCAAGCTATCCACCTCCCTTGGCCTCCCAAAGTGCTGGGATTATAGGCGTGAGTCACCACACTCGGCCAGTTTATACCTACTTTTATATTTGTAATATTGACTTACCAGTATAATAAAAATATTTTAAGCCAATACTGAGGATTAACAATAAAAATTTTCCTTTAAAAAGCATTACTTGGATGAAGAAACCCTGTTCTAGAACAAAAAGCTCATCACAACATCCCCCTGCTCTATATATAACCTTTCATTGCCCAAGACAAAGTTGCCCAAGATAAAGTTCAAAGTCCTGACTTGATTTACATAATCCTGTGTGATCCAGCCTGTTCACCTTCCTGACCTCATCCCCTGCCAGTCTTTTACGCTGCCTAAACCAAATGATGTCCCATTTCCTGAATGAATCATATTTTCTCACCTAAGCCTTTACATATGCTGTTCCCTTTACCTTTAAAAACTCTTTTTCCTATCTCTTTATTTATTTATTTATTTATTTATTGAGAGGGAGTCTCACTCTTTCACTCAGGCTGGAGTGCAGTGGCACCATCTCGGCTCACTGCAAGCTCCGCCTCCCAGGCTCACGCCATTCTCCTGCCTCGGCCTCCCGAGCAGCTGGGACTACAGGCACCTGCCACCGTGCCCGGCTAAATTTTTTTGTATTTTTAGTAGAGACGGGGTTTCACCGTGTTAGCCAGGATGGTCTCGATCTCCTGACCTCGTGATCCGCCCGTCTCGGCCTCCCAAAGTGCTGGGATTACAGGCGTGAGCCCCTACCTCTTTATTTTTTGAGACAGAGTTTTGCTCCTGTTGCCCAGGCTGGAGTACAACAGCACGATCTCGGCTCACCGCAAACTCCACCTCCCAGGTTCAAGCGATTCTCCTGCCTCAGCTTCCCGAGTAGCTGGGATTACAGGCATGCGCCACAACACCCAGCTAATTTTGTATTTTTAGTAGAGACAGGGTTTGTCCGTGTTGGTCAGGCTGGTCTCGCACTCCCGACCTCATGTGATCCACCCGCCTCGGCCTCCCAAAGTGCTGGGATTACAGGTGTGAGCCACTGCACCCGGCCTTTCCTACCTCTTTACACGGCTAATTCCTTTAAATCTCAAGCTTGGCTAATGTGTCTTCCAGAATACCTTCTGTATTAGGGTTCTTCTCAGAAACAGAACCAATAGGATAGATACAAAACATACATATTTGAGATCTGATAAAACTATTGCCTCAAAAGTGCTTCTTTTTGAATATCAGTATTTAATTTAATTAATTAAATTTTTTTTTCTTTTTTGAGACAGTCTTGCTCTGTCACCCAGGCTGGAGTGCAGTAGCGCGATCTTGGCTCACTGCAACCTCCAGTTCCCAGGTTCAAGCAATTCTCCTGCTTCAGCCTCCCAAGTAGCTGGGATTACAGGCATCTGCCCCCACACCCGGCTAATTTTTGTGTTTTTGGTAGAGACAGGGTTTCACCATGTTGACCGGGCTGGTCTCGAACTCTTGACCTCAAGTGATCCACCTGCCTTAGCCTCCCAAAGTGCTGGGATTACAGGCATGAGCCACCGCTCTTGGCTTATTTTATTTTTTGAGACAGGGTCTATCTACTTTGTTGCCCAGGCTGGAGTGCGGTGGCATGATCTCGGCTCACTACAACCTCCGCCTGTGGGGTTCAAGTGATTCTCCTGCCTCAGCCTCCTGAGTAGCTGGGACTGCAGGCATATGCCACTATGCCTGGCTAATTTTTTGTATTTTTAGTAGAGACGGGGTTTCACCATGCTGGCTAGGCTGGTCTTAAACTCCTGACCTCATGATCCGCCCACCTTGGCCTCAACAACAAAAAATTAGCAGGGCATGGTGGGACGCGCCTGTAGTCCCAGCTACTCGGGAGGCTGAGACAGAGGAATTGCTTGAACCCGGGAGGTGGAGGTTGCAGTGAGCCGAGATTGCACCACTGCACGCCAGTCTGGCGACAGAGCAAGACTCTCAAAAAAAAAAAAAAAAGCAAAAATTATTTTTTTCTCAATTACCCTAATAATAGCTTCATTCCTTGTTTCATTTTGAATGTCCAAGATAGCCTCAGGTTGTACACACAGATATAATCTACTAAGATGGAAACCATCAAGTAAGAAATTATTTTCTGCCTTTTCTATTCCTTTCTGGGCAATTGCTGTAACACTAGACCCGTATTCTTCAAAATAACCTTCTCCCGTCTGAGAAAGCTTAACAAGTCAGGCAAAAATCAAAAGAACAAAAGTTTACTGGTTAAGAGAACTTGCATTGTCTTTCATCGGACAAATTAGCACAAGTTAGTTTCAAATATCAGTCATACACAAACTGGTTAATGATTTTGGTTACAAAAGATAATATTGCAGAATAATTTAACCTTCTTGTCTTTGGAGATTCAAGTGGGATTAATAATACTCATCTTCAGTGAGAATCTCATGAAATAGCATTTATTATAAAATAAAACAGTAAGAAATGGGCTGTGCCTGGCATATAGTTGGCAGTCTTAAAGCTCACCCCACTCCTCCATTTCAGTTCTAAAACAAAAAAAGCAGATTTTGATTCTATCATGATTCAAAGCCTGATCAAAATACACAATGTGTAAAAACACCATCAGGATAATGAAACCTAAATTTACATTGGCAGAATGAACAACTGTTATTTCCACATTTTCTTGGACTTGATTTAAAAGCATATCACGGCCGGGCACGGTGGCTCACACCTGCAATCCCAGCACTTTAGGAGGCCGTGGCAAGTTGATCACCTGAGGTCAGGAATTTGAGACCAGCCTGGCCAACATGGTGAAACCCCGTCTCTACTAAAAATATTAAAAAAAAAAAAAAATTAGCCGAGCGTGGTGGCAGGCGCCTGTAGTCCCAGCTACTTGGGAGGTTGAGGCAGGAGAATGGCGTGAACTCGGAAGTTGGAGATTGCAGTGAGCCAAGATGGCGCCACTGCACTCCAGCGTGGGCGACAGAGTGAGATTCTGACTCAAAAAAAAAAGTTATGCTTAAGAAAAGTTTGTTTTTAAGCACAAATATTCAATATCTAACATATTACTGAGGGGTAAAGACATAAAAATGAAACTTTCTCCTTTGAAGAAAAACTGACCTCCTCTTTGTTAAACATAGTACTTGTTACCACTAAGAAGCATGAATCAGCTCTTTAAAACAGAGGTGTGGCTTAGTGATAAGCAAAAGCATTGCGTGCTAATCCAAATTATCTCAGAAAATAACATTAGTGAGTTATAAAGGACATTAATTTCAGAAAACATGCTTACAGAGCTCAGGAAGGGCAATTCATCATCATCACTGATCATGACAAAATCAACACCCACAAAAATGAAGCCGTATATATTTCTGGCATCGTATGTATCACATTTTGAGGAAACCTCAAAGACAAAACATACATTTAAAAGACGGCCGGCCGGGCCCGGTGGCTCATGGCTGTATCCCAGCACTTTAGGAGGCCAAGGCGGGCAGATCACCTGAGGTCAGGAGTTCGAGACCAGCCTGGCCAACATGGCGAAACCCCATCCCTACTAAAAGTACAAAAATTAGCTGGGGTGGTGGTGGGCGCCTGTAATCCCAGCTACTCAGGAGACTGAGGCAGGAGAATCGCTTGAACCTGGAAGACAGAGATTGCAGTGAGCTGAGATCGCGCCACTTGTACTCCAGCCTGGACAACAAGAACAAGACTTCGTCTCGGGGGAAAAAAAAAAAAAGATGGCCAGGTCCAGGCATGGTGGCTCACGCCAGTAATCCCAGCACTTTGGGAGGCTGAGGCAGGTGGAACACCTGAGGTCAGGAGTTCGAGACCAGCCTGACCAACATGGAGAAACCCCATCTCCATTAAAAATACAAAATTAGCCAGGCGTGGTGGTGGGCGCCTGTAATCCCAGCTACTCGGGAGGCTGAGCCAGGAGAATCACTTGAACCTGGGAGCCAGAGGTTGCGGTAAGCCGAGATCGTGCCACTGCACTCCAGCCTGGGCAACAAGAGCAAAAATCCGTCCTCAGAAAAAAAAAGACGGCCAGGAGAGGTGGATCACACCTGTAATCCTAGTGCTTCTGTAGGTCAAAGCAAGAAGATCACTTGAGGCCAGGAGCTTGCGACCAGCCCAGGCAACATAGCAAGATCCCATTTCCATAAAAACAATTTTTTAAAATTAGCTCGGTGTGGTAGGACACATCTGTTGTCCCAGCTACTCAGGATGTAAGGCAGGAGGATTTGTTTTCTTTTTTTTTCTTTTCCTTTCTTTCCTCCTTTCCTTTCCTTCCTTTCTCTCTCTCCTCTGTCTCTCTCCTCCCTCTTTCTTCCTCCTTCCCTCCCTCCTTTCCTTCCTTTCCTTCCCTCCGTCCCTCTCTCCCTTTTTTTTTTTTTTTTTACTTTTTAAACCTTTTTGTTAAAAACGAAGACACTAACAACACATTAGCCTAGGCCTCCACAGGGACAGGATCAAGAATATCACTGTCTTCCATTTCTACATCGTGACTTCTTGAAAGGTCTTCAGGGGTACTAATAGGCATGGAGCTGTCATCTCCTATGATAACAGTGCCTTCTTCTAGAATACCTCCTGAAGGACCTGCCAGAGGCTGTTTTACAGTTAACTTTTTAAAGAAATAAGGCTGAGTGAGGTGGCTCACACCTGTAATCACAGCACTTTGGGAGTCCGAGGTGAGCAAACTGCTTGAGCCCAGGAGTTCAAGACCAGTCTGGGCAACATGGCAAAACCTTGTCTCTACAGGGAAGAAGAAAAAAAAAAGCCAGTATGGTGGCATGTGCCTGTAGTCCCAGCTACTTGGAAGGCTGAGGTGGGAAGATCACCTGAGCCTGAGAGGTCAAGGCTGCAGTGAGCCCTGATTGTGCCATTGCACTCCAGCCTGGGCAACAGAGTGAGACCCCATCTCAAAAATAAAAATAAAATAAAAATGTGTGTGTGTGTGTAGAAGGAATACACACTAACGATTAAAAAGTATAGTAAATACATAAGCCAGTAATACAGTCATCAAGTATTACATACCACACATAATCGCATGTGCCATAGTTTCATATGACTCTGCCAGCACAGGTTTGTTTACTACCGCATTACCACAAACGTGAGTAATGCATTGTGCTATGACATCATGATGGCTACGTCACCAGGCAATAGGAGTTTTTCAGCTCCATTTTAATCTTACAAGACCACCATCATTTGTGCAGTCCAGCATTGACAGAAGTGTTATTATGCAGTGCATTCATTTAATAGAATGAGCCTACTATAGTGGTTTGCATTTACCAAGAAATTAGTGTTGCCACAGTGGAAGGATGAACCCTTCTCCCAAGTATATAAAGATGTTGTCCACAAGTCTTTTCTCTTACCTAATTTTATTTAAGAAGGTAAAGTATGTAAAAGATTGTTAGTAAAATTCCCAATCTTATCGGTACCATGAATAGCTTAAAAGAGATTGTGCCATATTTTGGTTTTTAACTGACAAAAATTGTATACAGTTATGGTGTATAAAATGACATTCTGAAATACAGTAGTCCTCTCTTATCCTTGGGGGATACATTCCAAGGCCCCCAGTGGATAAATGAAACAATGGACAGTACTGATTCCAATTGCACTCAATCAAAGCACGTTTTTGTTCATGTCTCCCACCCACAAATTTAGTGTCTTTTCCATCTTCACTAGGAACTTAGTGTGCACTGTGATTTTAACTTCTGCAATGTGGAGTACAACAGCAAAACTAGCACAATTTTATTTTTTCGTCTTCACAATTTCACATATAGAAAATTCATTCTTTCAAATACAACATGCAGGGTTCATAAAAACAAAAAAAATTCATTTTTACTATAGATTTTAGCAATCTTGGCATAATATATATTTTTTTCCCTTAGTAAGTCTAGAACTTTCATCTTTTTGCTCAAAGGATGCAGTTAATAGTTTCTTGGCTGGGAGTGGTGGCTCATACCTGTAATCCCAGCACTTTGGGAGGCTGAGGTGGGCAGATGGCTTGAGCCCAGGAGTTTGAGACCAGCCTGGGTAACATGGCAAAACCTCATCTCTACAAAAAATACAAAAATTAGCCAGGCATGGTGATGCATATCTGTAATCCCAGCTACTCTGGAGGCTGAGGTGCGAGGATTGTTTGAGCTCAGGAGGTGGAAGTTGCAGTGAGCAATGATGGGGCCACTGAACTCCAGTCTGGGTGACAGAGCAAGAGTCTGTCTCAAAAAAAAAAAAAAAAAAAAAAAGAATTTATCCTTGGTATATCCAAATTGCCAGTGTCACTACTCTTGCACTTTGCGGCCCTTATTAAGTAAAATAAGGGTTACTTGAACGCGAGCACTGCAATAGCCTGAGTCAATCTGATAACCAAGTCTGCTACTAAAGGGCATGTAGCAGACTAAGTGTGGAGACACCGAGCAAAGAGATGATTCACGACATATGCAGGACGGCAAGAGAGATTTCATCACACTACTCAGAATGGCATGCTATTTAAAACTAACGAATTGTTTGTTGCTGGAATTTCTTTTTCATATCTTCAGACCATGACTGATCTTCGGTAACTAAAACCACAGAAAGCAAAACTGTGGATAAAGGGGAGCGCTACTGTATGTGAAGACTGTGGAATGACTACATCAAACTAATTAACATATCCATTACCTAAAATAATTACGTTTCTTTGTGGTTAGAACACTTAAAATCTACTCTCAGCAATTTTCAGGTACAGAATATATTTTTACTGGCTGGGCACGGTGGCTCACGCCTGTAATCCCAGCACTTTGGGAGGCCGAGGCAGGCAGATCACCTGAGGTTGGGAGTTCAAGATCAGCCTGACCAACATGGAGAAACTCCATCTCTACTAAAAATACGAAAAATTAGCTGGGCATGGTGGTGCATGCCTGTAATTCCAGCTACTTGGGAGCCTGAGGCAGGAGAATTGCTTGAACCCAGGAGGCGGAGGTTGTAGTGAGCTGAGACCGTGCCATTGCACTCCAGCCTGGCCAAGAAGAGTGAAACTCTGTCCTCTGTCCAAAAAAAAAAAAAAAAAAGAATATATTTTTACTAAGGTCACTATGCTGTACAACAGATTTCTTATGCTTATTCCTTCTGTCTAACAGAAATTTTATATCCTTTGACCAACATCTCCCCAATCTCCATCCCCACCCAGCTCCTGGTAACCACCATTTTATTCTCTGCTTTTATGAGTTTTACTTTATTATTTTATTTATATATATATATATATATATATATATATATATATAATTTTTTTTTTTGAGGCAGAGTCTCCCTCTGTCGCCCAGGCTGGAGTGCAGTGGCATGATCTCAGCTCACTGCAACCTCTGCCTTCTGGGTTCATGCCATTCTCCTGCCTCAGCCTCCCAAGTAGCTGGGACTACAGGTGCCCACCACCACGCCTGGCTATTTTTTGTGTTTTTAGTAGAGACGGGGTTTCACCGTGTTAGCCAGGATGGTCTCGATCTCCTGACCTCTTGATCCGCCCGCCTCAGCCTCCCAAAGTGCTGGGATTACAGGCATGAGCCACTGCACCCAGCCTATTATTATTATTTTTTGAGACAGAATCTCGCTCTGTTGCCCAGGCTGGAGTGCAGTGGCGCCATCTCGGCTCGCAACCTCTGCCTCCTGGGTTCAAGTGATTCTCTTGTCTCAGCCTCCCGAGCAGCTGGGATTACAGGCACATGCCTCCACGCATGGCTAATTTTTGTATTTTTAGTAGAGACAGGGTTTCACCATGTTGGTCAGGCTGGTCTTGAACTCCTGACCTCATGATCTGCCCGCCTCGGCCTCCGAAAGTGCTGGCATTACAGGTATGAGCCACTGAGCCTGGCCATTTTATTATTTTTATTTATTCATTAATTTTTTTCTTATTGAGATGGAGTCTCACTCTGTCCCCCAGGCTGGAGTGCAGTGGTGCGATCTCGGCTCGCTGCAACCTCCACCTCCCAGATTCAAATGATTCTCCTGCCTCAGCCTCCCGAGTAGCTGGGAGCAATTCTCCTGTCTCAGCCTTTCAAGAAGCCAGGACTACAGGCATGCACCACCATGCCCGGCTAATTTTTGAATTTTTAGTAGAGATGGGGTTTCACCATGATGGCCAGGCTGGTCTCAAACTCCTGACCTCTGGTGATCCGCCTGCCTCGGCCTACCAAAGTGCTGAGATTACAGGCGTAAGCCACTGTTCCTGGCCCTGAATGACTTTTGAGTAAATAATGAAATTAAGGCAGAAATCAAGAAGTTCTTTGAAACTAATGAAAACAAAGATGTATCATACCAGAATCTCTGGCACACAGCTAAGGCAGTGTTAAGAGGGATATTTAGAGCACTAAATACCCATATTAAAAAGTTACAAAGATCTCAATTTAACAACCTAACGTCACAACTAAAAGAACTAGATAACCAAGAGCAAATCAATCTCAAAGCTAGCAGAAGAGAAGAAATAATCAGCATCAGAGCTGAACTGAAGGAGATTGAGACACTGAAAACTCATTCAGAAGATCAGCAAATCCAGGAGGGATTTGGGTTTTTTGTGTTTTGTTTTATTTACTTATTATTATTATTTTTTATTTTTATTTTTTTTTTTTTTGAGACGGAGTCTTGCTCTGTCCCCCAGGCTGGAGTGCAGTGGCGCGATCTCGGCTCACTGCAAGCTCCGCCTCCCGGGGTTCACGCCATTCTCCTGCCTCAGCCTCCCGAGTAGCTGGGACTACAGGCGCCCGCCAACACACCCGGCTAATTTTTTGTATTTTTAGTAGAGACGGGGTTTCACCCTGTTAGCCAGGATGGTCTCGATCTCCTGACCTCGTGATCCGCCCGCCTCGGCCTCCCAAAGTGCTGGGATTACAGGCTTGAGCCACCGCGCCCGGCCTTACTTATTGTTATTTTTTGAGATAGAGTATCACTCTGTTGTCCAGGCTGGAGCACAGTGGTGCAGTCTTGGCTCACTGCAACCTCCACCTCCCAGGTTGAAGCGATTGTCATGCCTTAGGCTCCCAAGTAGCTGGGATTACAGGTGTGCACCACCATGCGTGGCTAACTGTATTCTTAGTAGAGATGGGGTTTCGCCATGTTGGCCAGGCTAGTCTGAAACTCCTTGCCTCAAGTGATCGACCCACCTTGGCCTCCCAAAGTGCTGGGATTACAGGCATGAGCCCTTGTGCATGATGGAGTTGGGTCTTTGAAAAAAGTAATACAACAGACTGCTAGCTAGACTAATAAAGATGAAAAGAGAGAAGATTCAAATAATCACAATCAGAAATGACAAGGGGCTATTACCACTGACCCCACAGAAATACCAATAACCATCCGATAATACTATGAACACCTCTATGTACATAAACTAGAAAATCTAGAAAAAATGGATAATTCCTAGACACATACACCCTCCCAAGACTAAACCAGGAAGAAATTGAATCCCTCAACAGACAAATAATGAGCTCTGAAACTGAGTCGGTAATAAATAGCCTATCAGCCAAAAAGAGCTCAGGACCGGATGGATTCACAGCTGAATTCTAACAGATGTACCAAGAAGAGCTGGTACCATTCCTGCTGAAACTATTCCAAAAGAATGAAGAGGAGGGACTCCTTCCTAACTCATTCTATGAGGCCAGCATCATCCCGATACCAGAACTTGACAGAGACACAACAAAAAAAGAAAACTTCAGGTCAATATTCTTGATGAATATCAATGCAAAAATCCTCAATAAAATACTGACAAATCAAATCCAGCAGCACATCAAAAAGCTTACCCACCACGATCAAGTAGGCTTTAGCCCTGGGATGCAAGGTTGGTCCAACATACGCAAATTCGTAAATATGATTCATCACATAAACAGAACTAAAGACAAAAACCACATGATTATCTCAACAGATGCAGAAAAGGCTTTCGATAAAATTCAATACCACTGCACGTTAAAAATTCAATGAAGTAGGTATTTAAGGGCATCTAAATAGGAAGAGAGGAAGTCAAACTATTTTTGTCTGTAGACAACATGATCCTATATCCAGAAAACCTCACTGTCTCAGCACAAAAGCTCCTTAAGCTGATAAACAACTTCAGCAAAATCTCAGGATACAAAATCAATGTGAAAAATCACTAACATTCCTATACGTCAACAACAGTCAAGCTGAGTGCCGAATCAGGAACACAATCCCATTCACGACTGCTACACACACACACAAATACCTAGGAATATAGTAACCAGGGAGGTGAAGGATCTCTATAAAGAGAACTACAAAACACTGCTCAAAGAAATCAGAGATGACACAAACAAATGGAAAAACGTCCCATACCTATGGATAGGAAGAATCAATATTGTTAAAATGGCCATACTGCTCAAAGAAATGTGTAGATTCCATGCTATTCTTATTAAAGTACTATTGACATTCTTCACAAAACTAGAAAAAAAATTATTTTAAAATTCATATGGAACCAAAAGAGCCAAGGAAATCCTAAGCAAAAAGAACAAAGCTGGAGGCACCATGCTATTCAACATCAAACTATACTACAGGGCTACAGTAACCAATACAGCATAGTACTGATACAAAAAAAGACACAAAGACCAATGGAACAGAATAGAGAACTCAGAAATAAAGGTCGCACACCTACAAGTATCTGATCTTTGATAAACCAGACAAAAATAGGCAATGAGGAATTCCTCATTCAATAAATGGTGCAGGAGGCCAGGAGCAGTGGCTCATGCCTGTAATCCCAACACTTTGGGAAGCCAACGTGGGTGGATCGCTTGAGGTCAGGAGTTCGAGAACAGCCTGACCAAATGGTGAAACCCCATCTCTACTAAAAACACAAAAATTAGCCAGACATGGTGGCAGGGCCTGTAGTCTCAGCTACTCGGTAGGCTGAGTCAGGAGAATCACTTGAATCCAGGAGGCAGAGGTTACAGTGAGCCAAGATCGTGCCACTGTACTCCAGCCTGGGTGACAGAACGAGACTCTGTCTAAAAATAAAGAAATAAATTAATAATAATAAATAAATAAACAGTGCTGGGATAACTGGCTAGCCATATGTAGAAGATTGAAAATAGATCCCTTCCTTACTCTATATACAAAAATTAACCTAAGACAGATTAAAGACTTAAATGTAAAACCCGAAACTACAAAAACACTGGAAGATAACCTAGGCAATACCATTCTGGACATAAAAATGGGCAAAAATTTCATGACAGGCCGGGCGCAGTGGCTCATGCCTGTAGTCCCAGCACTTTGGGAGGCTGAGGCGGGAGGATCATGAGGTCAGGAGATCGAGACCATCCTGGCTAGCACGGTGAAACCTCATCTCTACTAAAAATACAAAAAATCAGCCAGGCATGGTGGCGGGCGCCTGTAGTCCCAGCTACTCGGGAGGCTGAGGCAGGAGAATGGCGTGAACTCAGGAGGCGGAGCTTGCAGTGAGCCAAGATCGCGCCACTGCACTCCAGCCTGGGCAACAGAGTAAGACTCTGTCTCAAAAAAAAAAATTTCATGAGACACCAAAAGCAATTACTACAAAAGCAAAAATTGATAAATAGGATCTAATTAAAGAGCTCCTGCACAGCAAAGGAAACTATCAACAGGGTGAACAGACAACCTACAAAATGGGAGAAAATTTTTGCAAACTATGCATCTGACAAAGGTCTAATATCCAGCATCTATAAGGAACTTAAACAAATTTGTAAGAGGAAAACTAAACAACCCCATTAAAGAGCAGGCAAAGGGCTGGGCGCGGTGGCTCATGCCTGTAATCCCAACACTTTGGGAGGCCAAGGCAGGTGGATCACTTGAGGCCAGGAGTTCGAGACCAGCCTGGCCAACATGGTGAAACCTCGTCTCTACTAAAAATACAAAAATTAGCCAGGCGTGGTGGTGCAGTCGTCCCAGCTACTCGGGAGGCTGAAGCACAAGAATAATTTGAAGCTGGGAAGCAGAGGTTTCAGTGAGCCAAGATTGTGCCCCTCCACTCCAACCTAGACAACAGAGCAAGACTCTGTCTCAAAAAGAAAAAAGAAAAAAGTGGGCAAAGGACATGAACTGACATTTTTCAAAAGAAGACATACATACAGCCAACAATCATATGAAAAAAGCTCAACATCACTGACCATTAGAGAAATGCAAATCAAAACGACAATGAGATACTATCTGATACCAGTCAGGATGACTAGTATTAAAAAGTCAAAAAATAGGCCAGGTCGGGGCGTGGTGGCTCATGCCTGTAATCCCAGCACTTTGGGAGGCTGATGCGGGCGGATCACGAGGTCAGGAGATCGAGACCACACTGGCTAACACGGTTTAACTGTGTCTCTACTAAAAACACAAAAAATTAGCCGGGCATGGTGGCATGCGCCTGTAGTCCCAGCTACTCGGGAGGCTGAGGCAGGAGAATCGCTTGAACCCGGGAGGCAGAGGTTGCAGTGAGCTGAGATCGCGCCACTGCACTCCAGCCTGGGCGACAGAGCAAGACTCCATCTCAAAAAAAAAAAAATAGGCCAGGCGCAGTGGCTCACGGCTGTAATCTCAGCACTTTGGGAGGCTGAGGCGGGCAGATCACGAGGTCAGGATTTCGAGACCAGACTGCCAACATGGTGAAACTCTGTCTCTACAAAAATACAAAAATTAGCCGGGCATGGTGGTGTGGGCCTGTAATCCCAGCTACTGGAAAGACTGAGAGGAGAACTGCTTGAACCCGGGAGGTGGAGGCTGCAGTGAGCCGAGATCATTCCACTGCACTCCAGCCTGGGTGACGGAGCAAGATCCCGTCTCAGGAAAAAAAAAAAAGTCAAAAAATAATAGATGCTGGCAAGGTTGTGGAGAAAAAGAAATGCTTATACATTGTCAGTGAGAGTATAAATTAGTTCAACTATTGTGGAAGACAGTGTGGCAATTCCTCAAAGACTTAGAAATACCATTCAACCCAGAAATCCCATTACTGGTTATATACCCAAAGGAATATAAATCATTCTATTATAAAGACATATGCACACATATGTTCACTGCAGCACTATTCACGACAGCAAAGACACGGAATCAACCTAAATGTCCATCAAAAGTAGACTAGATAAAGAAAAGGTGGTACATATACACCATGCAATACTATGCCGCCATAAAGAACAACAAGATCATGTCCTTTGCAGGAACATGGGTGGAGCTGGAAGCCATTATCTTTAGCAAACTAATGCAGAAACAGAAAAACAAGTATCACGTGTTCCAAATAGCGCATGATGAGAACACATGGACACAGACGGGAAAAACACTCACTGGTGCCTATCAGAGAGTGGAGGATGAGAGCAGAGAGAGGATCTGGAAAAATAACTAATGGGCACTAGGCTTAATATCTGGGTGACAAAATAATCTGCACAACAAACCTCCATGATACAAGTTTACCTATATACCAAGCCTGGCACATATATCTCTGAACATAAAAGTTAAATTTAAAAAAACACAGAATAACATTTTTATCCCACACATCTAAATTAGTTTGTCCAAAAGTTAAAAAAAAGTTGATAATAGAAACACAAGTTGAGAATATAACATTTACTCCACTTACGGACAAATAATTTTACAATTATGGAATATAAGAAATTATAGGCCAGGGCCAGCCACAGGGGCTCACACCTGTAATCCTAGCACTCTGGGAGGCCAAGGTGGATGGATCACTTGAGACCAGGAGTTCAAGACCAGCCTAGGCAACATGGCGAAATCCCATCTCTACAAAAATTTTTAAAAATAAGCCTGGCGTGGTGGCCCGCACCTATAGTCCCAGCTACCCAGGAGGCTGAGGTGGAAGGATCACCTACCTGAGCCTGGGGAGGTAGAGGATGCAGTGAGCTGTGGTTGCACCACTGCACTCCAGCCTGGGTGACAGACTGAGACTCCGTTTCAAAAAAAAAAAAAGAAAGAAAGAAATTATAGGCTGGCCATGGTGGTTCATGTGTGTAATTCAAGCACTTTGGGAGTCCCAGGCAGGAAGATCGCTTAAGCCTAGGCGTTCAAGACCATGTGGCGAAATCCCATCTCTACAAAAAACACAAAAATTAGCCAGGCATGGCGGTATGCCTATAGTCCCAGTTACTCAGCAGGCTGAGATGGGAAGATTGCTTGAGCCCGGGGCGGGGGGTGTTGAGGCTGCAGTGAGCCATGACTGTGCCACTGTACTCCAGCTTGGGCAACAGAGCAAGACTCTGTCTTAAAAAAATAAATACATACATACATAAAAATAAAAATAAATAAACCTAGATCAGTGCCTGGGTAATCAACTGGTTAACAACTACTCTTAGTTCACCTTCCATGTCCACCACTTCCAAATATATCTTCTCTCACCCTTTATTTCTTCATGTTCCTCTTCGAAGCTTACTGTTTCATGAGCTTTTCATTCTATTTCCTCCTAAGGCTTCTTCATTATCTACATTTTTTCTGTGCAGATCTCCAATAGCTGCCTCTCTGCTGGCTGCTTTCCCTTTCCCTTCAAACATGTCAAACCTCTCCCATCCTTAAAATCAAAACAAAACAAAACATTCTAAATACTTCCTCTATTTTTTCCCCTTGTGCCTTTGGGTTGTTAAAAAAAGGGGGGGGCTGGGGGGAGAAAGAAAGAAAGAAAAACAAAAAAATGGTTAAAGATATATATATATTTTTTGAGATGAAGTCTCACTCTGTCACCCAGGCTGGAGTGCAATGGTGTGATCTTGGCTCATTGCAACCTCCGCCTCCTGGGTTCAGGGATTCTCCTGCCTCAGCCTCCTGAGTAGCTGAGACTACAGGCACTTGCCACCACACGCAGCTAATTTTTTTTTTTTTTTTTTTTAGTAGAGACGGGGTTTCACCACGTTAGCCAGGCTGGTCACGAACTCCTGACCTCAGGTGATCCACCCGCCTCAGCCTCCCAAAGTGCTGGGAATACAGGTGTGAGCCACTGTGCCTGGCCAAATTTTTATTTTATTTTATTTTATTTTATTTTTTTGAGACGGAGTCTTCGCTCTGTTGCCCAGGCTGGAGTGCAGTGGTGCCATCTCGGCTCACTGCAAGCTCTGCCTCCCGGGTTCATGCTGTTCTCCTGCCTCAGCTTCCCGACCAGCTGGGACTACAGGCACCCACCACCACGCCTGGCTAACTTTTTGTATTTTTTTTTTTTTTTTTTGAGACGGAGTCTCGCTCTGTTACCCAGGCTGGAGGGCAGTGGCACGATCTTGGCTCACTGCAAGCCGCGCCTCCCAGGTTCATGCCATTCTCCTGCCTCAGCCTCCCAAGTAGCTGGGACTACAGGCGCCCACCACCACGCCCGGATAATTTTTTGTATTTTTAGTAGAGACGGGGTTTCACCGTGTTAGCCAGGATGGTCTCGATTTCCTGACCTTGTGATCTGCCCGCCTCGGCCTCCCAAAGCGCTGGGATTACAGGCCTGAGCCACCGTGTCTGGCCAAAAATTTTTAACAAGTACATAAATACCTTCTCTAAACCCTCTCACCCACCATCAAGATAGTAAGCAATTTTCTTTTTTTTTTTTTTTTTGAGATGGTCTTTCACTCTGTCTACCTGGGCTGGAGTGCAGTGGCGCTATTATGGCTCACTGCAGCCTCAACCTTCCAGGCTCAGGCAATCCTCCCACCTCAGCCTCCAGAGTAGCTGAGACTATGGAAGTGTGCCACATGCCGAGCTAACTTTTTTGTATTTTTTGTAGAGACAGGGTTCTGCCATGTTGGCCAGGCTAGTCTTGAACTCCACCTTGTGGCCTCATGATCCTAGGATTACAGGCCGGAGCCACCACGCCTGGCCTACAGATCATTTTAAAACACTTTGATGGGCTGGGTGTGGTGGCTCATGCCTGTGTTCCTGGCACTTTGGGAGGCTGAGGCGGGCTGATCACTTGAGGTCAGGAGTTCAAAACCAGCCTAGCCAACATTGTGAAACCCCATCTCTACTAAAAATACAAAAAATTAGCAGGGCATAGTGGTGCACGCCTGTAATCCCAACTACTCAGGAGGCTGAGGCAGGAGAATCGCTTGAACCCAGGAGGTGGAGGTTGCAGTGTGCCGAGATCACACCACTGCACACCAGCCTGGGTGACAGAGTGGGACTCCTGTCTACAAAAAAAAAAAAAAGAGGCTGGGCGCAGAGGCTCACGCCTGCAATCCTACCACTTTGGGAGGCCAAGGTGGGTGGATCACCTGAGGTCCGGAGTTCAGGACCTCAGGACCAGCCTGGCCAACATGGCGAAACCCTGTCTGTACTAAAAACTCAAAATTTAGCCAGGCGTGGTGGTGAGGGCCTGTAATCCCAGCTACTTGGAAGGCTGAGGCTGGAGAATCGCTTGAACCCGGGAGGCGGAGGTTGCAGTAAGCTGAGATCACACTGTCACTCCAGCCTGAGTGACAAGAGCGAAACTCCATTTCAAAAAAAAATTAAGGCTGGGTGCGGTGGCTCACACCTGTAATCCCAGCACTTTGGGAGGCTGAGACGGGTGGATCACGAGGTCAGGAGATCGAGACCATCCTGGCTAACACGGTGAAACCCCGTCTCTACTAAAAATACAAAAAAATTAGCCAGGCATGGTGGTGGGCGCCTGTAGTCCCAGCTACTCGGGAGGCTGAGGTAGGAGAATGGCATGAACCCGGGAGGGGGAGCTTGCAGTGAGCCGAGATCGCGCCACTGCACTCCAGCCTGGGCGACACAGCAAGACTCTGTTTCAAAAAAAAAAAATTAAAAGGTCTACATAGGCCCAGTGCAGTGGCTCACGCCTGTAATCCCAGCACTTTGGGAGGCCAAGGCGGGTGGATCGCTTCAGCTCAGAAGTTCAAGACTGGTCTGGGCAACATAATGAGACCTTGTCTCTACTAAAAGAAAAAGAAAAAAGAAAAAATTAGCCAGGCATGGTGGTGCACGCCTGTAGTCCCAGCTACTCAGGGGGCTGAGGTGCGAGGAGTGCTTGAGCCTGGGAGAGGTCAAGGCTGCAGTGAGCCCTGATCATGCCACTGGACTCCAGCCTGGGTGACAGAGTGAGACTCTGTCTCAATTTTTTTTTTTTGAGACAAGGTCTCACTCTGTCACCCAGGCTGGAGTCCAGTGGCACAATCTTGGCTCATTGCAACCTCCACTTCCTAGGTTCAAGTGATTTTTGTGCCTCAGCCTCCCAAGTAGCTGGGACCACAGCAGTGAAAAAAAAGAAAAAGAAGAAAAAAGAAAAAGGTCTACATAATTTGGTTATGGTAGCCCCTGTGAAGACATGACTATGAAAGTTTTTTGTTTGTTTGTTTGGAGATGGAGTTTCGCTCCTGTTGCCCAGGCTGGAGTGCAATGGCGTGATCTCAGCTCGAAGCAACCTCCGCCTCCCGAGTTCAAGCCATTCTCCTGCCTCAGCCTCCCAAGTAGCTGGGATTACAGGCGTGTACCACCATGCCCGGCTAATTTTGTATTTTTAGTAGAGACAGGGTTTCCTCCATGTTGGTCAGGCTGGTCTCCAACTCCGGACCTCAGGTGATCCACCTGCCTCGGCCTCCCACAGTCCTGGGATTAGAGGCGTGAGCCACCGCACCCAGCCGACTATGAAAGTTTTACAACAGGACTTTAGAGCTGCCTCAGAATAAAGAATCCATCCATTCCCTTCTCTCTTTCCTATTTTACTTATTTATTTATTTTTTGAAACAAGGTCTCCAGCTCTGTCACCCAGGCTGTAATGTGGTGGCACAATCATAGCTCACTGCAGCCTCAAACCGTGGGGCTCAAGTGATCCTCCTACCTCAGCCTCCTGAGCAACTGGGACTACAGATGTCCACAACCATGCCTGGCTGATTTTTAATTTTTTTTTTTTTTGTAGAGACAAGTCTTGCTATATTGCCCAGGCTGGTCTCAAACTCCTGGGAGAAACATAAAGTGATCCTCCTGCCTTAGCCTCCCGAAGCACTGGGATTACAGGCATGAGCCGCCGGGCCCAGCCTCTCTCTTTCTTTATAAATAATCTTCTTCCAGTGCTCCTTGTTTTCTTTTCTTTAGTTTTTTTTTTTTTTTGGGGGGGGGTGGGGGCGGGCAGGAGTGGTGGGAGGATGGAATCTTGCTCTGTCACCCAGGCTGAAGTGCCGTGGCACAATCTCTGCTCACTGCAACCTCTGCCTCCTGGGATCAAGCAAGTCTCATGCCTCAGCCTCCCAAGTAACTGGGACTACAGGCATGGGCCACCACCCCCAGCTAATTATTTTTAGTAGAGATGGGGTTTTGCCATGTTGGCCAGGCTCGTCTCGAACTCCTGGCCTCAAGTGATCTGCTTGCCTTGGCCTCCCAGAGTGCTGGAATCACAGGCGTGAGCCACTGTGCTGGGCCTCTTCTTCTAATAGTAGTAAAAATAACTTGCTACAGGAATTTGAAGCAAATAATGTATCCAAATACTTATTCTACCCCCTCTTAGAAACAATCCACAAGATAGAAAGAGCAGGAATCAATTACATCCATGTTAAAGATGAGAAAACTAAAGCTCAAAGAGGTTGAGTTGCTCAAGGTTGCAGTTATATGAGGGAATTTTATTTATTTAGTGCTTATTTACTGTCAGACTCCTTCCTCTTCCCAGCCAGCTCTAATCGGTAGGTAAAGCCCAAGAGGGAAAATACTTGTTTTCACTGTTTTGCCCTCAATGTCTACAACAGTGCCTAGAATATAACAGACTTTCCGTATTTGTAGACTGAATGAACAGACGGTTTTGGTAATGAAGTAAACCAACAGCAAAAGCACAAGGAAAAAAGTTCTTTCCCATTATAATGCAATAATAAAAGATTTCAAACAGGCTACTACCAGTTAGAAAGGCTAGACTACATAATTGTATTGACTCAATTCCATTGGCATGTTATGCATTTTACCTAATAAGTAAGGGAGGTG
Source organism: Nomascus leucogenys (assembly GCF_006542625.1). NCBI lineage: Eukaryota > Metazoa > Chordata > Mammalia > Primates > Hylobatidae > Nomascus > Nomascus leucogenys. Next base: position 28,165,000 of record NC_044404.1, on the reverse strand, counting down.
AAGTAGGTTTCTGTTTCTGATGTCACATTCATGGCATGTACTAACATAAATCCAAGACTTAACTGCAGGTTTGAAACTGATTAAAAGTTTTTATTAAAAGCAGAAACTAGAGAAAGCATTCTCTTGAGTCCCGATGGTCTGACTAAAAAAGTACAGTATCTTAATTTCAGTTCTGCCTTCAACGTTAGTTTCAGCAGCCAAAGCTATTGTATTTATGTTCGCCAACATATTTAATAAACCTTATAGCAAAGATTAGGGGAAATGAAAACTGAGTAACTCACCACTTTTTGAGCATTGCATAAAACTGCCATTCTGCCTAGCCACAAGGTAATCACAGCATATCAGAAGACAAAGTAATGGGACCAATGTTCAATATAATTTAAGAGAAAGACTCATTGTTTATGGTTCCAGAAATCCCAGTTCCTTGTAAATCAATCTGCCTTAATTGGAAAATATTTTCCATTTTCTCCAATATTTAGATTTTAGCAAATTAAAGCTGTTGGTGCTGGTAAGATTAGTAGCTGTAATAAGTGTGAGGTAACTGAAAGAGGACTAGACTTGAAGTATGGTTTACTCTGATATTTCCTACCTGGGTTAACTATAACCTTGGGCAAGTCACTTCAACATTTTAGAGGCTAGGCTTTATCAGCTGTAAAATGAGAGTAACAACCATCTCACAGAACTGTAATGAGGATTAAATGACACAATGTGTATTAATTTGTTTAAAAAATGATACTGGGAGGCTGGGCATGGTGACTCATGCCTGTAATCCCAGCACTTTGGGAGGCTGAGGTGAGAGGATTGCCTGAGCCAAGGAATTTGAGACCAGGCTGGGCAACATGGCGAGACTCGTCTCTATAAAAATTATAAAATAAATTATGAGCCAGGTGCGATGGCTGATGCCTGTAATCCCAGAACTTTGGGAGGCCGAGGTGGGCGGATCATCTGAGGTCAGGAGTTCAAGACCAGCCTGGCCCACATGGTGAATCCCCGTCTGTACTAAAAATACAAAATTAGCCAGGCGTGTTGGCACCTGCCTGTAATCCCAGCTACTCAGGCGGCTGAGGCAGAAGAATCACTTAAACCCGGGAGGTGGAGGTTGCAGTGAGCCAAGATCGTGCCATTGCACTTCAGCCTGGGCAAAAAGAGTGAAACTCCGTCTCAAAAAAAAAAAAAAATTATGTTTAAAACAAACAAAATAAATAAATAAATATATAGCCAGACACAGTGGCTCACACCTATAATCCCAGCACTCTCGGAGGCTAAGGTAGGAGGACTGCTTGAGTCCAGGAGTTCAAGACCAGCCTGGGCAACATAGGGAGACCTCGTGTCCACAAAAAAATTAAAAAATTAGCCAAGTGTGGTAGTGTGCACCTGTAGTCCCAGCTACTCAGAAGGCTGAAGTGGGAGGATCACTTGAGCCCAGGAGGTTGAGGCTACAGTGGGCCATGATCATAGCATTGTACTCCAGCCTGGGGGACAGAACAAGACCTTGTCTCAAAAAAAAAATAATAATCATAATCATAAAAATAAATAATATTGAGAAAATTGTCATGTTTGTACAATTAAGCAACAGTCAATAGCAACTGCTGTTTTTTAGTTTATTTTTCTTTTCTTTCTTTTTTTTTGAGACTGAGTCTCGCTCTGTCGCCCAGGCTGGAGTGCAGTGGTGCAATCTCAGCTCACTGCAACCTCCATCTCCCAGGTTCAAGTGATTCTCCTGCCTCAGCCTCCCAAGTAGCTGGGATTACAGATGCCCACCACCACACCTGGCTAATTTTTATATTTTTAGTAGAGACGGGGTTTTACCATGTTGGCCAGGCTGATCTCGAACTCCTGACCTCAGGTGATCCGCCAGCCTCGGCCTCCCAAAGTGCTGGGATTACAGGTGTGAGCCACCGCGCCCAGCCAGTTTATTATTAAAACTAGAGCAATTCTGTGGTTGCTTCTTCAAACCATAGCCAGGAAAACACGAAAGACCCTCACTCACTGCTGGATTAAAAACTGAAGAACTGCATTAAGGATCTACCATCCCTATACAGTATTACTAATACAATCTAGGATTCTCAAGAGTACGTCATTTCCATTATGAGATATCAAACAAAGTAATACAGCGTGAAGGGCTTTATTTTGCCTACTCGGCTAGGGTAGGAATTAACCTATCTAACGTCAATAACCTTCCCTGATTCATGCAAACGGGTCCTCCTGGCTGTCCTCATCCCAGACACCTGAAATATGAATTAATCTATTTTTCAAAAGGGTTAGTTGCAATGACCTTCTTTAGAATTTTTTATTGGCCAGGCACGGTGGCTCACACCTGTAATCCCAGCACTTTGGGAGGCGGAGGCAGGTAAATCACTTGAGGTCAGGAGTTCCAGACCGGCCTCGCCAACATGGTGAAACACCATCTCTACTAAAAAAAAAAAAAAAATTAGCCAGGCGTGGTGGCACATGCCTGTAATCCCAGCTACTCGGGAGGCTGAGGCAGGAGAATCGCTTCAAACCAGGAGGCAGAGGTTGCAGTGAGCCAAGATCACGCCACTGCACAGCCTGAGCAACAAGGCAAGACTCCATCTCAAAAAACAAAAATAGAATTCTTTATCTTAACGTTTAATACCAGTACTTTGGGAGGGAGGATCACTTGAGCCCAGGAGTCCAAGACCAGCCTGGGCAACAGAGTGGGACCCCAATCCCTACAAAATTTTTTTTTAAATTTGTTTTAATTAGCTGGGCTGGTGGCCTGTGTCTGTTGTCCCAGCTACTCTGAAGGCTGAGACTTGAGCCCAGGAGGAGGTCCAGGCTGCAGTGAGCAGTGCTCAACTCACTGCACTCCAGCCTGGGAAACCCAGCAAGACCCTATTTCAAAAAATAAATACATAAAAATTGGCCAGGCACGGTGGCTCACGCTTGTAATCCCAGCACTTTGGGAGACCGAGGCGGGTGGTTCACCTGAGGTCGGGAGTTCAAGGCCAGCCTGGCTAACATGGTGAAACCCCGTCTCTACTAAAAATACAAAAATTAGCTGGGCATGGTGGCACACACCTGTAATCCCAGCTACTCAGGAGGCTGAGGCAGGAGACTTGCTTCAACCTGGGAAGTAGAGGTTGCAGTGAGCCAAGATCGTGCCATTGCATTCCAGCCTGGGTAACAGAGTGAGACTCTGTCTCAAAATAAATAAATAAATAAAAATAAATTAAATTAAATTAAATAGTCGGGCACAGTGGCTCATGCCTCTAGTCCCAGGCATCTGGGAGCCTCCGGTGGGAGGATGGCTTAAGCCAAGAAGTTCGAGGCTGCAGTGACCTAGGAGCTCTCCACTGTACTCAAGCTTCGGCAACCAAGCAAGACTCTTGTCTCTTAAATGAAACAAACAAATTTTACCTTAAGCTGATTCTAGCAATGCAGTCTTCCAACAGCAGGACATACACAGTTACCACTATCTAGCCAAATTTAATCAAATCCACAATCCACCCAATTCCGCGGTTTCCGGTAAGAATCTACCACACCTCATCCCCTAAACTGGCTTCATTCCTAAACTGGCTTCATTCCTTTTTTTTTTTTTTTTTAGATGGGGTCTTGCTGTGTTGCCCAGGCTGGTCGCGAACTTCTGGCCTCAAGCGATTCTTCTGCTTCAGCCTCCAGAATAGTTGGCATTACAGGCGCGCGCCACCATGCCCGAAATTCATTAATTTAGCGAAAAAGTAAGTGACTTCTAGAAGCCACTGGGTTTCTGGTTCCTCTATAAAGCAAATTCTTCCACTGAAGGACTTTTTCCTTCCACTTTTTGTTTTAAAAAGAAAAAGAAAAGGAAGAGGTTGGAGGGAGCGAGGAGCTGAGTGTCCGAATGAAGCACTGGAGGTTTTTTTTTTTTGCAAGCAATCAGTGATGCCCTGTAAGTCACTCTCCTCCGAGATTTGGGAGGTGCGTGAACTGCCAATCTACCATTCACCACTGGTTCTTTGGTCCACCGATCACAGATGTGAGCTGCACAGACATCGCAGCAAATTCGATGCGTTCCCGGTTTCCCGGAGCCGGGGTGTAGAGAGTGGGAGAGAGGGGTCGCTTCTTTTCCTTAAATTTATCTCTCCACCAAGAAAAACGTCTGGAGTTTCGTGCCCTGAAGCCGCCCGGGCTGATGTTTAAAAGTTAAATAATAACCTCCAGGTTTTTACAGAAACTCCGCCTGGCTCCGAAGCCCCAGTTCTGCCCGGCCGGGGTGCAGAGGTCTGCGGCAGGACGGTTTTGAAAAATGTACTTTGACCCGATCCGGTTACTGTAACCGGATCCCCAGGGAGCCGTCGCCGTTGGGGACCGGCGGAACAGGCTCCCCTGTGGCGGAGACTCCATGCACGGGCACAAAGGGGGCGCAACGCAGCCCAGACAAAAGGGCCCAGCCAAGTCTCGGGGGGCGGAGAGGGCGAGCCTGCGCGGGCCCTGCCTCAGGCGGAGAAGCCTGGGCTGGACCGTTGTGGGAGGGCCGAGGAGGGAGGCGGCGGCCCCGCCCCGCCCTGGCCCGAAGCGACGGCGACCCGGGCCGTTACCTTCCGCCCGGACCGGGACCCTCTAGCAGGGCCAAGAACGGGGTCGCAGCCCGAGAGGAGCCCGCAGCCTGATCCTGAGCGCGTCCTGCTCACTTTCCCTTGCTCGCTGAACTCACCCAGGTCTCCGCCGCCGCCTCCTCAGCCTCCACAGCAGCCTCTCCCGGAAATCCTACCTGGCCCGTTGGCCGCCAGGCAGCTGCCGGAGCCCTCGGCCCCGGGGGAGGGGGAAAAAGGGAGCGGGCTGGATACTGTGGAGTAGGACGTGCCGCCGCGGAGGCTCACGGGACTTGTAGTCCCCAGCAGGGGCCGGTTGCGCGGCGAGCTGAACAAAATGGCGGGAAGCGTGCGTCGTTTCTCTCCGGGCGGTCGTCCTCCTTACGGCCTCTCTGGGCATGCGCTGGCCGCTGCGCGCACCTTGTGTGTAAAAGAAGTTGGGCACCCTTCCTGGTACTGTGGGAGGCAAAGGTCTTTAGGCTTGGGAGGACAGGGTTCAATACGGGGCTCCAGGCAGTACCCAAAAAGGGAACTGATAAAAGAGTGTTGTTTGAGAAAACTGTATCCCTGACTGGCCAAATTTCAATCATAACCTTCCCAAAGGAAAAACTATTTATTGAGGACCAATTTGAAGTGCAAAAAAACGTACAAGCAAGTTATCTACCCTCAGTGTTGTGCGTAAGAAACCCAGGAATTATTCTGGACACTTCCCTCGAGCCATTAAGTCCATTCTACATCCCCAGTGTTTTAATTCATTTCGATATCCTTCACTACTATCACCTAGTGAAAGCCACCATCACTTCTCTCCACGTCTCTGTAGTTTCAGTCCCCTAGGCTATCACCCTCTGAAAACCTTCCTTGCTGCTGCCAGAGGACCCTTCTAAATGCAAACCCATTGTATCACACAACCTAAGTTAGACCTACATGAAAAACTTGAAGCTACGGCACATCTAGAGGACATTCCAGGAGAAAAATCGATGTGACTTTTCAAATGCACAATCCATAAAATTACAAAAATTGGCCAGGCGCGGTGGCGCACATGCCTGTAATCCCAGCTACTCAGGAAGCTGAGGCAGGAGAATCGCTTGAACCCAGGAGGCGGAGGTTGCAGTGAGCCGAGATCGTGCCATTGCAGTCAAGCCTGGGCGACAGAGCAAGACTGTCGCAAAACAAACAAACAAACAAATAAATTATCCGGGGTCTAGTGGTAAGCTCCTGTAGTCCCAGCTACGTGGGAGGCTGAGGTAAGATGATCACTTGAGCCTGGGAGGTCGAGATCGCACCAGTGCACTCCAGCCTGGGCAACAGAGCAAGACCCTGTCTCAATAGAAAAAGAAGAAAAAAAAATTGGCTGGGTGCAGTGGCTCACACCTCTCATCCCAACACTTTGGGAGGCCAAGGCGGGAGGATCTCTTGAGCCCTGGAGTTTGAGACCAGCCTGCCAGCCTGGGCAACAGAGTGAGACCCCATCTCTACAAAAACAATTTTAAAAATTAGCTGGGCATGGTGGAACGTGCCTGTAGTCCCAGGTACTCAGGAGGCTGAAATAGGAGGCTTGTTTGAGCTGGGGAGGTCCAGACTGCAATGAGCTGTGATGGTGCTGCTACACTCCAGCCTGGACGACAGAGGGAGACCTTGTCTCAAAAATTTTTTTAAAATATATTTATTGGCCTGGCGCGGTGGCTCGTGCCTGTAATCCCAGCACTTTGGGAGGTTGAGGCTGGTAGATCACCTGAGGTCAGGAGTTCGAGACCAGCCTCTCCAACATGGTGAAACCATATTTCTACTAAAAATACAAAAATTGGCCAGGCACGGTGGCTCACGCTTGTAATCCCAGCACTTTGGGAGGCTGAGGTGCGCAGATCACGAGGTCAGGAGATCGAGACCATCCTGGCTAACACAGTGAAATCCTGTCTCTACTAAAAATACAAAAAATTAGCTGGGCGTGGTAGAGGGCACCTGTGGTCCCAGCTACTCAAGAGGCTGAGGTAGGAGAATGGCATGAACCCGGGAGGCAGAGGTTACAGTTATGCAAGATCGCGCCACTGCACTCCAGCCTGGGCAACAGAGCGAGATTCTGTCTCAAAAAAAAAAAAAAAAAAAAAAATTATTGGGCGTGATGGCCCACGCCTGTAATCCCAGCTACTCAGGAGGGTGAGGCAGAATTGCCAGGCGCGGTGGCTCACGCCTGTAATCCCAGCACTTTGGGAGGCCGAGGCAGGTGGATCACGAGGTCAGGAGATTGAGACCATCCTGGCTGACACGATGAAACCCTATCTCTACTGAAAATACAAAAAATTAGCCAGGCGTGGTGGCATGCACCTGTAGTCCCAGCTACTCGGGAGGCTGAGGCAGGAGAATGGCATGAACCTGGGAGGCAGAGGTTTCAGTGAGCCGAGATCGCATCATTGCACTCCAGCCTGGGTTACAAGAGGGAAACTCAGTCTCAAAAATAAAATTAAAAAACATATATTTTCAATTAATAGGCTACACATGATAACTCATTCCTGTAATCCCAGCACTCTGGAAGGCCAAGGCTGGAGGACTGGTTGAGACCATGGGTTCAAGACCAGCCTGAGCAACACAGTGAGACTCCATCTCTAAAGTATATAAAAATAAATTTTAAAAAGAAAAAAATTGCCGGGCACAGTGGCTCACGCCTGTAATCCCAGCACTTTGGGAGGCCGAGGCAGGTGGATCACGAGGTCAGGAGATTGAGACCATCCTGGCTAACACGGTGAAACCCTATCTCTACTGAAAATACAAAAAATTAGCCAGGCATGGTGGCATGCACCTGTAGTCCCAGCTACTCGGGAGGCTGGGGCAGGAGAATGGCGTGAACGCGGGAGGCGGAGCTTGCAGTGAGCCAAGATAGTGCCACTGCACTCCAGCCTGGGCAACAGAGCGAGACTCCATTTCAAAAAAAAAAAAAAAAGAAAAGAAAACAAAAGAAAAAAATTGAATAAATTGTATATCATCAAATTTCAAACTTTACTCAAGACTGTTATGAAAATAAAGATAAAGCCGGGCCCGGTGGCTCACGCCTGTAATCCCAGCACTTTAGGAGTCCGAGGTGGGCGGATCACGAAGTCAGGAGATCGAGACCATCCTGGCTAACACAGTGAAACCCCGTCTCTACTAAAAATACAAAAAATTAGCCAGGTGTGGTGGTGGGCACCTGTGGTCCCAGCTACTCGTGAGGCTGAGGCAGGAGGATGGTGTGAACCTGGGAGGCGGAGCTTGCAGTGAACTGAGACCATGCCACTGCACTCCAGCCTGAGCGACAGAGCAAAACTCTGTCTCAAAAATAATAATAATAATAAAAATACAGAGCAAGACTCCGTCTCAAAAATAAATAATAAAAATTAAAAAAATAAAATAAAGATAAGCTGGCCAGGCGCAGTGACTCACCCATGTAATCCCCACACTTTCAGAGGCTGAGGTGAGTGGATCACCTGAGGTCAGGAGTTCAAGACCAGCCTGGCCAACATGGTGAAACCCCGTCTCTACTAAAAATACAAAAAAATTAGCCGGGTGTGGTGGTGCATGCCTGTAATCCCAGCTACTTGGGAGGCTGAGGGAGGAGAATTGCTTGAACCCAGGAGGCGGAGGTTGCAGTGAGCAGAGATTACACCATTGCACTCCAGCCTGGGCAACGAGCAAAACTCCATCGGAAAAAAAAAAAAATAGAAAAGAAAAGAAAGAGAAAGAGAGAGAAAATGAAGACAAGCCACAGATCAGAGTAAAATTGCTGCAAAACATACAACCATTACCTGGAAATATACAGAGTTATTTCAACTCAACAAGAAGACAACCCAATTTGAAAAACGATTAGCACAGACAATTTACCAAAGAAGAGAAACTAAATGGATGGCAAATAACATGAAACACTTTAGGGGGAAAAAAAGGAAACACAATGAGATTACACTACACACCCACCAGAATGGCTAAAAGGACTGGCAATACCAAATATTAGCATGAATGTAGAGCAACAAAAATTCTCATACACTGATGGTACCATTTTAAGGTGATAAAACTGCTTTGGAAACTGGTTTGGCAGGTTTTTTTTAATATCCTGATTGTGGTTGTGCTTTCAAGGGTGTATGGTTATGGTTTTAAGGGTGTATAACTATATCAAAACTCACCAAGGCTGGGCGCAGTGGCTCATGCTTGTAATCCCAGCACTTTGGGAGGTTAAGGCAGGCAGATTGCTTGAGCTCACTAGTTCAAGACCAACCTGGACAACATGGCGAAACCCTGTCTCTACAAAAAAAATACAAAAATTAGTCAGGTATGGTGATGGGCACCTGTAGTCCCAGTTACTTGGGAGACTTAGTTGTGAGGATGGCTTGAGCCTGGGAGGTGGAGGTTGAAATTGTTGTAACCAAGCGAGTTATACAGAAATGCCACACATTGAGACAAATTAAAGAGTCCTTTATTAGCCGGCGACCGAGAGGCAGCTAATGCCCCAAATTCTCTCAGCCCCAAGGAAGGGGCTCGGTTAGTTATTATACCATGGTCTAAATAGGGGAGGGGGGCTTTTAGCTGAAGCAATTTTTACAGAACAGAACCGGCAAAAGGTTAAAAAATCAATTGGTTACAAATGCAGTTACAAAAAAACAAACAGTTCCAGGTGCAGGGGCTTAAGCTATCACAAAGAGATAAATGCAGGGGTTTTGGGTGCCATCCACCGCACGCGCCCCCAGGAGCTGCTGCTGCAGCTCGCCTCAACATCTTATCAACAGGTGCATTCCTGGATGTGCCTTGAGTCAGATTTACACTAGCTATGCCTGGAGAGAGGTGAAAGGTGTTACAAGAAACTAAAATGGAGTCTGCCCGGCTCTCTTTCTGCCAGGAGAGAGTCACTCAGGTTAAAACAAGGTAGTGTATCACAAAATGAGTCAAAATCATGCCACTACACTCCAGCTTGTGTGACAGAGCAAGAGCCTGTTTCAAAAAAAAAAAAAAATTTTCATTTTATTGCTCATCAATTATACTTCACTAAATCTGAAAAATAGTGCAGTAGAAAAAATGTTTAAAAGAAATAAAATTCGTCAATGGCTTTCCAGTACCCTCAGGAAAAACAGACAAACAAAATTATTTTGCCACAGAAACTCTATTGTAGGCTGGGTGCAGTGGCTCACGCCTGTAATCCCAGCACTTTGGGAGGCCGAGGCAGGTGGATCACCTGAGGTCAGAAGTTTGAGGCCAGCCTGGCCAACATGGTGAAACCCCGTCTCTACTAAAACTACAAAAAAATTAGCTGGGTGTGGTGGCAGGTACCTGTAATTACAACTACTCAGGAGGCTGAGGCAGGAGAATCACTTGAACTCGGGAGGCGGAGGTTGCAGTGAGCGGAGATCGCGCCACTGCACTCCAGCCTGGGCAACAACGGTGAGATTCTGTCTCAAAAAAAAAAAAAAAAAAAAAAAAAAGAGAATAGAGGCTGAGGCAGGAGAATTGCTTGAACCTGGAAGGCAGAAGTTGCAGTGAGCCGAGATCACGCCACTGCACTCCAGCCTGGGTGACAGAGTGAGACTCTATCTCAACAAACAAAAAACAAAACGAACGAAACTCTATTGTAGAGCTTCAATATCATCCATGGTTTCAGGGAAGAGGACTAATGGATGGCAACTTGAAATCCTAGGTAATAATAACAGTGGGAACAGTAGCAGCAGTAATAGTAGTAATAATAAAACTGCCATTTTTTCTTGAATACCTACCATGTGCTAGATATTCTGCATACATCTTAAGATTCCGTCCAGAGGCTGGGCGCAGTGGCTCACACTTGTAATCCCACCACTTTGGGAGGCCAAGGCGAGTGGATCGCCTGAGGTCAGGAGTTCGAGACCAGCCTGGCCAACATGGTGAAACCCCATCTCTACTAAAAAAATACAAAAAAAAAAATAGCTGGGCGTGGTGGCAGGTGCCAGTAATCCCAGCTACTTGGGAGGCTGAGGCAGGAGAATCGTTTGAACCCAGAAGGCGGAGATTGCAGTGAGCCAAGTTCGTGCCATTGCATTCCAGCCTGGGCAACAAGAGCAAAACTCCATCTCAAAAAAAAAAAAAAAAGATTCCATCCAGAAAGTAGAACCTAAGACAGGTGTTAGTTGCAGGTAATTTACTTAGAAGGTGATCCCAGGGATTTAAAGTAAAAGTGTAGAATAAAATAGGAAGAGGAAAAAAGCCAGCACAAGGATGTATTAACAAGGTGTTCACTGCTGTGGGCACCTGGGGCTGGATCCTACCAAGCACATCTGATAATTTTCTTTCTTTTTTTTTTTTCTTCTTTTTTCTTTTTTTTAATTGGGCAGCCTCCTGAACCAGAGTGGGCTCAGAGACTCCCCATGTGAGTTCTGTAATGCCTCTCATTATGGTCTTCTGAAAGACTGCCAGAGAAGCATCTAACCCTTGGTTTATATCCTCCATTGGTTTGGATTTCTCCAGGAGGCATCAACTTCCCTTGCACTTCTGGGTGGGCACTCACCAGTGTCCTACATTATGGTTTAGGAAAAGCTCCAGAACAGAGAGAAAGATACAAGGAGAATTGAAGCCCTCACTGAACTGTTTTCAAAAGCTTTGCACATTGGGAAGGCTGAGAGGACGGAAGGAAAGGTACAAGATGTCCCAGACCATCCCTTGCAGTGCTCAGATTCATCCATGCGCTCCATTAGATCCAGTCCATCACCTAGTTTTCAAGATAATGACTAGCTATCATCTCGACAGAAAACTCAGTGGTGCTCAAAATTCTTTGCAAAATGTTGCCCTGTAAGCCTTTTGTGCCCTATAACATACCATACTCAACCATATAGATGATTCTCACAAATAATGTTAAGTGAAAGAAGCCAGACCAGAGTGCTACATTTGATTTCATGTGGATAAAATACAAGACAGGAAAAAATATTCTGTTCAAGGCCAGGATAGCAGCTACCCTTTGGGGTGAGAGAGCAGTGTCTAGAAGGGGGATGAGAGGAGATTTTGCGGTGATACTTACCAGATATGTGATTTACAATATGCTCTCCCAATCTATGGCTTGTCTTTCTTTCTTCTTTTTTTATTTTTTTGAGACAGAGTCTTGCTCTGTCGCCAGGCTGGAGGGCAGTGGCGTGATCTTAGCTCACTGCAACCCATGCCTCCCAGGTTCAAGCGATTCTCCTGCCTCAGCCCCTTAGCCTCCTGAGAAGCTGGGATTACAGGTGCATGCCACCACACCCAGCTAATTTTTGTATTTTTAGTAGAGACGGGTTTCACCATGTTGGCCAGATGGTCTCGATCCCTTGACCTCGTGATCCACCCAACTCGGCCTCCCAAAGTGCTGGTATTACAGGCGTGAGCCACCGTGCCCAGCCTGTGGCTTGTCTTTTCATTCTCTTTACAGAATCTTTCACACAGCAGAATTTAAAATTTTTGAAGGCCAAGCATGGTGGCTTACACCTGTAATCCCGACACTTTGGGAGGCTGAGGAGGGCAGATCACCTGAGGTCAGGAGTTCAAGACCAGCCTGGCTAACATGGTGAAACCCCATTCCTACTAAAAAATACAAAAAAATTAGCTGGGTGCGGTGGCACAAGCCTATAATCCCAGCTACTCAGGAGGCTAAGGCAGGAAAATTGCTTGAACCCAGGAGGAGGAGGTTGCAGTGAGCCGAGATCGAGCCATTGCACCCCAGCTTGGGCAACAAGAGCAAAACTCCATCTCAAAAAAAAAATAAATTAAATAAAAATAAATTAAATAAAATATTTGAGAAGTCCAATATTTCCATGTTTTAATCTTATGGATGGTGTCATATCTAAGAAATCTTTGCCTAATCCAAGATCACAAAAATGTCCCCCTAAATTTTCTTCTAGAAGTGTATAGTTTTATTTTTATTTTTATTTTTTTGAGATGGAGTTTCGCTGTTGTTGCCCGGGTGGAGTGCAGTGGCATGATTTCGGCTCACTGCAACCTCCACCTCCTGGGTTCAAGTGATTCTCCTGCCTCAGCCTCCCAAGTAGCTGGGATTACAGGTATGCACCACCACCATGCCCGGCTAATTTTTTGTATGTTTAGTAGAGATGAGGTTTCACCATGTTGGTCCAGCTGGCCTCGAACTCCTGACCTCAGGTGATCCACCCACCTCGGCCTCCCAAAGTACTGGGATTATAGGCATGAGCCACCGTATCTGGCTGTGTATATTTTTAGATCGCCATTTTTTTAAGGATTATTTGGGATAGAGTCTCACTCTGTCACCAGGGCTGGAGTGCAGCAGCTGATCATGGCTCACTGCAGCCTTGACCTCCCAGGCTCAGGTGATCCTCTCACCTCAGCCTCCCAACTAGCTGGGACTACAGGCGCACACCACCATACACAGCTAATTTTTTTGTGTTTTTTGTAGAGACAGAGTTTTGCCATGTTGTCCAGGCTGGTCTTGAACTCCTGAGCTCAAGTGATTCTCCCACCTCGTCCTCCCAAAGTGCTGGGATTACAGGTGTGATCCATCACACCTGCCCATGCATATACTTTTCTATTCAGTCTAAACCTGGAAGAATACACAGCTTTCCTCTGGGGTAGGAAGATAGTGGGATTTGGGGTAAGTATGCTAGAAAGATTGACTTTTCACTGTATACCCTTTAGTGCTATTGAATTTTTTTTTTTTTTTTTTTGAGATGGAGTTTCACTCTTATCCCCCCAGGCTGGAGTGCAATGGCACTATCTCAGCTCACTGCAACCTCTGCCTCCTGGGTTCAAACGATTCTCATGCCTCAGCCTCCCAAGTAGCCAGGATTACAGGCACGTGCCACCATGCCCAGCTAATTTTTTGTATTTTTAGTGGAGACGAGGTTTCACCATGTTGGCCAGGCTGGTCTCAAACTACTGACCTCAGGTGATCCACCTGCCTCGACCTCCCAAAGTGCTGGGATTACAGACGTGAACCACTACACCCAGCCAAATAATTTTTTAAAATGCAAACTCAAAAAGGGTTGGGGATCACTAAAACACAGTTCCACTGAACAGTTTAAAATCACCATGATGGGCCTGGCTCAGCACTTTGGGAGGCTAAGGCAGAAGGCTCACTCTTTTTTTTGTTTGAGACGGAGTCTCGCTCTGTCACCCAGGCTGGTGTGCAGTGGCGTGATCTTGGCTCACTGCAACCACTGCCTCCTGGTTCAAGCAATTCTGCCTCAGCTTCCTGAGTAGCTGGGACTACAGGCGTCTGCCACCGCGCCTGGCTAATTTTTTGTATTTTTAGTAGAGACTGGGTTTCACCGTGTTAGCCAGGATGGTCTCGATCTCCTAACCTCGTGATCCTCCCACCTCGGCCTCCCAAAGTGTTGGGATTACAGGCGTGAGCCACAGCACCTGGCCAGAAGGCTCACTCTTGAGCACAGGAGTTCAAGACTGGCCTGGGCAACACAGCAAGACTCCCATCTCTATAAAAATTAAAATAATAAAAATGAGCCAGCCGTGGTGGATGCCTACAGTCTCAGCTATTTAGGAGGCTGAGGCAGGAAAATCGCTTGAGCCCAGGAGTTTGAGGTTACCATAAGCTATGATCGTACCACTGCACTTCAGCCTGGGTGACAAAGTGCGACCCTGCATCTAAAAGAAATAAATAATAATAATAAATAAATAAATAAATAAAATCACCATGATGCTTGTTGGATTGGATGATTTCACTGCAGCTTCAAATCCTGAGGCTTCTCTCAAGCCTGGCAGTTCTCACTGAGCTAAGAAACTAAAAGTCAAATTTATTGGCAAAGAATGGATTGGGCCAGTCAGAAGATAATATGCAAATGATGAGTGTGAATTTATAATTTCCTCCCTATAGCTTTGAACATTGCTGAATTTAGAGAAGAAACTATGAATGCTGCTGCCACCTACAGGCCACATCTTTCAATATCAGGTTCCTGGAAGTACCTGGTGGGATTCTTCTTTCAATTGAGTCCTCTGTTAGGCTCTGGATTGGAGAAAGACTGATTTACAGATTTCTCCCTTTTTGCTGTCATCATCCCATACTCCGCCACAAAACCAAATTGCTAAAAGCAGGGAGCTGTGGCATTCAATTGCCTGCGTTTGAATTCTGTCTTTACCTTGGGTAAATCAGACACCTGTTCTATACCTTGGGTAAATCAGATACCTATTCTTTTTTTTTGAGATTGAGTTTTGCTCTTGTTGCCCAGGCTGGGGTGCAATGGTGTGATCTTGGCTCACTGAAGCCTCTGCCTCCTGGGTTCAAGCAATTCTCCTGCCTCACAGGCGCCTGCCACCACGCCCGGCTAATTTTTTGTATTTTTAGTAGAGACAGGGTTTCGCCATGTTGGCCAGGCTGGTCTCGAACTCCTGGTCTCAGGTGATCTGCCTGCCTCGGCCTTCCAAAGTGCTGGGATTCCAGGTGTGAGCCACTGTGCACAGCAATCAGATACCTATTCTACACCTCAGTTTCCTCATCTATAAAATGGGGATGATAACAGTGGCTCCTTTACATAAGTGTTGTGAGGATTAAATTAGATCACATAAAGTACTTAGCGCCATGCCTGGCACCTAGTGAGCACGCAACAAATATTAATGGTTGTCAAGTTGTCATTGTCAGGCAGAGCTTCAGAGCTTCTCTCATCCTTTTTTTTTTTTTTTTTTCCAGCTGAATTTAAGATTCAAGGCCCTCCCATTCTAAACTGACAAATTGTATCTGGACACACAAAAGTCTATTGGAAAGACCTATAGCATCTGGTTCCACCACTTACTGACCGTGGGCAAGTGTCTTAACCTCTCTGAACCTCACTTGACCTCACAGATGGTTTTGGAGATTACATGAAATCATCTGCATAAAGCACCAAGACAGTGCCTGGCATGGAGTGGACAGTTGATAGGTGGAATGATGATGGAGTGATGATTAACACAGAAATAGTTACCAAGTATAGCTAAAGGTTGAGCAGCACAGGTTGCAAATAGGCAGGCCATAGGCGGTCACTAACCGACAGATATTTTGTTTTGGCCCACAGTGATTTACATTTTAACCCCAGGAATTTTACATTCAAGCCTGAATTCTTAATTTCTCTTTTAAAATGTGAAGATCTGCCAGGGGCAGTGGCTCATGCCTGTAATCCCAGCACTTTGGGAGGCCGAGGCGGGCGGATCACCTGAGGTCAGGCGTTCGAGACCAGCCTGACCAACATGGAGAAATCCCGTCTCTACTAAAAATACAAAATTAGCCCGGTGTGGTGGCGCATGCCTATAATCCCAGCTACTCAGGAGGCTGAGGCAGGAGAATCGCTTGAACCCGGGAGGCAGAGGTTGCGGTGACCTGAGATCCAGCCACTGCACTTCAGCCTGGGCAAAAAGGGCGAAACTCCGTCTCCGGGCCGGGCGCAGTGGCTCACGCCTATAATCTCAGCACTTTGGGAGGCCGAGACGGAGGGATTGCTTGAGTCCAGGAGTTTGAGACCAGCCTGGGTCAACATGGCGAAACCTCGGTCTCTACTAAAAATACAAAAAATTAGCCAGGTGTGGTGGCACACATCTGTAGTCCCAGCTACTTGGGAGGCTGAGGTGGGAGAATCATCTGAAACCTGAGAGGTCGAAGCTGCGGTGAGCTGAGATCGCACCACTGCATTCCAGCCTGGGCAACCAGAGTGAGACCCTGTCTCAAAAAAGTTTTATTATATTTTATTTCATTTTATTTTATTTATTTGTGAGACAGAGTCTCACTCTGTCGCCCAGGCTGGAGTGCAGTGGTACGATCTCGGCTCACTGCAAGCTCTGCCTCCCGGGTTCACGCCATTCTCCTGCCTCAGCCTCCTGAGTAGCTGGGACTACAGGCACCCGCCACCATGCCCGGCTAATTTTTTGTGTTTTTAGTAGAGATGGGGTTTCACCGTGTTACCCAGGAGGGTCTCGATCTCCTGACCTCACGATCCGCCCGCCTCGGCCTCCCAAAGTGTTGGGATTACAGGTGTGAGCCACTGTGCCCGGCCAAATTATTTATTTGTTTATTTATTTTTGAGACGGGGTCTGGCTCTGTTGCTCAGGCTGGAATGCAGTGGTGGATCTCGGCTCACTGCAACCTCCGCCTCCCAGGTTCAAGAGATTCTCCTGCCTCAGCCTCCTGAGCAGCCGGGACTACAGGCACACGCCACCACACCCGGCTAATTTTTTTTTTTTTTTTTTGTAGAAACAGGGTTTTACCATGTCAGGCAGGCTGGTCTCGAACTCCTGGCCTTAGGTGATCTGCCTGCCTTGGCCTCCCAAAGTGCTGGGATTAAAGGTGTGAGCCACTACGCCCAGCCTCAAAACAAATTTTGTAAATTAAATAAATAAGGCCGGCGTGGTGGCTCAAGCCTGTAATCCCAGCACTTTGGGAGGCCGAGGCAGGTGGATCACCTGAGGTCAGGAGTTCAAGACCAGCCTGGCCTACATGGTGAAACCCTGTCTGTTTTAAAAATACAAAAATTAGCCGGATGAGGTAGCGAGAGCCTGTAATCCCAGCTACTCAGGAGGTTGAGGCAGGAGAATCACTTGAACCTGGGAGGCAGAGGTTGCAGTGAGCCGAGATTGCACCACTGCACTACGGCCTGGGTGACAGAGCAAGACTCTGTCTCAAAAGAAAAGAAAAGAAAAGAAAAGAATTAAATAAAATACAAAAAAAATGTGAAGTACTGACAGTGTATTACACTGATCTATATGGAAGATGGCATATAACAGAGAAATCTAATTTCTTCCAAGGAAGCTAAGTAATGCTCCCTGAAGAAGTGATGCTAAAGCTGAGACAGGAGTTGACTGGAGGTGAACCCTATAAAGAGGCGGGGGATGCTGCTTCAAGCGTAAGGACTGTTGGGTCCAAAGGCCTTGGTCAGGGAGATTCGTGCCTCCAGGAAACCTCAGGGTAGCCAGGTGGCCAGAGCACAGTGAGCAAGACAACAGGAAGAAGATGAGGCTTCCATTAGCATCTTAAGGATTTTGGTCTTTATCATGAGGACAAATGTATTTCCTTTTTTTTTTTTTTGAAACGGAGTCTCGCTCTGTTGCCCAGGCTGGAGTGCAGTGGCGCGATCTCGGCTCACTGCAAGCTCTCTCTCCCGGGTTCACACCATTCTCCTGCCTCAGCCTCCTGAGTAGCTGGGACTACAGGCGCCCGCCACGACACCCAGCTAATTTTTTGTATTTTTAGTAGAGACAGGGTTTCACCGTGTTGGCCAGGATGGTCTCGATCTCCTGATCTTGTGATCTGCCCACCTCGGCCTCCCAAAGCGCTGGGATTACAGGCATGAGCCACCGCACCCAGCCGGACAAATTTATTTCAAAGCTAAAAGCTGGGAGGTAGCCAACTGGTGTAACAAACTGAGGAGCTAGACAGAAATAGAAGGGAGAAAGGTCAGGGATCAATAATTAACAGCTGAGAAGGCAGAGAAGCACAAGCATAGTATGGAATCTAGAAACTGGGGGCACGCAGGACAGCCTTTCAGGTGTGGTTTGGCAAAAGGCAGACTTTATGGGAACCAAGTTAAGTGGGATGCCAGGATGAATATCTTATGTTCATTTAAATAGTGGAAAAATGAGAAGAACAGACATTTCGTCAGGGGCATATCACAAGTGAGATACGGAGCTAGATTCACAATACCTATCTTAATTTGTTGCTCCTCCCACTAGTTTTCCCAAGGCAAGTAAACTCAGTACAATACTTTGTTGTTAATACTACTAACACATCTCATTTATTAAGAGTTTGCTAAATGTTGGGCTCTGTATTTATGTGCATTATTACCTTGTTTTTTTCACTGAGTTAACAAGAACAGTCCACCCAAAATATTATGAACCAAGAGACTATTAGACATTGGAGACAGAAATAAATGAAACAGATACTATCCCTCTCCTTTGGGAATTCACAGTTCAGAAAGGAAGTGAATAGTTTAAGAAGTAATTACAGGCCGGGCACAGTGGCTCATGTCTGTAATCCCAGCACTTTGGGAGGCAGAGGCAGAGGCAGGTGGATCACCTGAGGTCAGGAGATCGAGACCAGCCTGGCCAACGTGGTGAAAACCCGTTTCTATTAAAAATACAAAAAAACTTAGCTGGGTGTGGTGGCGGGTGCCTGTAATACCAGCTACTTGGGAGGCTGAGGCAGGAGAATTGCTTGAACCCAGGAGACAGAGGTTGCAGTGAGCCGGGATCTCGCCGTTGCACTCCAGCCTGAGCGACAGAGCAAGACTGTTTCCAAAAAAAAAAAAAAAAAAGGAAGTAATTATAAAGAGTAATTGACAGGTGCTACAGGGAGCGTATAACAGTGAACCAACCTACCATGGGCAGCAGGGAAGGCATTCTGGAAGAAGTGAAGTCAAGCTGAAAAATCAGGGGGAATTAACAAGGTGAAACATGGAGGCCAGGCAGGGTAGCTCAAGCCTGTAATCCCAGTACTTTGGGAGGCCGAGGCTGGTGGATCACGTGAGGTCAGGAGTTCCAGACCAGACTGGCCAACATGGTGAAACCCTGACTCTACTAAAAATACAAAAATTAGCTGGGCAGTAGTGGCACGCGACTATAATCCCACCTACTTGGGAGGCTGAGGCAGGAAAATCCCCTTGAGCCTGGGAGGTGGAGGTTGCCATGAGCCGAGATCACACCACTGCACTCCAGTCTGGGTGACAGAGTGAGACCCTGTCTCAAAAAAAAAAAAAGATAATTTCAAAAAATAAAAAAAAAATTAGCTGGGCATGGTGGCACATGCCTATAATCCTAGCTACTTGGGAGGCTGAGGCAGGAGAATAGCTTGAGCCTGGGAGGCGGTGGTTGCATTGAGCCAAGATCAAGCCACTTCACTCCAGCCTGGGCGACAGAGCGAGACCCTGTGTCTCTCTCTCTTTCTCTCACACACACACACACACACACACACACACACACACACAATCCAAACATGGGGTTTCACCCTTCATGAAACAAGAGTGTTTCAGGCAAAGAGAACAGCAGATGGAAGGCACTATTCTCACAATAACTTCATTAAATAGATTCTATTATTATTCCCTTTTCACAAATAAGAAAACTGAAACTCAGAGATTAAGTAACTGACCCACGAGGTGGTGTTGAAGCCAGGATGTAAGCTTCTATCTACCTAGACTAGAGCTCATTCTTTTAGTTGCTAAACCAGATATTTCTATTAGTTTGCCCTTTCTTTCTAAGGATCATGTGAGTGGAATGGGATTATTAATTTAGATGTCTGCAATGCAGGAAGTTGAAATCGTGGCTTACAAACTATGCAAGCATGTCTGTGTCATTGTTGTCTGTAAATTTTGCAATGACAGCTATTTAGTGACACAGCTCTTGTGCTAATGTCTGAATGGATATTCATTTCAATTTAATATGATTCAACAGCTATGTATTGAGTGCCTACTACATGCCAGGCATGGTGCCAGGCCTTGTCAGTTACCAAGATGATGAGACAAGTTCCTAGGTACTAGGCTAAAGATCGTGTTAATCACTAACAATTTTATTAAAAATAAATAACAAAGCCATAACCCTGGCAGTTAGAAACTGTAGGTAACTTATTGCAATAGCTACAGGTTTGAGCATCAACCATATGCCAAGCACTGCATGAAGTACCTTAATGAAAATTTAAATGGTCATGATTGGCCGGGCGTGATGGCTGAAGCCTGTAATTCCAGCACTTTGGGAGGCTGAGGCAGGCAGATCACCTGGGACCAGGAATTTGAGACCAGCCTGGCCAATATGGTGAAACCCTGTCTCCACTAAAAATACCAAAAAAAAAAAAAAAATAGCTGGGTGTGGTGGCGTGTCCCTGTAGTCCCAGCTACTCAGGAGGCTGAGGCAAGAGAATTGCTTGAGCCTAGGAGGCGGAGGTTGCAGTGAGCTGAGATTGCACCACTATACCCCAGCCTGAGAAACAGAGAGAGACTCCATTTAAAAAAAAAAAAAAAAAAAAAAAAAGAAGATCATGATCATAGCTACAAATTAAAAGTGCTTACTGTGAGCTCTGTGTTAAGCAGTTTACGTTAGTATCTCCTTTAACTCTCATGTTCATTCCAAAAGGCTGATATCATAGTTTAATGATATTATTATTTCTCATTTTGCAGGTAAGGAAATGAGCTTTGGAGATTTTTGCCCCAGATCCCAGAGACGATAAAATAGAAGAACTAAAGATCAAACCCAGGTACTCCTGACTCCAAACGTGAGCTCTAGACGATTACACCACGCTACCTCTGTAAGGAGGGTCAGCTAGTCAAAAACCAGGGGCATGTGGCATTCTATGTAGCTAAGCACATATCCAGAAAGGAAAAATAAACATTGGTGGTTTTAAAACTCTCCAAGAAAGTAAAGAACTTCATTCTATCATTTCATTCTGCCAAAATTTGCCTCTAGAATTATCTTTAAATTTAATTAATAACTGAAGTTTAGAATCCTTGGTATCAAGATATATTTCCTTTAATTCTTGTTTTATACACATGTAGGAAAGAAAATAAACTATTTTGCAAAATCACTGTCAGACAAAAAGGTGACCCCATTAAGAATGTGGTACAAGCTGTACCACACTGCTGTGCTTTGTAAACTAGGAGGGAAAAAGTAATTCCACAGTAGGCAACCATGAGCCCTGGGCGGTATGAACATCCTGTCTCCATGATTACCTGTGACTATCAGCAGGGAGGTATGCAGTCTTGTTCCATATGTTCAGATATGGCCACAGCTGAAATCTGTGTGGCTAAGGAAGTGCACAGAATTGGCTCTGTGACACATGAACCAGGAAGATCAATGTTGTATCCAGACATATAGATGTTTGTGTTTCCATCTGCATACCGGTCCTTTGTCTCAACATAAAAATGCAGGAAAATAAACTAATACTTATTGAGTACCACTTAGTATATGTTATATTATTATCTCAACAATTCATTTAATATTGTAGAAACTGGAGTTCAGACAGGTAGAACTTCTATCACAGCAACCACAACAAATTATTTATTATATATTATTACTAAAACAACGATAGCATCCATTAATTGAGTGCATATTATGTGCCAGGCACTGTGCAGGGCATTCCTCATTATTTCACTTAATCCTCATGACAACCCTGTGGTATGAGGACAATTACCCATTTTACAGAAAAAGAAACAGACACATATGATGTTAAGCAATTTTCCAAGGTCACATGGTTAGCAAGTAGCATCTGTTTGTGTCTGTCCCCCCAACAATTAGTGTAAATTTCTTAAGGGCAAGGACTGTGTATTTTTTTTCTTTTTCTTTTTTTTTTTTTTTGAGACAGAGTTTCGCTCTTGTAGCCCAGGCTGGAGTGCAATGGTGCAATCTTGGCTCACTGCAACCTCCACCTCCTGGGTTCCAGCAATTCTCCAGCCTTAGCCTCCCAAGTAGCTGGGATTACAGGCACCCACCACCACGCCCAGCTAATTTTTTGTATTTTTAGTAGAGATGGGGTTTCACTATGTTGGCCAGGCTGGTCTCGAACTCCTGACCTCAGGTGATCCACCGCCTCGACTTCCCAAAGTGTTGGGATTACAGGCGTGAGCCACCATGCCTGGTTAAGGACTGTGTATTTTTCAGTTCTGTATTTCTAGGCCCTAACACTGTGCTTGGCACAGAGTAGAGATAATTCTATAAATATTTTTGAATAAATTAGTGAAAAACAAACGACTCCCAAGATAAGGGGCAGAGTCATAATTGAGATTTAGGTCTTCTTTTTTCTTCTTGTTCTTTTTATTTTTTGAAACAGATTCTCACTCTGTTGCCTAGACTGGAGTGTAGTGGCATGATCTCGGCTCACTGTAACCTCTGCCTCCTGGGTTCAAGCAATTCTTGTGCCTCAGCCTCCTGAGTAGCTGGGATTACAGGTGTGTGCCACCATGCCTGGCTACTTTTTGTATTTTTAGTAGAGACAGGGTTTTGCCACGTCTCCTAGACTGGTCTCAAACTCCTGGGGTCAAGCGATCCCACATTTACATATTGCCCGCCCAAATCAGGGTCCTAATTAATGACTCACACGCCTGTTTCACAATGGAAATTTCTATTAGACATTTTCCATACAAGTAGAATGGAGTGATTCTACCTCCAGGTCTTTATGTTGCAGAAATACTAGCATAATATATAAAGATGTTTTACCAGGGTGTCTACTATTGATATTTCAGAAAAAAGTTTTTTTTTTTTAATTAAAAAAAGAAAGGCCAGGCGCAGTGGCTCACACCTGTAATCCCAGCACTTTGGGAGGCCGAGGCCAGAGGATTGCTTGAGCCCAGAAGTTTGAGACTAGCCTGGGCAACAAGTGAGACCCCCATCTCTATTTGTTAAAAAAAAAATTAAAAATAAAAGAAAAAGAAAAACTATGAAAGATATCCATTAATGGAGGAATGATTTATAGTACGTCTATTCTATAAAATATCATATAACTTTAAAGAGAGTAAGGTAGCTCTACTTACACTGATGTAGAAGAATGGCTAGAAGATTGCATTATGTGGAATAAACAGGTTTCAGAATGTTAACTATGGTTTAGTGTGCGTAATAGTAATCATGTCTTCAACGTTTTTGTTGTTGTTGTTGTTGTTGAGATGGAGTCTCACTCTGTCGCCCAGGCTGGAGTACAATGGTGTGATCTTGGCTCACTGCAACCTCCACCTCCTAGGTTCAAGCGATTCTCCTGCCTCAGCCTCCTGAGTAGCTGGGATTACAGGTGCACGCCACCATGCCTGGCTAATTTTTGTAGTTTTAGTAGAGACAGAGTTTCACTATGTTGGTCAGGCTGGTCTTGAACTCCTGACCTCAGGTGATCCGCCTGCCGCAGCCTCCCGAAGTGCTGGGATTACAAGTGTAAGCCACCGTGCCCAGACCTAAAATAGTGTTTATTGAATGCTTACAATATACTTGGACCTCTGCGAAGCATTTTGACTTCATAGACACAAAAAAGTGGGAAGAATGTGTCTCTTAAAATCAAAAATTGCATTTTGCGGATGGGGAAATTGGGAAGATGTTACTCAAAGGATACAAAATTTCAGTTAGACATGAGGAATAAGCTTAAGAGATGTATTGAACAACATGGTATTGGCCCAGGGCACTGACTCATGCCTATAATCCCAACACATTGGGAGGCTGAGGTAGGAGAATTGCTTGAGCCCAAGAGTTTGAGACCAGCCTAGGTAACAAAGTGAGACCCCATCTCTACAAAATTTTTTTTTAATTGCCTGGGTTTGGTGGCGAGTGCCTGTGGTCCCAGCTACATGGGAAGCTGAGGCGGGAGGATCACTTGAGCCCAGGAGGTCGAGGCTGCAGTGGGCCATATTTGTAATCATGGGGCAGTAAATGCAATAGAATGTTACAGGTAGAAAAAAAGATGAGTAGGAATAAGCCTGGCAGGCCCAAGAATACTGCATCTGGGCCAGAAATGAGAAAGTGAAGAAGTAGTCAGATATACTCAGGAATTAACATACCTTTGGTAACCCTGGAAGTAGGGGTGAAGTGCAGCTGCAACACAAGGACTGGTGGAAGACCTAGTTCACTTCCCCTACCGCAGCCTCTCGGCAAAAGTACAGAGGTTTATTCTCTTGAGAGAGTAAAACAGACAATCTCTGGAATAAGGGTCAGCAGGCACAGTTAATGGGCCTATTTCAAAAAAGGGGAATTAGAATTTGGTTGGCTTTTCCCATACTCTGCTCCCAGAATGCTGGGCAAATGAGTCTTCTTCTTTGGGGAAAATGAAGCAAAATATGAAAGAGGTAAAGATAATGGCACTGGGATCTCCCCCAAAATAGCTCTTCATAATCAATGACCTAAGGGACACTGGTTCATAGACACATGACCTCATGGCTGGTGTCTCCCATCTTCATGCACAGAACTTCCAATCAGCTTTTAGTGTCCAACTTTTATTCATGGGCAGGATGCCAAGGGTTACCAAACACAGGGTTTTCCTCTAAGAGAAAAGATAGAGACCAAAACAAACAAAGGAAAGAAACTTGTGAGACGCGCCAAGGCGTCAGTAGCGATGGCAGCTCCAGCGGGGCCTCAGAGATGCTAGCACCTCCCCCAGGAGACCTTTGCAGTCAGCCAGGCCCCTTCCCCACGGTAACCATGTGTGACCCAAAGGCTGTAATAAAAAATGCAGACATGTCGGAAGAGACAACAGGACTCGGCAGAGTGTGTTACTCAGGCGCTGGAGAAATATGACATAGAGAAGGACACTGCGGCTCATACCAAGAAGGAATGTGACAGAAGTAAAGTCCCATGTGGCACTGCATGGTGGGGAGGAATTTCGATAGTTATATGACACATGAAACTGTGTCCGGAATTGGTGGGTTCTTGGCCTCACTGACTTCAAGAATGAAGCTGTGGACCCTTGCGGTGAGTGTTACAGTTCTTAAAGGCAGCGTGTCCGGAGTTTGTTCCTTCTGATGTTCAGATGTGTTCAGAGTTTCTTCCTTCTAGTGGGGTTTGTGGCCTCGCTGGCTCAGGAGTGAAGCTGCGGACCTTCGCGGTGAGTGTTACAGTTCTTAAGGCCGCGCGTCTGGAGTTGTTCGTTCCTCCTGGTGGGTTCGTGGTCTCGCTGGCTTCAGGAGTGAAGCTGCAGACCTTCGCCGTGAGTGTGACAGCTCATAAAGGCAGCGTGGACCCAAAGAGTGAGCAGCAGCAAGATTTATTGCAAAGAGCAAAAGAACAAAGCTTCCACAGCGTGGAAGGGGACCCGAGCGGGTTGCCACTGCTGGCTTGGGCAGCCTGCTTTTATTCTCTTATCTGGCCCCACCCATGTCCTGCTGATTGGTAGAGCCCAGTGGTCTGTTTTGACAGGGCGCTGATTGGTGCGTTTCCAATCCCTGAGCTAGACATAAAGGTTCTCCAAGTCCCCACCAGATTAGCTAGATACAGAGTGTCGATTGGTGTATTTACAATCCCTGAGCTAGACACAGGGTGCTGATTAGTGTATTTATAATCCCTGAGCTAGACACAAATGTTCTCCACGTCCCCACCAGACTCAGGAGCCCAGCTGGCTTCACCCAGTGGATCCTGCACCAGGGCTGCAGGTGGAGCTGCCTGCCAGTCCCGCGCCATGCGCTCACACTCCTCAGCCCTTGGGTGGTCGATGGGACCAGGCACCGTGGAGCAGGGGGCGGCGCTCGTCGGGGAGGCTCAGGCCGCACAGGAGCCCATGGGGAGGGGGGAGGCTCAGGCATGGCGAGCTGCAGGTCCCGAGCCCTGTCCTGCGGGAAGGCGGCTAAGGCCCAGTGAGAAATTGAGCACAGCAGCTGCTGGCCCAGGTGCGAAGCCCCTCACTGCCTGGGGCTGATGGGGCTGGCGGGCCGCTCCGAGTGCGGGGTCCGCCGAGCTCACGCCCGCCCGGAACTTGCGCTGGCCGCAAGCACTGCGCGCGCAGCCCTTGTTCCCGCCCATGCCTCTCCCTCCACACCTCCCCGCAAGCTGAGGGAGCCGGCTCCAGCCTTGGCCACCCCAGAAAGGGGCTCCCACAGTGCAGCGGCGGGCTGAAGGGCTCCTCAAGTGCCGCCAAAGTGGGAGCCCAGGCAGAGGAGGCACCCAGAGCGAGTGAGGGCTGTGAGGGCTGCCAGCACGCTGTCACCTCTCAAAACCAAATACTTCATCTACTTTTTTCTTTTTTTTTCTGAGACGGAGTCTTGCTCTGTCGCCCGGAGCTGGAGTGCAATGGCGCAATCTTGGCTCACTGCAACCTCCACCTCCTGAGCTCAAGCAATTCTGCCTCAGCCTCCTGAGTAGCTGGGATTAGAGGCACGCGCCACCATACCCGGCTAATTTTGTATTTTTAGTAGAGACAGAGTTTCACCATGTTGGCCAGGCTGGTCTTGAACTCCTGACCTCTGGTGATCCGCCCGCCTCGGCCTCCCAAAGTGCTGGGATGACAGGCGTGAGCCACCGCGCCTGGCCACTTCATCTACTTTTACCTGGGCCAAATGGCCATTCGTCTGTTCAAATCTGTTTAAAAGCATGGACTGTGACACACACCCAGTATCCATCCAAAAACAAGGACTGCACCCTAAATTCCAAATACCAGAGACTGAAATCTTCAGCCTTGCTAAGGGAACACCTCGGTCTTTGAACCTTTACTGTGTTTTGTACAGGGCATTCTCTGTACTAGTTTGTTGTGGTTATAAAACACTTAGTAAAATTTAAAAAAGGAAGAAAGAAACTTGTAGGAAATTGAGACAATGCAGAGAGAAAACTTTTTCTTAATTTATTTTAATTAAATATTTATTTATGGTTGGGCGCGGTGGCTCACGCCTGTAATCCCAGCACTTTGGGAGGCTGAGGGAGGCTAATTGTTTGAGGTCAGGAGTTCAAGACCAGCCTTGTCAACATGGTGAAACCCTGTCTCCACTAAAAAGTACAAAAATTAGCCGGGCATGGTGGTGGCCACCTGTAATCCCAGCTACTCGGGAGGCTGAGGTAGAAGAATTGCTTGAACCCAGGAGGCAGAGGTTGCAGTGAGCTGAGATGGTACCACTGCACTCCAGCCTGGAGACAGAGACTCCATCTAAAAAAAAAAAAGTTGAGGAAATATCATAAAATAATTTAAAATATTTTCCATAAATTTCCAGATTGAAAGGGCCCACTGTGTGCCTAGCACAATGAATGAGAATAAATCTACATCATGACTCACCACTGTGACATGTCAGGACCTGCAGACAAAGACAAGATTCTATCAGTTTCCAAACAGAAAAGATGTAAGTCCCACATAGCAGATCAGAGATCAGAATGGCTTTAAACCTCTCAATGGCAAAACTTGAAGTAAAAGAACGGAGGAATGCCTTCAAAATTCTGAAAGGTGATGATTTCCAACCTAGGATTCTGTACCTTGTTAAAACATTAACATCAGCCGGGTGCGGTGGCTCATGCCTGTAATCCCAGCCCTTTGGGAGGCCAAGGTGGGCAGATCACAAGGTCAGGAGATTGAGACCATCCTGGCTAACACAGTGAAACCCCGTCTCTACTAAAAATACAAAAAATTAGCCGGGCGTGGTGGCAGGCACCTGTAGTCCCAGCTACTCAGGAGGCTGAGGCAGGAGAATGGCGTGAACCTGGGAGGTGGAGCTTGCAGTGAGCCGAGATGGCGCCACTGCACTCCAGCCTGGGCCAGACTGCGAGACACTCTCAAAAAAAAAAAAAAAAAAAAAAAATTAACACCATCATTCAAATATGTGGGTAAAGACATAATCAGATATACAAGATCTAAACATTTTTACCTCTGATGCATCATTTCACAAGAAACTACTGGCAGATATGGTCTACCAAAACCGGAGGGCAAACAAAGATACAGTTCAGGTAACTTTAGATAAAATTCTGGAAACAAGAAATAGGAAAGTCAATACAGGAGAAAAGCAAAAGGAATCCTCAAGAGGAGGGAGGGGCTGGGTGTAGTGGCTCATGCCTGTAATCCCAGCACTTTGGGAGGCCGAGGTGGGTGGATCACGAGGTCAGGAGCTCAAGACCATTCTAGCTAACACGGTGTAACCCCATCTCTACTAAAAATACAAAAAATTAGCTGGGCATGGTGGCATGCGCCTGTAGTCCCACCTACTTGGGAGGCTGAGGCGGGAGAATCGCTTGATCATGCCACTGCACTCCAACCTGGGTGACAGAGCGAGACTCTGTCTCAAACAAACAAACTAAAAAGGCCGGGCGTAGTGGCTCACGCCTGTAATCCCAGCACTTTAGGAGGCTGAGGCGGGTGGATCATGAGGTCAGGAGTTCGAGACCAGCCTGGCCAAGATGGTGAAACCCCCGTCTCTACTAAAAATACAAAAATTAGCTGGGTGCTGTGGTGGCCGCCTGTAATCTCAGCTACTCGGGCAGGAGAATCGCTTGAACCCAGGAGGTGGAGGTTGCAGTGAGCCAAGAGCACGCCACTGTACTCTAGCCTAGGCTACAGAGCAAGACTTCCAGCTCAAAAAAAAAAAGGTAGTAATACTACAGCTTCTGGGCTAGCGCAACCGCTGCCATCCGCTCGCCACGCCAATATCCTCCCCCCAGGAGGCCACTAGGGTAATCTAGGGTCTCCAAAAGAAGATGGGCTTCCTGGTATTGAGAGGAGGAAAATGTTATACTTTAAAAAGGAAGCAAAGACATCATAAGCAAATGTAACATTTTGACCTTGTTTGGATCCTGACTCAAACAAACCATAAAAAGACATTTTTAGGCCAGGAGTGGTGGCTCACACCTGTAATCCCAGCACTGTGGGAGGCCGAGGCAGGCAGATAACCTGAGGTTGGGAGTTCGAGACCAGCCTGACCAACACGGAGAAACCCCATCTCTACTAAAGATACAAAAAATTAGCTGGGGATGGTGGCACATGCCTGTAATCCCAACTACTTGGGAGGCTGAGGCAGGACAATTGCTTGAACCCGGGAGGCAGAAGTTGCGGTGAACCAAGATCTTCCCATTGTACTCCAGCCTGGGCAATAAGAGCGAAACTGTCTCAAAAAAAAAAAAAAAAAAATACATTTTTGAGGCAATTATGGAACTGTGAATAATAATTGGGTATCATGTGATATTAGGAAACTGTTGGCCAGATGAGGTGGCTCATGCTTGTAATCCCAGAATTTTGAGAGGCTGAGGAGGGAGGATCACTGGAGCCCAGGAGTTCGAAACCAGCTTGGTCAACAAAGCCAGACCCTGTCTCTACAGAAAAATTTAAATACTAGCTGGCATGGTGGCATGCACCTGTAGTTCCAACTACTCGAGAGGCTGAAGTGGAAGGATTGCTTGGGCCCAGGAGGTAGAGGCTACAGTAAGCCATGATCGCACCACTGCACTCCAGCCTGGGCCAGAGAGTAGGACCCTGTCTCAACCCTCTTCCGCAAAAACAAACGAAGAAACAAAACTCATAGCCGGGCGTGGTGGCTCACACCCGTAATCCCAGCACTTTGGGAGGCCGAGGTGGGCGGATCACCTGAGGTCAGGAGTTCGAGACCAGCCTCAACATGGAGAAACCCTGTCTCTACTAAAAATACAAAAAATTAGCCAGATGTGGTGGTGCATGCCTGTAATCCCAGCTACTAGGGAGGCTGAGGCAAGAGAATTGCTTGAACCTGGGAGGCGGAGGTTGCAGTGAGCCGAGATCGTGCCATTGCACTCCAGCCTGGGCAACAAGAGCGAAACTGTCTCAAAAAAAAAAAAGAAAGAAACAAAAATTATAAAAAAGCAATATGGACAAAAATTAAATTATGCATAATCCCACTACCTATTAACCATTTTGTATCTCTTTCTGGTAGGCACATGTGTCGCTATGTTGCCCAGGCTGGTTTTGAACTCCTCGGGCTCAAGTGATCCTCTTGCCTCAGCCTCCCGAGTAGCTGGGATTATATGCATGATACATTAAGTTTTTCTACAGTAACACTTTAAATAGTTGCATGGTTTTCACTATGTAAATTGTTTCCTATCATTACTGTAGGATATCTTGATTCCTTCTAAATTTTTTTATTATTGTTTTATTTTTGAGACAGGGTCTCACTGTTGTCCAGGCTGGAGTGCAGTGGCATGATCTCGGCTCACTGCAACCTCTTCCTAGGCTCAAGCGATCCTCCTACCTCAGCCTCCCAAGTAGCTGGGACTACAGGCACATACCACCATGCCTGGCTAATTTTTGTAATTTTTGGGTAGAGACAGGGTTTTGCTATGTTGCCCAGGCTGCTCTCAAATTCCTGGGCTCAAGCAATCCACTCATCTCAGCCTTTCAAAATGCTGCGATTACAGACATGAGCCACCGCATCTGGCCTTGTTTTTTTTTTTTGTACAGATGGGGCCTTGCTATGTTGCTGGCCTTGAATTCCTGGGCTGAAGCCATTCTCCTGACTTAGCCTCCCAAAGTGCTGGGATCACAGGCGTGAACCACCATGCCTGGCCTGCAGTGTTTTTTTTTTTTTTTTTTTTTTTTGAGACGGAGTCTTGCTCTGTCGCCCAGGCTGGAGTGCAGTGGCGCCATCTCGGCTCACTGCAAGCTCTGCCTCCCGGGTTCACGCCATTCTCCTGCCTCAGCCTCCCAAGTAGCTGGGACTACAGGCGCCTACCACCCCGCCTGGCTAATTTTTTTGTATTTTTAGTAGAGACGAGGTTTCACCGGATTAGCCAGGATGGTCTCAATCTCCTGACCTCGTGATCCACCCGCCTCGGCCTCTCAAAGTGCTGGGATTACAGGCTTGAGCCACGGCGCCCGGCCGGCCTGCAGCTTTAATTAATTAATTTACTTATTTATTTAAGAGTGAGACAGTCTCACTCTGTTGCCCAAGCTGGAGTGCAGTTGCACCATCTTGGCTCACTGCAACCTCCAGCTCCCGGGTTCAAGCGATTTCTGGCTAATTTTTGTATTTTTAGTAGAGACTGGGTTTCACTGTGCTGGCC
Organism: Nomascus leucogenys; assembly: GCF_006542625.1. Classification (NCBI taxonomy): domain Eukaryota; kingdom Metazoa; phylum Chordata; class Mammalia; order Primates; family Hylobatidae; genus Nomascus; species Nomascus leucogenys. The sequence continues at coordinate 28,134,131 of NC_044404.1, read as the reverse complement.
AGGCTGGTCTCGAACTCCCGACCTGAAGTGATCTGCCCTCCTCGGCCTCCCAAAGTGCTAAGATTACAGGTGTGAGCCAAGGTGCCTGGCCTGCAGCTTTAATTTAAATTCTAGAAGTTGAGGAGATGGCTGGGCTCAAGTCACAAAGAAAGCATCTCCAATTTGGGGCTAAGTGGAGTTGTTTAAAAATGGAAACTGGTATGGGAAGCATGCAGGAGTGATGCAGGGTACAGGCCTGTATGTCTCTTTCCAATGACTATGTTGGGTTATTGTCCACCTGGAGTGCTGGCTGGCTGGCCGCATTTCAGCTGCAGCGAGACTGTTGATTAACCACACTGAGGTAATCTCATGGGGAAGAATTCTGCGCTGGGTCTCCATGCCTGGTTAGTTTCAAGATCAGCCCCTGGAATGAATTTCTTTCTTTTCTTTTTTTTGAGATGGAGTCTCGCTCTGTTGCCCAGGCTGGAGTGCAGTGGCATGATCTCAGCTCACTGTAACCTCCGCCTCCTGGGTTCAACCGATTCTCCTGCCTCAACCTCATAAGTAGCTGGGATTACAGGTGCCCGCCACCACCACGCCTGGCTAATTTTTGTATTTTTAGTAGAGATGGGGTTTCACCATGTCGGTCAGGCTTGTCTTGAACTCCTGACCTTGTGATCCTTCCACCTTGGCCTCCCAAAGTGCTGAGATTACAGGCATGAGCCACTGCGCCCGGTCAGCCCCTGGAATTTCTAAATGAACATATACTCAGATAGGTTTGCACGGTACAACAAAGTGTCAGGTGGGAAAGGGAGGGAAGAGAATTCTAAAATAGGTTTCAAGGCTACATCTTAAAATTAAGAAGGAAGGCCAGTTGCAGTGGCTCATACCTGTAATCCCAGCACTTTGGGAGGCCAAGGCGGGTGGATCACCTGAGGTCAGGAGTTTGAGACCAGCATGGCCAACATGGTGAAATCCCGTCTCTACTAAAAATACAAAAATTAACCGGGCATGGTAGTGGGTGCCTGTAATCCCAGTTACTCAGGAGGCTAAGGAAGGAGAATCGCTTGAACCCAGGAGGCAGAGGTTGCAGTGAGCAGAGATCACACTATTACACTCTAGCCTGGGCAACAAGATCGAAATGCGGTCAAAAAAAAAAAAAAAAAAAAGATTAAGAAGGAAAGGAGGGGAAAAAAAACAAAATATATTTTAAGGCTGAGATACTCAGTTAAAATAATAATAATTTTAATGGCTGCATAATATTCCACCAAATGGGTTTGCCAAAATTTATTTAACTGCTTCTCTCTTTTTTTTTTGTTTTTGTTTTTTGTTTTTTTTTTGAGAGGAAGTCTCACTCTGTCACCCAGGCTGGAGTGCAGTGGCATGATCTCGGCTCACTGCAACTTTTGCTCCCCAGGTTTAAGCAATTCTCTGCCTCAGCCTCCTGAGTAGCTGGGATTACAGGCATGTGCCACCACACCCGGCTAATTTTTTATATTTTTAGTGGAGACGGGGTTTCACCATCTTGGCCAGGCTTGTCTTGAACTCCTGACCTCGTGATCCACCCACCTTGGCCTCCCAAAGTGCTGGGATTACAGGTGTGAGCCACTGCGCCCGGCCAAATGCTTCTCTGTTTCAAGATTTTTATTACTAAGAAATATAAGTGGCCGGGCGTGGTGGCTCAGGCCTGTAATCCCAGCACTTTTTGGGAGGCCGAGGCGGGCAGATCACCTGAGGTCAGGAGTTGACGACCAGCCTGGCCAATGTGGTGAAACCCGGTCTCTACTAAAAATACAGAAAAATTAGCTGGGCGTGGTGGCAGGCACCTGTAATACAAGCTACTCAGGAGGCTGAGGAACGAGAATCACTTGAACCCGGGAGGTGGAGATTGCAGGGAGCCGAGATTGCGCCACTACACTTCAGCCTGGGCAACAAGAGCAAAACCGCATCTAAAAAAAAAAAAAAAAGACAAACATTTTAGGGCCAGGCATGGTGACTCATGCCTATAATCCTAGCATTTCGGAAGGCTGAGGTGGGAGGATCACTTGAGGCCAGGGTTCAAGATCAGCCTGGCCAACCTAGCAAGAGTAATGGATATACTTTTTTTCTTCAAGAAATACCATACCTAAAATAGTACTGTAAACCTATTTTGAAATCAATTTGCTTGACATCTCCCCAACCCACCCCAAAAATCCAGCAATTACTTGAACAATGCTAAAGTGTTCATTTATCAAAATAAATACTTTGAAGGAAACTACTTATTTAAATGTTTATCTTCTGATATATTTGTTTGTTTTTCTAAATTAGTCTTGTCAGTTCACATTCATACCACCGAGGACAAACACAGAAACGATTATAGTCAACTTGATGAAAGACCAGTGTGATGACTCACATCCTGTCTGCCTCTAGAGTTAAATGTTGGTTCTTTATCGTTGGGCCCCATATCTGATCTGTCAAGAAACTGTTGGCTGGGAACTCCTGAGGTCAGGAGTTCGAGACCAGCCTGGCCAACATAGGGAAACCCCATCTCTACTAAAAATACAGAAAATTAACTGGGCATGGTGGCCAGCGCGTGTGATCCCAGCTACCTGGGAGGCTGAGGCAGGAGAATCGCTTGAACCCGGGAGGCAGAGGTTGCAGTAAGCCGAGATTGCACCACTGTACTCCGGCCTGGGCGACAGTGCAAGACTCCATCTCCAAAAAAAGAAAAAAGGAAAAAAAAAGAAACTGTCATTGCCTAAAAGCATCCTGGGGATCCTTTCTCATTTGAAAAAGGAGGAGATCAGTTTTCAAAGGAGATGGAGAAGGCGGACTCCTTCTTCACACTCATATACTGGCCACAGGGGCTAACAAGCATGGCACAGGCAAGGTAGAAAATCCCAGACATCCTTACTCCCCTACTAAAGCAATACTCTTTCTCTGTTTTATGTTTTGTGTGTGTGTGTGTTGTTGTTGTTATTGTTTGAAATGGAGTCTCACTCTGTTACCCATGCTAGAGTGCAGTGGCGACATCTTGGCTCACTGCAACCTCAACCTACTGGGCCCAGGTGATTCTCCCACCTCAGCCTCCCGAGTAGCTGGGATTTCAGGTGTGTACCACCATGCCCAGATAATCCTGCGTAGCTGGGACTACAGGCGCCCGCCACCTTGCCCGGCTAATTTTTTGTATTTTTAGTGGAGACGGGGTTTCACCGTGTTAGCTAGGATGGTCTCGATCTCCTGACCTCGTGATCTGCCCGCCTCAGCCTCCCAAAGTGCTGGGATTACAGGCGTGAGCCATCGTGCCTGGCTGCCCAGCTAATTTTTGTATTTTTTTGTAGAGACGGGATCTTGCTACGTTGCTCAGGCTGGTCTCAAACTCCTGACCTCAAATGATCTATCTGCCTTGGCCTTCCAAAGTGCTGGGATTACAGGTGTGAGCCACTTATTAACGTTTTGAAATATTTACTTTCATACCATTATATCTACGTACATGTACTATAAAAAAGTAGCATATTAACATATTATTTTAAAGCTTTTCTTATAATAATTACAACTTATATGTATATAATGTTTACTCTAGGCCAGGTACTATCCCAAATGTTATTACATATAATAACTCATTTAAACCCCATGATAACACTATAAAGAAGGCAATATTAGTATCCCATTTAATGATAAGGACACTAAGGCAGAGGAGTTAAGTAATTTGCCTTAGGCCACACAGTTAATAAGTATCTGGAATATTTTTCCATTAAATTCATTTCTACGAATTCTTTTTGTATGGCTGTATCTTATTGTATGGATGTGCGGTTTCATTTAATTATTCCATTCCCTTTTATTAGACATCAAGATTATTTCCGCTAAGCATGGTGCTGCACGCCTATAACCCCAGCACTTTGGGAGTCTGAGGAGGGAGGATTGCTTGAGCCCTGGAGGTCAAGGCTGCAGTGAGCCGTGTTGGCGCCACTGTATTCTAGCCTGGGCAACAGAGCGAGACCCTGTCTCAAATAAATAAATAAATAAATGATGGAAAGTTATTTCCATTTTTTGCTAAATCACACACATCACTAAGATAAGCAAACTTATACTAAACCTTTGTGAAAATTCTTAATTATTTTCTTAGGCTAAATGAACTTAAGAAGAGTTGGCATTGATTTTTATTTCCTCCCAAAATGTACTCCTTTCTCCATGTTCTCCATGATCTTAAATGTTGTAAATTTTAACATTTTTGCCTAGAACAACTTTTTTTTTTTTTTTTTCTGAGACGGAGTCTCGCTCTGTCGCCCAGGCTGGAGTGCAGTGGCGCCATCTTGGCTCACTGCAAGCTCCGCCTCCCGGGTTCACGCCAGTCTCCTGCCTCAGTTTCCCGAGTAGCTGGGACTACAGGCGCCTGCAACTACGCCCGGCTAATTTTTGGTATTTTTATTAGAGACGGGGTTTCACCGTGTTAGCCAGGATGGTCTCGATCTCCTGACCTTGTGATCCACCCGCCTCGGCCTCCCAAAGTGCTGGGATTACAGGTGTGAGCCACCGCACCTGGCTACCTAGAGCAACTTTTTAAAATTCATTTTTTCAGTTCTGAGAAATAAATTAGAGTACTAAAGCATGAATGGCTTCTTCAGAGTGAAAAAGCCACAGTTGGCCAGGCACGGTGGCTCACGCCTGTAATCCTAGCACTTTGGGAGGCCGAAAAAGGCAGATTGTTTGAGCCCAGGAGTTCAAGACCAGCCTGGCCAACAAGGCAAAACCCTGTCTAAAAATTTTATCTAAGAATACAAAATATTTAGCTGAGCATGGTGGTACATTCCTATAATCCCAGCTACTTGGGAAGCTGAGGTATGAGAATCGCTTGAGGCACGAGAATTGCTTGGGAGGCAGAGGTTGCAGTGAGCCAGGATTTTGCCACTGCTCTCCAGCCTGGGTGACAGAGTGAAACTCTGTCTCAAAAAAAAAATAAGCTGGGCATGGTGGCTCACGCCCGTAATCCCAGCACTTTGGGAGGCCGAGGCGGGTGGATCACCTGAGATCAGTGGTTTGAGACCAGCCTGGCCAACATGGTGAAACCCTGTCTCTACTAAAAATACAAAAAATTAGCTGGGCGTGGTGGCGCATGCTTGTAATCCCAGCTACTTGGGAGGCTGAGGCAGGAGAATTGCTTGAATCCGGGAGGTGGAGGTTGCAGTCAGCTGAGATTGCGCCACTGCACTCCAGCCTGGGCGACAGAGCGAGACTCTGCCTCAGTAAAAAAAAAAAAAAAAAAGGAGAAAGCCATGGTCAAAAAGCTACCCTTTCCACAATTTCCTCCTGCTTAATACAGATGCTGAGCCTCACGGCATACATACCACCTCATTGAAGAGGAATGTTAACCTGGGACAAACCAGCTTACACAGGCAAGATTCTTTTGGTCTCCAAGTCAGCATTCACAAGTTCACTCACTCATTCACTCAACAAATATTTGAAAGGTCATTATATGAGTAGTACTAAGCTAGGTAGGGGTTATGGGGTTCATAGAAATAAAAAGTATTTAGAACACTGCTAAATAAAACATTTAACACAGTGCCTGGCATAAATATTTATTTATTGATCAATTATTATGTGCCAGGCACTGTGCTAAATGAGTAGATTATCTCATTTAATCTCTACAACAGTCTCTAGGAACAGTCTATGATCATATACATTTTGCAGACAAGAAAACTAAGGCTTACAGAGGTTTACCCAGCTTGAACAACATACATGCAGTAGATATAGATTTAAACCTAAGATTCCAAAGTTTGTGCTCTTAATCATTACGCTATACTACAAAACACAACTCCTCTCCTTAGGAAGCATACAGTCTTGTTAATAATACTAAAATTGGGCCGGGTGCGGTGGCTCACGCCTGTAATCCCAGCACTTTGGGAGGCCGAGGTGGGTGGATCACTTGAGGTCGGGAGTTCGAGACCAGCCTGACCAACATGGAGAAAGCCCGTCTCTACTAAAAATACAAAATTAGCCAGGCATGGTGGTGCATGCCTGTAATCCCAGCTACTCGGGAGGCTGAGGCAGGAGAATCCCTTGAACCTGGGAGGTGGAGGTTGCAGTGAGCCAAGACCATGCCATTGCACTGCAACCTGGGCAACAAGAGTGAAATTCCGTCCCAAAAGACAAAAATAAAAATAAAAAATAATAAAGTCAGATAGTAATATGAAAAAAAATAAAGAGGCTGGGTGCGGTGGCTCATGCCTGTAATCCCAGCACTTTGGGAGGCTGGGACAGGTGGATTGCTTGAGGTCAGGAGTTTGAGACCAGCCTGGCTAACACGGTGAAACCCCGTCTCTACTAAAAAATACAAAAAATTAGCTGGGCATGGTGGCAGGCACCTGTAGTCCCAGCTACTCGGGAGGCTGAGGCAGGAGAATGGCGTGAACCTGGGAGGCGGAACTTGCAGTGAGCCGAGATCGTACCACTGCACTCCAGCCTGGGGGACAGCAAGACTCCATCTCAAAAAAAAAAAAAGAAAAAGAAAAAAAAGAGATAAAGGGATAGAGAGTAGAGAATGACAGAGAATGAGTTTGCTACTTAATTTTGGATGGTCAGGGAAGCTTCTCTGACATTTTAACAGAGACCTAAAAGGTGAAGAAAGCCAGCCACACTGAATTCTGGGCAGGGAGTGTTCCATGAAAAGATGTTGGTTCTCTTCCAAATTAATCAATACAGATTCAATGAAATTCCAATAAAAATTCCAGTAGTAATATTGAGAATCTACAACTTACTCTAAAATGAGGGTGAAAGAATAAAACCCCGTCTATATTTGTGCTGCTGTTGAGACAGGATCTCAATGTGTCACCCAGGCTGGAATGTAGTGATGTCATCACAGCTCACTGCAACCTCAACCACCCAAGCTCAAGAGATCCTCCTGCCTCAGCCTCTCACACAGCTGGAACCACAGGTGCGTGCCATCACACCTGGCTAATTCAAAAAAAATTTTTGTAGAGATAAGTTCTCGATATGTTGCCCAGGCTGGTCTTGAATTCCTGGCCTCAAGTGATCCTCTTGCCCCGGCCTCCCAAAGTACTAGGATTATAAGCATAAGCCATCATGCCTGGATGCTAAATCTATTTTCTTTTCTTTATTATTATTTTTTGAAATATTACTACACTATAAGTCTATTTTAGAGGACAAAAAGGTAAGGGTACCTGCCCTATTGGTAGAAATGGCTCTACTATAAAGCCATAACAATAAAAACATTGTGTTGCTGGCACTGAAACAAAGAAATAAAAAATGAAATAGAATGGAGAGCTTAAAAATAAAGTATATACGAGGAAACCTAATATGTAACAATGGTAGCATCAGAAAGCACTGAAAATTGTTTTTCAGATGGTGGTAGAAAAACTAATTCACTGCAGGGAGAAGAAAGCTGGATTTTTACTTGAAACCACCTAGAAGATAGACTCCAGATGGATTAAAGACCTAAATGTGAAAGTTAAAACTAAAAAGCTAAGAAGGAAAATCTGTTCCCTGGGGTAAATAAAGGCTTCCTACACAAAATTCTAGGCCGAGCGCTGTGGCTCATGCCTGTAATCCTAGCACTTTGGGAGACTGAGGTGGGAGGATTGCCTGAGCTCAGAAGTTCGAGACCAGCCTGATCAACATAGTAAAACCCTGTCTCTACTAAAAGTAAAAAAATTTAGCCGGGCGTGGTGGCGTGCACGTATAGTTCCAGCTACTCGGGAGGCTGAGGCATGAGAATCTCTTGAACCCGGGAGGCAGAGGTTGCAGTGAGCTGAGATCCTACCACTTCACTCCAGCCTGGGTGAAAGAGTAAGACTCTGTCTCAAAAAGAAAAACAAAGAAACAAGATTCCAAACCATAATATAGTCAAAATTTGAACCTCTGCTTAATTAATGACATCACAGATAAAGTTAACAGAAAGGTGACAGACTGAGAGAAGATATTTGCAATGTTTTAAGCAAAGGATTAATATCTAGAATATACAAAGGTTCTGCAGATCAATACCATTGAAAATAAAATATAAAAAATGGGCAAAGAATATAGATACCTTAGTTTCACATACTAAAAATGTCTATATACTGTTACATACAAAGAAAGAAATGAAAAGGTTCAAATGTAATTATAACCAGAGACAAGCAAATCAAAACAACCAAGAGCTGCCATTTTACAGCCATCAAACTGGAAAAAATTAGAAAGATGGGTCATGCCATATCACACCAACTGGTGAGGATGTGGCTATGAGTTCTTGTTCACTAGCAATAAGAAAGTAAACATTACAGACATTCTGAAAAGTAACCTGTAATAGTTGGCAAATGTGAGCATGCCCATAGCTATACAGCCCAGGGGATTTTTTTTTCTTTTTTTTTTTTTGAGACAGAGTTTCGCTCTTGTTGCCCAGGCTGGAGTGCAATGGCGCAATCTCGGCTCACCGCAGCCTCTGCCTCCAGGGTTCAAGCGATTCTCCTGCCTCAGCCTCCTGAGTAGCTGGGATTACAGGCATGCGCCACTACACGTGGCTAACTTTGTATTTTTAGTAGAAATGGGGTTTGTCCATGTTGGTCAGGCTGGTGTCGAACTCCTGACCTCAGATAATCTGCCCACCTTGGCCTCCCAAAGTGCTGGGATTACAGGTAGGAGCCACTGAGCCCGGCCTTTTTTTTTTTTTTTTTTTTTTTTTTTTTTTTTTTTTTTTTTTTTTTTTTTTTTTGAGATGAGGTCTCTTTTTGTCACCCAGGTTGGAGTGCAGTGGCACAATCTTGGCTCGCTGCAGCCTCTGCCTCTGCCTCCCAGATTCAAGCAGTTCTCCCACCTCAGCCTCTCGAGTAGCTTGCATCACAGGGGCATGCCACCCCTGGCAATTTTTTGCATTTTTAGTAGATACAGGGTTTCACCATGGTGGCCAGGCTGGTCTCGAACTTCTGACCTCAGTTGATCCACCCGCCTTGGCCACCCGAAGTGCTGGGATTACAGGTATGAGCCACTGCGCCCAGTCACCCAGGGGAATTTTTATAACAATCTACGAATTTGCTTATTTTCACATTTTTTATGGTAGTGAAGAGTTGCAGGCAATCTTGGGTGTTTTTGTTTTTGTTTTTGTTTTTTTGAGACAGAGTCTCGCTCTATCGGCCAGGCTGGATTGCAGTGGCACAATCTCAGCTCACTGCAACCTCTGTCTCCTGGGCTCAAGCAATTCTCCTGCCTCAGTCTCCCAAGAAACTGGGATTACAGGCGTGTGCCACCATGCCCGGCTAATTTTTATATTTTTAGTAGAGATGGGGTTTCACCATGTTGGCCAGGCTGGTCTCAAACTCCTGACAGGTGATCCGCCTGCCTCGGCCTCCCAAAGCGCTGGGATTACAGGCGTGAGCCACCGCGCCCGGCCTGTTGTTGTTTTTAATAAATGCAGGGTCTCGCTGTCCCTGAGGCTGTAGTGCAATGACACCATAATAGCTCTGCAGCCTCAACCTCCTGGGCTCAAATGATCTTCCTGCCTCAGCCTCCCAAGTGGCTAGGACTACAGGCCTGTGCCACCATGCCAAGCTTAAAAAAAATTTTTTTTTAGAGATGGGGTCTCACTATGTTGTCCAGGCTGGTCTCAGATTCCTGGCCTCAGGCAATCCTTTCACCTCAGCTTCCCAAAGTGCTGGGATTACAGGCATGAATTACCCACCCAGCAGCAGTCTAGGTTTCTATGATATAAAGGGACTAAATGACTAAAACATGGTGGATACACAGTGACTATGTGCCTAGATTGTGGAGATGATCTGCCTGATTTGAAATTCAGGCTCTACCACTTACTAGTTCCAACTTTGGACAACAGAAAAAAGAAATTTGAGGTTGGTTGCAGTGGCTCATGCCTGTAATCCCACCACTTTGGAAGGCCAAGGCAGGCGGACTGTTTGAGCTCAGAAATTTTAGACCAGCCTGGGCAACGTGGTGAAACCCTATCTCTACAAAAAAAATACAATAATTAGCCAGGTGTGGTGGTGCATGCCTGTAGTCCCAGCTACCCGGGAAGCTGAGGTGGGAAGACCACCTGAGCCCGGGATGTCGAGGCTGCAGTGAGCTGTGATTGTGCCACTGCGCTCCAGCCTAGGCAACAGAGTGAGAAGACTATCTGAAAAAAAAAAAAAAAAAAAATTGAGAAACCTCTCTGTATAACCTCATCTATAAAATGGAATAACTCACAACCCTCATACAGTTGTTATGAGAAGTACATGAGTTGAAACATTTAAAGTACCTGTCATGGCTGGGCGCGATGGCTCAAGTCTGTAATCCCAGCACTTTGGGAGGCCAATGCAGGTGGATTGCCTGAGATCAGGAGTTCAAGAGCAGCCTGATCAACATGGTAAAACCCCGTCTCTACTAAAAATACAAAAATTAGTCGGCTGTGGTGGTGGGTGCCTGTAATCCCAGCTACTCAGGAGGCTGAGGCAGGCGAATCACTTGAACCCGGGAGGCAGAGGTTGCAGTGAGCTGCGATTGCGCCATTGCACTCCAGCCTGGGCAACAAGAGCAAAACTCCCTCTCAAAAAAAAAAAAAAAAAAAAAAAAAATCAAAATTAGCCGGGTGTGGTGGCACACGCCTATAATCCCAGCTACCCAGGAGGCTGAGGTAGGAGCATCGCTTGAACCCGGGAGGAGGAGGTTGCAGTGAGTCGAGATGGCACCACTGCACTCCAGCCTGGGCAACAGAGCAAGACTCTGTCTCAAAAAATAAATGAATTAATAAATAATAAAAATAAAGTACCTGTCATGGAGCAAGCACTATTTAAATACTAATACTTACATTAGTATGAAAGCATAAGCAAGTTGGAAGTTATGAGTTAGATTTACGTAGAGTAACAAGTACATATCGGGCCAGGCACAATGGCTCATGTCTGTAATCCCAACATTTTGGGAGGCTGAGGCAGGCAGATCACTTGAGTTCAGGAGTTCAAGACCAGCCTGGCCAACATGGTGAAACCCCCTCTCTACTAAAAATATAAAAATTAACTGGAAATCACCTGAACCCAGGAGGCGGAGGTTGCAGTGAGCTGAGATCATGCGATTGCACTCCAGCCTGGGCGACAGAGCAAGACTCTGTCTCAAAAACAAAAAATAAATAAAAGCTCTATTGTTACACAGCTTATAAAAGCAAAAAAAATGGGATCAAACTGAAAATCATAGAGGATTCAATTAAATAACTTATAGCAAATCCATATGATGAAACAGAAATAGCAATTATAATTGTCAATATTTAAATACCAGCTCTGCCAATCAGTAGCTGTATAGCTCAGGGAAAGTTGATTAATCTATATGTACCAGCTCCTCGGCTTACAAAATGGGTTTAACATACCTGAAGCACTTAGGATAGCACTGACACATAACACGAACTCAATAAACTAGCTTTAAAAAGAAAAAATTTTGGCCGAGTGCGGTGACTCATGCCTGTAATCCCAGCACTTTGGGAGGCTGAGGCAGGGAGTTCAAGACCAGCCTGACCAACATGGTGAAACTCCGTCTCTTAAAAATACAATGCCACTGCACTCCAGCCTGGACACCAGTGAGACCCTGTCTCGAAAATAAAAAATGTAATACAAAAAATTAAGGCCGGGCGCGGTGGCTCACACCTGTAATCCCAGTACTTTGGGAGGCCGGGGTGGGCGGATCACGAAGTCAGGAGATCGAGACCATCCTGGCTAACACGGTGAAACCCCGTCTCTACTAAAAATACAAAAAATTAGCCGGGCATGGTGGCGGGCGCCTGTGGCCCTACCTACTCGGGAGGCTGAGGCAGGAGAGTGGCGTGAACCTCGGAGGCGGAGCTTGCAGTGAGCCGAGACTGCGCCACTGTACTCCGTCTCAAAAAAAAAAAAAAAAAAAAAAAAAAAAAATTAGCCGGGTGTGGTGGCGCATGCCTGTAATCCCAGCTACTTGGGAAGCTGAGGCAGGAGAATCACTTGAACCTGGGAGGTGGAGGTTGCAGTGAGCTGAGATCATTTTACTGCACTCCAGCCTGGGAAACAAGAGCGAAACTGTCTCAAAAAAAAAAAAAAAAAAAAAAAAAAAAATTAACAAAAGGAGAGTGTAGACAAATGTCCTAGAAAGACGTTAATGATAGATGAATGGGAAAAAAGGGTTATAAACCAGTATATATGGAATCTTTTTATAAAATAAATGTATTTCATATACATAAATTTATAAAAAATAAAGACTAGAAGGATAAATACCAAAATAGAACTAGTACTTCTCTTTGGATAATAGGTGTTATTTTTTATCTGTACTATATTTTAAAAGTTTTCAACAATAAATGTGCTACTTTTATGAAAGGTGAAAACTCTCATCCTCATCTCTACCATAATTAAAACTAGGAACGGTCATTTTTTTGCTTCAACTGTTAATGAATACACACCAAGTTTACAGGGTGAGGGAATAAAGAATCAGAATTACACAGACATTTCTCTTCATCGGCTTTATTACCATATAACACAAGCTCACAGCCTCTAATGTTACAAACCTTAAACACAAATGGCCAAACAAGAAATTTTCCTTTCTAAAAGCTAACTTATTCTGGTTTCCCCTCTTCATTTTTTTTTTTTTTTTTTTTTTTTTTGAGACGGAGTCTCGCTCTTCTCACCCAGGCTGGAGTGCAATGGCGTCATCTCTGGTCTCTGCAACCTTCACCTCCTGGGTTCAAGCGATTCTCCAGCCTCAGCTTCCCAAGTAGCTGGGATTACAGGTGCCCACCACCATGCCCGGCTAAATTTTGTATTTTTCGTAGAGATGGGGTTTCACCATTTGGCCAGGCTAGTCTCAAACTCCCGACCTTGGGTGATCCACCTACCTCGGCCTCCCAGAGTGCTGAGACTAGAGGTGTGAGCCACTGCGCTTGGCCCGGTTTCCCCTCTTAATACAGTGGGATTAGGTAGATTCTCTGTGATATCCTGAGCCTTTAATGTAGAAAGGCTGTCATGAAAGTGAAATCACCACATGTGGAGAACAGTGCAAAGAACCAATTAATTCTCATCATCCTCTCCCTGAAGGAAGAATGCCTGCCTGGCAATGGTGAAATGGGGCATTTAAAGCATATTTTTTTGGCCAGGCATGGTGGCTCATGCCTGTAATCCCAGCACTTTGGGAAGCCAAGGTGGGTGGATCACGAGGTCATGAGTTCGAGAATACCCTGACCAACATGGTGAATCCCCATCTCTACTAAAAATACAAAAACTAGCTGAGCATGGTGGCACGCTCCTGTAATCCCAGCTACTCAGGAGGCTGAGGCGGGAGAACTGCTTGAACCCGGGAGGTGGAGGTTGCAGTGAGCCGAGATCGCGCCACTGCACTCCAGCCTGGGAAACAGAGCAAGACTCTGTCTCAAAAACAAAATGAAACAAAAAATAAAGCAAACATATTTTTTTCAAACAAGTAAGGATAGGCCCCAAATGTGGACAGATCCTCTTAGTCACATGAGCCTCTTGGGGTCTATTTTCTCCAGGTGAACCAGAGGTTTTAGCTGCTCTGCAAAGTTCTTCATGTCATCAGAGACCATGTCCTGCCCAGCGGGTGCCACCACACTTAATTCCACGAGATAGGAGAGTGACAAGGCCTCAGTGCTGTCTGTGTTCCCTGGCACCAGGACGCGGAAAATCTTGTACACCATAATCTTCATGATGCCCTTACGGAACAAATGTCCCTTAGCAACAAACTCATGGTCCATGCGGAAGCCCATTTCCATCAAGAAGTCGGTGAGGTTCTCAGATGTGGCAATGTCCACGCAGTTTCGCACCAGGGCGTGGCGGTTCTTGTCTCCCATTTCTGGCTGTCCCAGGTAGCGCAGATGCCAGGCTGCCCCTGCCCTGTCCATAGAGCGTCGGGCCCTGAGAACAAACGGGCTGGCTTGCTGGCCCTTAAGGAGGAATACCATCTCATGGTCAAGGAAAGTCTCAGGTTCCATGTTGTCACATAAACCACGAAGGCGGTGGATGAGGCTTTCCAGACTGTGATCTAAAACACTTCCTGAAAACGGAAAAAGCACCACCGAGTCCTGTGTTTGATTTTAGGTCATGGAGTCAGCATACAATCGAAAAAACTTAAATGAAAAACCGGCCGGGCTTGGTGGCTCATGCCTGTAATCCCAGCACTTTGGGAGGCCAAGGCGGGCGGATCACGAGGTCAGGAGATCGAGACCATCCTGGCTAATACAGTGAAACCCCGTCTCTACTAAAAATACAAAAAATTAGCCAGGCGTGGTGGTGGGCGCCTGTAGTCCCAGCTACTCGGGAGGCTGAGGCAGGAGAATGGCGTGAACCTGGGAGGCGGAGCTGGCCGTGAGCCGAGACTGCGCCACTGCACTTCAGCCTGGGCGACAGAGCAAGACTCCGTCTCAAAAAAAAACAAAAGAAAAAACAAAACAGTTTAGTGAAGCATTTCATAAAACATAGGGCCAAACATGAGATTTTACAGAAATTACACTACCAAGGTATTGTATAACGTTGTGAGAAAGTTATTTTCCTTTTCAATTTTTTGGAATTTTCTTATTTAGCACTACAAAGTCTTTAGGCCTCCTCTAATGCTCATCTCCAGCAGGCCCGCTTAGAGCCTTTAATCAGCAACAGTGTCTATCTAGAATGTAATAATACTGTTTTAGTTATGCATTTATTTATTTCTGTAAAGATAGGGTCTTACTATGTTGCCCAGGTTGGTCTTGAATTCCTGGCCTTGGTCTCCCAAAGTGTTGGGATTACAGGCACAAGCCACCAACAAATAACACTATTTTGTTATATATTTTAACAATTGCCTTCTATTTCCAACAAATCAAAGTCTTCCATCTATAGAAGAAATACAAAGTCTCCCCCGCTTTTTTTGAGACGGAGTCTAGCTCTGTCTCCAGGCTGGAGTGCAGTGGTGCGATCTCGCCTCACTGCAACCTCCACCTCCTGGGTTCAAGCGATTCTCCTGCCTCAGCCTCTTGAGTAGCTGGGACTACAGGCGCCCGCCACCACACCCAGCTAATTTTTGTATTTTTAGTAGAGACAGGGTTTCACCACGTTGGCCAGGATGATCTTGATCTCTTGACCTCATGATCCGCCTGCCTCAGCCTCCCAAAGTGCTGAGATTACAGGCATGGAGCCACTGCACCTGGCTAAAGTTTCCTTTTTATCAGGAAAAGTTTTCCTCTTCTATATGTAAGTAGAAGAGAATGAATTGCTTCAGAGAATCTTCATCCTCTTGGCAACATCTGACACAACTGTTTTTTTTTTTTTTGAGACAGAGTCTCGCTCTGTCGCCCAGGCTGGAGTGCAATGACGCCATCTCAGCTCACTGCAAGCTCCGTCTCCCGCGTTCGTGCCATTCTCCTGCCTCAGCCTCCCGAGTAGCTGGGACTAGAGGCGCCCGCCACAGCACCCGGCTAATTTTTTGTATTTTTAGTAGAGACGGGCTTTCACCTTGTTGGCCAGGATGGTCTCGATCTCCTGACCTCGTGATCCACCCGCCTCAGCCTCCCAAAGTGCTGGGATTACAGGCGTGAGCCACTGTGCCCAGCCAATACAATTGTTACAGTAGATTATACCCACTATGAAATCTATTCTTCCCTTGGCCTCTGAGACACAACTTTCTTGTCTTCACTTAACTTGCTGACCATTCCGTTTAAGTCTTCTTTGCTTGGTCTCTCTCATCTTCCCTAAACACTGCAGGACTAGCGCTCAATCCTGGTCCTCTTCTGTATCAATACTCTTTTCCTGCCTAGGTGACTTTATTTGGTCCCATGGCTTTAAATATCATTTAGGCCCTGCGGACTCCCACATTTTTATCTCTGAACTACAGATGAAAACATCCAACTAACTACTCAGTTTCCTCACTTGGATGCCTAACAGACATCTTTATCTTAATACGTTCAATATCAAACTGTTGGTTTTTTCCTCCAAAATCTTATTCACCCTGCAGTCTTCAACATCACAGTAAATGGCAACTCTCTGTTTTTAGTTGGTTACCCAGGCCAAAAACCAGAAAATCATCTTTGACTTCTTTCTTTCTTTCACACCTTCCATTGAATCCGTATTTTTGAAATAAATGCAGAATGCAATCACTTCTCACTCCTCTGGGCACTTCAACCTAGTTCCTTCAAATGAAGTCACCCTCATTTCTTGCCTGGTCTTTGCAATAGCCTGTTTCTACCTTTGCTTTCTTCCTCTCTTCTCCATATGAAAGCCAAATGGTCTATTAAATTATTGGGCAGATAACAACACCTCTCTACTCAGAACACTCCAGTGGCGTCGTGTGTCATTCAGAATAAAAGCCAACATCTTTACCATTGTCGACAAGGCCCTACATATTATGGTGTCTGCTACCTGCCAAACATCATCTCCTATTCGTCCCCTTGATCATTCTCTCCAGGAGTGACCTTCCTGCCAGACCCCTTCTCCTATTCTCTATGCTTAGGATGTTCTTCCCATCTGCATGTCTACTCTATCACTTTTGTCAGGTCTCTGCTCAAGTGACTTTATCATCAAGGCCTTTTCTGACCACCCTAATAAAATAGTACGTGTCCTGCCAATCTCTAGCCACTTTCCTGCTTTATTTTTATGGCATGGTTTTTTTTTTTTTTTTTTTTTTTAGATAGGGTCTTGCTCTGTCTCCAGGCTATAGAGCAGTGTCGTGATTATAACTCTTTGCAGCCTCCATCCCCTCGGCTCAAGTGATCCTCCCACCGCAGCCTCCCAAGTAGTTCAGACTACAGGTGCACACCACCATGCCCAGCTAATTTTTTTTTTTTTTTTTTTAGTAGAGATGAGTTCTTGCTATGTTGTCCAGACTAATCCTGAATTCCTGAACTCAAGCAATACTGCAGCCTTGGCCTCCCAAACGACTGGAATTACAGGCATAAACCTGTAATAGCTGGCTTGACATACATTTTTTTTAGTGATCTTTCTGCCTCCATGGCTATGATTCAAATGTTAGGAACATATTCAGATACTTATTTACAAAATCTGGCTGGGTGCGGTGGCTCACGCCTGTAATCCCAGCACTTTGGGAGGCCGAGGTGGGTGGACCACCTGAGGTCAGGAGTTCGAGACCAGCCTGGCCAACATGGAGAAACTGTCTCTACTAAAAATACAAAAATTAGCTGGCCATGGTGGTGCACACCTGTAATCCCGCTACTCAGGAGGCTGAGGCAGGAGAATCGCTTTAATCTGGGAGGCAGAGGCTGCAGTAAGCCGAGATTGCACCACTGTGCTCCAGCCTGGGCAACAGAGTGAGAATCCATCTTTTTTTTTTTTTTTTGAGATGGAGTCTCCCTCTGTCGCCCAGGCTGGAGTGCAGTGGCGTGGTCTCAGCTCACTGCAAGCTCTGCCTCCCGGGTTCATGCCATTCTCCTGCCTCACCCAAGTAGCTAGGACTACAAGCACCCGCCACCACGCCCGGCTAACTTTTTTTGTATTTTTAGTAGAGACGGGGTTTCACCGTGTTAGCCAGGATGGTCTCGATCTCCTGACCTTGTGATCCGCCCACCTCGGCCTCCCAAAGTGCTGGGATTACAGGCTTGAGCCACCGCGCCCGGCCGAGAATCCGTCTTAAAAAAAAAAAAAAAAAAAAAAATCAGAGAAACAGGACCTAGAAAGATAGTTGCTGAGGGTTTGGCATAGAGGGGAGTGGGAATTAGTGTTTAATGGGTATAGAGTTGCAGTTTTATAGGATGAAAAACTTAAGTATTTTAGGCCCGGCACTGCAGCTCATCCCTGTAATCCTAGCACTTTGGGAGGCCAAGGCAAGTATATCACTTGAGGGCAAGAGTTCAAGATCAGTTTGGCCAACGTGATGAAACCGCAACTCTCTACTAAAAATACAAAAATTAGTTGGGCATGGTGATGCACGCCTGCAATCCCAGCTATTCACGGGGCTGAGACACAAGAAACCCTCGAACCCGGGAAGTAGATAGAGGTTGCAGTGAGCTGTTATTGTGCCACTGCGTTCCAGCCTGGGTGACAGATTGAGACTCTGTCTCAAAGAAAAAAAAAGTTATACTAAGAATTTTTTCAAGCTACTTACAATAAACCAAAGTTCTAAAGATCTGTTGTTTAACAATGTTAATATATTTAACAATACTGAACTGTACACTTAAATATGTTAAGATGGCAATTTTTTTTTTTTTTTTTTTTTGAGACAGAGTCTCGCTCTGTCGCCCAGGCTGCAGTGCAGTGGCGCAATCTCGGCTCACTGCAACCTCTGCCTCCCAGGTTCACACCATTCTCCTGCCTCAGCCTCCTGAGTAGCTGGGACTACAGGTGCCCGCCACCACGTCGGGCTAATTTCTTTTGTATTTTTAGTAGAGACAGGGTTTCACCGTGTTAGCCAGGATGGTCTCCATCTCCTGACCTTGTGATCCGCCCGCCTCGGCCTCCCAAAGTGCTGGGATTACACGTGTGAACCACTGTGCCCAGCCAAGATGGCAAATTTATTATGTTTAGTGCATATAAAACTATAATTTAAAGTAACAGTTAAAAACATAGCTGGGTGCCAGAAACTGTGCAGGCTGCTTTTGTGTTAAGTCTCTCATCTTAAGGGAAGCTGAACAGAGATGAGGAAAACAGGTAATCCAAGTTCCCTGGTTCACTTACCCTGCAACAGGTACTCCATCATGTTAATGGTGCCCCCAGTGACAGGCATCATGGTGACTGGAGGTGCCTCCATGGTGTCTAAGTAGAAGACAACACAACTGGACTCAGAGCCCCCAGTCAGGTAAGGCACGGGATACACCTGGAAAAGAGTTCACTTGTTTATACATCAGAGTGGTGGAGAGAGACCAGATCTGTTGTGGCACTGGCCTTCAAATCAAAGATTCATTCATTCAAAAACGTTTGAGTATCTCCTTATATGGCCAGTTCCAGGAACTGACGATACAGAAATATAAAAAGGAGATTTGGTCATGGAGTTACAGCATTACCTTCTAGTCTCAAGTTCTGAAACCTCCAAGTTACCTGTGCAATCTTGAGAAAGTCCTATCTATAACCCCTCACCCTGGGACTCAATGTCTTCCTTATAAAATGAGGCCAGTGATTTTTTTTTTTTTGAGACGGAGTTTCACTCTTGTCGCCCAGGCTGGAGTGCAATGGCGCAATCTCTGTTCACTGCAGCCTCCGCCTCCCAGGTTCAAGCGATTCTCCTGCCTCAGCCTCCCGAGTAGCTGGGATTACAGGTGCCCGCAACCACGCCCAGCTAACTTTTTTGTATTTTTAGTAGAGACGGGGTTTCGTCATGTTGGCCAGGTTGGCCTCGAACTCCTGGCCTCAGGTGATCAGGTGATCCGGCCTCCCAAAGTGCCGGCATTACAGGTGTGAGCCACCACGCCTGGCCAAAGGCCAGTGATTTTTAACTCCCAAGGCTATGTGGCTCAAACGAGGTAATAAAGAGGCAACAAAATTGAGAAGAACTGAAAAAGGACTTAAGGGACCTTCATTTCATAGATGAGGATATTGAGACTTGGAGAGGGACAGAAGGATACACACAGCAAGTTGGTAGCAGAGTTTGGACCAAACTAGAATCTAGGCGTTCTATCTCTCTGCAAATGCCTTCCCCCGTACCCTTTTCTTTTTTTGGTGACAGGATCTCCCTCTGTAGCCCAGACTGGAGTGCAGTGGGGAGTTCCTAGCTCACTATAACCTCGAACTCCTGGGCTCAAGCGATCCTCCCGCCTCAGCCTCCCGAGTAGCTGGGACTACAGGCGGGAGAACCACTGCGGCTAGCCTAAAAATGCCTTTTAAAGAGAGCCAAGTCCGGGCGCGGTGGCTCACGCCTGTAATCCCAGTGCTTTGGAAGGCCGAGGCCGGCGGATCAACTGGAGGTTGGGAGTTTGAGACCAGCCTGACCAACATGAAAAAACCCCGTCTTCAAAGCCCGTTTGAAGGCCAGTACCACTAAAAATACAAAAAATTTGCCAGGCCTGGTGGCGGGCGCCTGTAATCCCAGCTACTCGGGAGGCTGAGGCAGGAGAATCGCTTGAACCCGGAAAGCGAGGGTGCGGTGAGCCGAAATCGCGCCATTGCACTCCAACCTGGACAACAAGAGCGAAACTCCGTCTCAAAAAAATAAAAAATAAAAAAAAAAGAGAGAGAGAGAGAGCCAAGAGCCAAGAGGAAGTTATTTTAAGATGATAGTATATAGGTCCTTCTAAGCCGGCATCCAGAACACGTGTCCACTTAAACACGAGAAGCACACCTCCTTGAGGCTCTAGTGTCTTCTCCAGAAGCGGGGAATTATATCCACCCGCGCACCTAGGAGCCTTTGAGCGACGATTAGATCCCAGCACTCTGGTTACCCGAGCCCTGGAAGCCCCCAGACCGGTGCAACCAGCTAACTTCCTCCTCTTCTCACTTCCGGTCGGAAGCCGACGTCTCAGAAACCTCGAAACTGCCGTTCCCAAACGTATGGGTGCCGAGAAGGCCGAAGAGCTTCATTGAGGATAATCAGAAGCGCATGCGCAAAATGCCGGGCTGCTGTATGAAAGATGGCGGCCTCCTTTGGCGCTTTCCTCCGGGCGCTACCTGGATCCTTGACGTCATAGGCCAGCCTCTGGGAAAATCTTTTTATTTTATTTTTATTTTTTATTTATTTTTTCTTTTTTATTTTTTATTATACTTTAGGGTTTTAGGGTACATGTGCACAATGTGCAGGTTTGTTACATATGTATCCATGTGCCATGTTGATTTCCTGCACCCATTAACTCGTCATTTAGCATTAGGTGTATCTCCTAATGCTGTCCCTCCCCCCATGGGAAAATCTTTTTAGATTTGACAACCTGGAGATGTATTTGTGTAGAAAGTCTCTTGGAACTGATAGGACTTACAGAGATTATAATGGGTTTAAAAAGAAAAAAGAACTGAGGGGTTGGGCGCGGTGGCTCACGCCTGTAACCCCAGCATTTTGGGAGGCCGAGGCAGGTGGATCACTTGAGGTCAGGAGTTCGAGACCAGCCTGGCCAAGATGGTAAAACCCCGTCTCTATTAAAAATACAAAAATTAGCCGGGCATGGTGGCGAGCGCCTGTAATCCCAGCTATTAGGGTGGCTGAGGTGGGAGAATCGCTTGAACGCGGGAGGCGGGAGTTGCGGCAAACCGAGATCGCGCCACTGCATTGTAGCCTGAGCTACAGAAGAGACACTGTCTCAAAAAAAAAAAAAAAAAAAAAGAGTCTGGAAAAGGAGTAGGTCCAGATCTGGGAGTATTCTGCAGTGCTATACTAAAGAATACATGTGAGCTTTAAAAGAACCCTGGCTGCAACATGGAGAAAAGTTTGGGAAAGGAGACAGCCTAGAGAAAAAAGACCAGGCCGGACACGGTGGCTGAGGCCTGTAATCCCAGCACTTTGGGAGGCCAAGGCGGGCCGATGGCTTGAGTTCAGGAATTCAAGACCAGCCTGAACAACATGGCGAAACCCTGTCTATACAAAAAATATAAAAATTAGCTGAACGTATTGGCTCGCACCTGCAGTCCCAGCTACTTGGGAGGCTGAGGTGGGAGGATTGCTTGAGCCCAGGAGGCAGAGGTTGCAGTGAGCTGAGATAGCGCCACTGCACTCCAGCCTGTGCAACAGAGGGAGATCCTGTCTGGAAAAAAATTAAAGAGAAAAGACCAGATAGGCGCTTTGGTACAACTCTAACTGAGAAACAACTGTCAGAAAAAGATTTTAAAAATCTAAAAAGAGGAAATTAGCCAGGCATGGTGACACACGCCTGTAGTCCCAGCTACTCAGGTGGCCGAGGCACCAAAATCGCTTGAACCCAGGAGGCAGAGGTTGCAGTGAGCTGAAATCGCGCCACTGCACTCCAGCCTGGGCTACAGAGCAAGACTCTGTCATATATATATATATATGTAAAATAATTCTTTAATGACTAACCAGAGGTAAAGACAGAGAGATGAAGGAGTCACAAATGCCCAGATTTCTACCTTGGGTGGCTATTGTAGTACTTTTTTTCTCTAAGCTAGGAAACACAGAGCAGTGTGGGTGAGACAGGAAAGATGAGTTCATATGTAGACACACTGAGCATCAAATGTCTGTGGGACACCCAAATGGCAAAGTTCAGGGGAGAGAAATGGGCTACAGATAGAGATTTCAAAACCATAGACTCATAGATGGTAGCTAAAAGCCATGACATTGAATGAGATCATCTTGAAAGAGTGTACTAAATAGGAAAAGAAGATTGACAAGGCTGGGCCTTGCATAGCACTCTGGCAGTTATTAGAGTTGCATATGCCCTAGGGTTTAGGATGTGCCTCCTGATCGACCTGGTGATTCACAAGATTGGGCAGAGTGACCAGCTCTCAAGTGCTGTAATGATTAGAGGAGGCTGTGAACTTCTTTGGCCTCTCTTTTCTGATACAGACACTAATTGCAGCATAGAAAGTCCAGTGAATTACAGGTCATTTGAGGCACCATAGGGTTTACCCAGATTTTAGCTGGTATTTTAAAGAAGAGTAAATTTTTTTAAAAAGGTAGGGGAGATAGACAGAAAATGGGTAAACAATATGATAATACCTGAAGGAAGCCTGGAGATTAAGTAGACCAGGTTTCACCATGTTGGCCAGGCTGGTCTCAAACTCCTGTACTCAAGTGATCCCCCTATCTGGGCCTCCCAGATTGCTGGTGTGAGCCCCATGCCTGGCCTAGAATATTTAAAAGTATATATGTGACTCACATATTTCTGTTGGACAGTACTGCTATAGGATCTAGATTTGAAGGTGTGGCTTTACAGTCAGACACATCTATAATTCTGGCCACTGCTTGTGTGGGTCTAGGCAGTTTAACTTCTTAGGCCTTTGGCAGTGCCTGGTATATACTGTATATTGTAGGTATGCAATGAATCAGATTCACTGTTAGGAGAATGGTTTAGGAACTGGGGAATGTTTAATTAGAAAAGACTTACGAAGGGTGGAACATGACATCTGTCTTCCAGTATATGAATATATGACAAAGCCAGTGGGGACTGAGGACAGATGAAGAGGAAAGGGCAAGGGTTAGGGTTAGGGTATATTTAACTCATTTAACTCTCACAAGCATGGGGACTTCAGCCTACTTAGCAGATGAGGAAATAGGCTCTGAGAAGTTAGGTACATTGCTGATAAGTGTCAGAGTCAGGATTAAAAGCCAAATCTGTCTGCCTCCAGAGATTTATTGTACTAAGACTTTGCTCTCTGTTAGTTTGGATTGCTATAACAAATTACCAAAGACTGGGTGGCCAAAACAACGAATGATTTCACATATTTCCTGGAGGCTGTGAAGTCCAAGATTGAGGTGCTGATAGATACAGTGTCTGGTGAGGGTCGGCTTCATGAATTGCAGATAGCTGTGTTCTCATATCATCACATGGCTAGAGAAAAATCATCTCTCTTGTTTTTTCCTACGAGGGCACTAATCTCATTCATGAAGACTTCACCCTCACGACCTAATTATCTTCCAAAGGCTCACCATCACACTGGAGGTTAGGATTCTTTTTTTTAAAGGCCCTCCAGGTGTTCACAGTGCCTGTGTAGTGCTGGGCAAATTTCTACTTCTCCCAGGATTTAGCATATGAATTCTGGGGAGACACAACCTTCAATCTATAATAGCCTCCTGAGAGAAACTGACTGCTTTTGTATAGTTCCAGAGGACAGGACTAGAATTGTTGGGTGAAAATTATAGGGATATAGATTTCAGCTTAATATAAGGAACAACTTGTCACAGTGATGGTGTCCAGTAATGGAAAGGGGGCCCGGATACGAAGTAGACTCCCTTCCAGTGGAAATATTGAAGGAGAGACTGTGGTAGAAAGAATTATTGGCCAGGTGTGGTAGCTCACGCCTGTAATCACAGGACTTTGGGAGGGCTAGGTGGGCAGGTCACCTGCACCTGAGGTCAGGAGTTCAAGACCAGCCTGGCCAACATGGCGAAACCCCATCTCTACTAAAAACACAAAAATTAGCTGGGCATGATGGCACACACCTGTAATGCCAGCTACTCGGGACACTGAGGGAGGAGAATCGCTTGAACCTGGGAGGCGAAGTTTGCAGTGAGCCAAGGTGGTGCCACTGCACTCCAGCCTGGGCAACAGAGCGAGACTCTATCTCAAAAAAAAAAAACAACAAAAAAAGAGGGTCGGGCGCGGTGGCTCACGCCTGTAATCCCAGCACTTTGGGAGGCCGAGGCGGGCGGATCACGAGGTCAGGAGATCGAGACCATCCTGGTTAACATGGTGAAACCCCGTCTCTACTAAAAATACAAAAAATTAGCCGGGCATGGTGGCGGGCACCTGTAGTCCCAGCTACTTGGGAGGCTGAGGCAGGAGAATGTCATGAACCCGGGAGGCGGAGCTTGCAGTGAGCCGAGATTGCGCCACTGCACTCTGGGCTGGGCGACAGAGCGAGACCCCATCTCAAAAAAAAAAAAAAGAAAAGAAAGAATTCTTGCTCTGAATGGGAGAGATTGAATTATCATATTTCCTTGATTCCTAGACACTATCCACTGTAAGTCATACTATTGATTTAATAACAGAGTTTCAGTCAATTGATAAACACTCTCTATGTATGTGTATATATATATATATCTGTTATAAATTGAAGCCCAATAAACCCAGACACAAAATGCATCTTAGAGTTGAGAAAATGCAGTAGTCAAACTTTATGATTTCATAGATACTTAGCCTTAGTAATTCTATGCCTTTGGATTTTTTTCCTATTATGACAACTACAGCATCATTATTAATAGTAATGACCATCAGCAAACACCCAATGACAAATAAGAAATGACACCATTCTTGTTCTTAAGGAGTTTAGTTTGCTGAGAGACAGGTAAAACACCTCATATAATTTTGTGCCTAGTGTTCTTCATTGGGTGCTGACTCAAGAAATTCACTTCCCCACCCCACTGGCTGAATGACAGGCAGCATTAGCCATTTAATTCTCTTAATCTCAAGGCAGGGCCCTAAGAAAGTCTGTTGCGGAAGGGTAATTGGCCTATTTACTTGCTCCCTTCCTCTTAGCCCAGCCAACCCAACTCTAGCCTCTGGTTGACCAGGTGTTGAGGTGCCTTGAGGGGATAAGCTATAATAGTTAATGTATTACATGTATGCATAAAAGATTAAAGATTAGCTCTGTTTTAGCTGAACTGTAACTGTCTGTTTGGGTTTCTCCCCTCCCAGGCTGTCTGGGGAAATCAGTGTTGGTTTAGTCTGAAGATAATTAACCCACTGGGTCTCAAATTTCCTGGACAGCTCCCCTTGAGTGAGTGATTACTGGGTGCCAGGCTCTGGGGTAAGCACTTTCTGTGAATCTGTATTTTTTTTTTTTTTTTTGAGATGGAGTCTCACTCTGTCACCCAGGTGGAAGTGCAGTGGCATGATCTCAGCTCACTGCAACCTCCACCTCCCAGGTTCAAGTGATTCTCCTGCCTCAGCCTCCCAAATAGCTGGGATTACAAGCGTGCACCACCACACTCAGCTAATTTTTGTATTTATGGTAGAAATGGGATTTCACCACAGTGGCCAGGCTGGTCTCGAACTCCAGACCTCAGGTGATCCACCCGCCTCAGCCTCCCAAAGTGCTGGGATTACAGATGTGAGCCACCATGCTCAGCTGAATCTGTATAATTCATTTCCTCCTCATACTAGCTCTCAGAAGCAGGTGGTATTCTCTCCATCTCATAGCTGCCAGAATTGCAAGTCTGCTATATAATCTATTTGGAAGTAAAAGGATTTGCTTCTGGTCCCCTAAGATCTCATCACAATTACCCCCTTCCTTGGGTCAAATGGTTTTATGCCATTATTTATACCATCAACTCAAATGTTTTCTGGAGGAGACTCTTTGTACAACCCAGAGGAGATGAGGAAGCCCAAAAAGACTTCATGGAGAAGCAGAAGGGCAGAGGTTAACACACTAGTGCTTAGGACTTAAGATGGGTCCTGGACATGGTGGATCATACCTGAAATTCTAGCACTTTGGGAGACTGAGGCAGGCAGATCACTTGAGCCCAGTAGTTCAAGACCAGCCTAGACAATGTAGGGAGACCCCATCTCTACAAAAAATTTAAAAATTAGCCAGACATGGTAGCCCGTGCCTGTAATTCCAGCTACTTGGGAGGCTGAGGTGGGAGTGTCGTTTGAGCCCAGGAGGTCAAGGCTATAGTGAGTTGAGATGCTGCCACTGCACTCCAGCCCGGGTGACAGAGCCAGACTATCTCAAAAAAAAAAAAGAGAGAATTAGTGAAAAGAACATTGTAAGGAGAGTTGGCGCATTCTCCATATGGGCATAGCAAGCACACTGTGGCATACAATACAGTCAGCTCTTACTATGTGCCCGAGGTAGGCGAGGCGCCATGCTGGACTTTGGGAATATAAAGAATAAGTGGGACAACCTCAACCCCTGCCCTGACAGAGTCCACATTCTAGTGATAAAATATTAAATAATACAGGCCGGGCGCGGTGGCTCACGCTTGTAATCCCAGCACTTTGGGAGGCTGAGGCGGGCGGATCACGAGGTCAGGAGGTCAAGATCACAGTGAAACCCCATCTCTACTAAAAATACCAAAAAAAATTAGCCAGGCGTGGTGGCGGACGCCTGTAGTCCCAGCTACTCGGAGAGGCTGAGACAGGAGAATGGCGTGAACCTGGGAGGCGGAGCTTGCAGTGAGCCGAGATCGCGCCACTGCACTCCAGCCTGTGCGACAGAGCAAGACTCCGTCTCAAAAAAAAAAAAAAAAAAAAAATTGAGTGTGGTGGCATGCAACCATAGTCCCAGATATTCTGGAGGCTGAGGCAGGAGGATCCTTCGAGCCTAGGAGTTTGAGGCTGCAGTGCACTATGATTGTGCCACTGCACTCCAGCCTGGGCGATGGAGCAAGACCCTTCCTCTAAAATGATAATAACAATATTCTAAGTGAAAGAAGTCAGACACAAAAGAATATGTAATTTATGATTCCATCTATGTGATATTCTAGAAGAGACGAAACTAATCTACAGTGAGAGAAATAAAATCGTGCTTGTCTAGGGTGGGAAGTAGGGAGGACTCACTGCAAGGAGATATAAGGGAACTTTCTGGAAAAATGGAAACATTTATATTTTGATTGTGATGTCAGGTGCTCAAGTGTATATTTGTCAACACTCATCAAGATGTACATTTAAATGGATTATTTTATTTTATTTATTTTGAGATGGAGTTCTGCTCTTGTCACCCAGGCTGGAGTGCAATGGCATGATCTCGGCTCACTGCAACCTCCACTTCCCGGGTTCAAGCAATTCTCCTGCCTCAGCCTCCCAAGTAGCTGGGATTACAGGTACCCGCCACCACGCACAGCTAATTTTTGTATTTTTAGTAGAGACAGGGTTTTTCCGTTCTGCCTAGGCTGGTCTTGAACTCCTGACCTCAGATGATCCGCCTGCTTCGGCCTCCCAAAGTGCTGAGATTACAGGTGTGAGCCACTGCGCCTGGCCTACCCAGACGCATTTTAGTTGTATGTAAATGTATCTCAATAAAATTGATTAAAATAATGAAAAACATTTACAGTTTTTTTTCTGGTTACAAGAGCATTATGTGCTCATTGTAAGAAATTCTAATATATTTTATTTTATTAATTATTTATTTTGAAATGGGATCTCACTCTGTCTCCCAGGCTGGAGTGCACTGGACACTGCAACCTCTACCTTCCGGGCTCAAGTGATCCTGCCACTGAAGACTCCCATGTAGCTGTGAATGGCTGGGGCAGGTGGCTCACACGCATGTAATCCCAGCACTTTGGGAGGCCGAGGTGGGCAGATCACCTGAGGTCAGGTGTTCGAGATCAGCCTGGCCAACACGGTGAAACCCTGTTTCTACTAAAAGTACAAAAATTAGCTGGGCATGGTGGTGCGCGCCTGTAATCCCAGCTACTCTGGAGGTTGAGGCAAGAGAATCATTCGAACCTGGGAGGCAGAGGTTGCAGTGAGCTGAGATCACGCCACTGCACTCTAGCCTGGGTGACAGAGTGAGAATCCATCTAAAAAAACCCCCAAAAAACAAAAAACCAAAACAAAACAAAACACCAAATAGCTGGGAACACAGGCACCCACCACCATGCCTGGCTAATTTTTTGTATTTTTGGTAGAGATGGGGTTTCACCATGTTGCCCAAGCTGGTCTCGAACTCCCAAGCTCAAGTGATCCTCACACCTTGTCCTCCCAAAGTGTTAGGATTACAGGCATAAGCCACTGTGGCAGGCCTAGAAATTCTAATATTTTAGAAGAAAACTCTAAAATGTACAAAAAAATACTTTTTCCATTTTGAGAAATTAGAAAGTCACTACAATTCTAAGCACAGAGTTTGGTACACAGTAAATATTAGTAAATAAAATAACACAGTAAGAGAGATAATGAATCCCATCAGGAAGCAGAGAAGAATGAATAAACTGGAGTGCCCAGAAATCCCAGGTTTCTACAGAAATCTAGAAGTCCTGCTAGAGGATAAGACTGTCAGCTGTGGCAGACAGGTGTGTGACTGACAGGTGGGAGAGAAGTGAGAATGGAGGTTAGACAGGTGAGCTCATAAGGAATCAGTGTTTGAATGGCTTTTCTACAGACTCTTAGGATTTTCTTCTCTCATTTCCTTGGGGGAAAGAGTGAGAATGTGAGGCCAGCGTGGCGGCTCATGCACTTTGGGACACCGAATAGGAAGGATTGCTTGAGCTCAGAAGGCCTTTTTTTTTCTTTCTTTCGTTTTTTTTTTTTTTTGAGTCTGTCATCCAGGCTAGAGTGCAGTGGTGCGATCCCAGCTCAGTGCAACCTCCGCCTCCTGGGTTCCAGTGATTCTCCTCCCTCAGCCTCCTCGGTAGCTGGGACTACAGGAGCACGCCACCATGCCCGGCTAATTTTTGTACTTTTAGTAGAGATGGGGGTATTGCCATGTTGGCCAGACTAGTCTTGAACTCCCGACCTCAGGTGATCCACCTGCCTCGACCTCCCAAAGTGCTGGGACTACAGGCATGAGCCACCATGCCTGGCCGAGCTCAGGAGTTTGAGACCAGCCTGGGCAACATAACAAGAACTCATTTCTACTAAAAATTAATAAAAATTAGCCAGGTGTGATGGCACATGCCTGTAGTCCTAGCTACTTAGGAGGCTGAGGCAGGAGGATCGCTTGAGCCCGAGAGATAGAGGCTGCAGTGAGCTTGATCATGCCACTGCACTCCAGCCTGGGCAACAGAGCAAGACCCTGTCTCAAAACAAACAAACAAAAGAGAGTGAGAATGTGTCAGGACAAAAATGACAAAAATCATAATGGCAAAGGAAAGCTAAGAATATGAATGGACGTGGTGACTCATCCCTATAATCCCAGCACTTTGGAAGGATGAGACAGGTGGATCGTTTGAGCCCAGGAGTTCAAGACAGCCTGGGCAACATGCCAAGGTCTCGTCTCTACAAAAAATACAAAAATTAGCCGGACATGGTGGTGTATACCTGTGGTCCCAGCTACTCAGCTTCCCAGCTGAGACAGAAGGATCACTTGAACCCGAGAGGTCAAGGCTGCAGTGAGCCGTGATGGTGCCACTGCATTCCATCCTGAGCAACAGAGCGAGACCCTGTCTCAAAAAATAAAATAGGCCAGGCGCGGTGGCTCATGCCTGTAATCGTAGCACTTTGGGAGGCCGAGGTGGGTGGATCACCTGAGGTCAGGAGTTCGAGACCAGCCTGGTCAACATGGTGAAACCCCGTCTATACTAAAAACACAAAAATTAGCTGAATGGCCGGGGGCAGTGGCTCATGTCTGTAATCCCAGCACTTTGGGAGGCCCAGGTGGGTGGATCACCTGAGGTCAGTTGTTCTCGACCAGCCTGGCCAACATGGTGAAACCCTGTCACTACTAAAAATACAAAAAAATACATGAGCGTAGTGGTGGGTGCCTGTAATCTCAGCTACTCGGGAGGCTGAGGCAGGAGAATTACTGGAACCCAGGAGGCGGAGCTTGCAGTGAGCCGAAATTGTGCCACTGCACTCCAGCCCAGGCGACAACAGCAAGACTCTGTCTCAAAAAAAATAATAAAATAAAATAATAAAAAGACATAATCTAAGAATAAATAAAGGGGGAAGGCCGGGCGCAGTGGCTCATGCCTGTAATCCCACCACTTTGGGAGGCTGAGGTGGGTGGATCACTTGAGGTCAGGCATTCAAGACTAGCCTGGCAAACGTGGTGAAACTCCGTCTCTACTAAAAATACAAAAAATTTGCAGGCGTTGTGGTGGACGCCTGGAATCCCAGCTACTCGGGAGGCTGAGGCAGGAGAATCGCTTGAACCCAGGAGGCAGAGGTTGCAGTGAGTCGAGATTGCGCCATTGCACTCTAGCCTGGGCGACAGAGCGAGACTCCATCTCAAAAAAAAGAGCTGCAGCTTGCTAGGATATCTCCGAGGTAGAAGAACTTCTTATCACTGCTGTCTGCTCTTCCCCGAGAGGAAGTTCAAGAGTGGGCTGTACAGGAAACAAAGACCACGCTCTAGGTGTGACTGAGGGAAAGGCCTTCTGTATAAAATCATAGGAACATAGACTTAAAGATGAAAGAGGCCTCCAGCCTCATTAGCGCAGCTTCCTATCTCCCACCCCACAGAACGGATGGGGAAACCGACCCATAGAGTGGAAGGGACTTGCCTAAATGACTCAGCAGGGAATTACAAGCCCTGAGCCATAGCCAGACTTTTCTCCTGAACGTTTCCTTCTGAACCCACACTCTTTAGTCATACAGACTTAGGGTTGATTCCTGACCCTGCGCTAACCAGCTGTGTGACTTTGGTGAGTGATGTAACATCTCTGATCTTCAGTACCTGCATTTGTAAAATGAAATAATAGCATCGACCTCACTGGTTTGCTATAAAGATTAAATTATACAGGGCACGTAGGGTACACATAATTTAAATATGGATGGAGTTCCCATTTTACGGAGGAGGAAATGGAGCCTGTTGAAACTTCCCTGGTCTCAGGATGACACCTCAGGTTAAAGAGAGAGACTGTAAGAAGAGAAAGGAAACTTGGGTGAGAACTGGATGGGTACAGGTGAGCCAGGCTCTCCTTGCACCTATCACTGGGAACCACCTTTCTGTCCAGGAACTCAAGATGACATGGGCCACCCGGTGACCTTTCCTGCCTCTGCTGCCTCAGTGCACAAACAGGTTGGTTGTGAAACACCCCTGAGCAGTGACTCAGCCTGGAGGCCTGCTCTGCTGCTCAGCGCCGGCAGGCTGGAGCTGTTTGGTTGAGCCTGGAAAGGGCATCATGTCTAACAAACACATTGCTTGTCAAAGCTCTGACAGGGGTGCCAAGCACAGACTGTGAACTCTGGTCCTTGAGGCGTCACAGATGACTGAACTGGGTGCCTAAGTTGCATACAACATCTCCTGGTTGTTGTTCTGGTCTAACAACCTTCTAGGGCCAATGTCAGGAAGAGGGTAATGTTTTAGAGGCTGGGGAGCTCCTATCTCTCAAGAGGCAGCATGGCACGGTGGCCAGGACCTGGGGTTTTGGCATCCATATCATGCGGACCTGAGTTCACATCCTGGCTCTGGCTTCTCACTGGCTATAAGACTTTGGGCAAGTGGCTTAACCCTTTCAGATTTGAACTTCCTTATTCTGTAAAATGCCCACCTTTTTATTTTTATTTTATTTATTTTTTCGAGACAGGCTATTGCTCTGTTGCTCAGGTTGGAGTGCAGTGGCGCTATCTTGGCTCACTACAGCCTCAATCTCCCAGGCACAAGCAATCATTCCACCTCAGCCCACCCCCTGAGTACCTGGGGCCACAGGCATGTGCCACAAAGCCTGGCTCATTTTTTAATTGAGATGGGATATCCCTATGTTGCCCAAGCTGGTCTCAAACTTTTGGACTCAAGTGGTCCTCCCACCTCAGCCTTCTAAAGTGCTGGAATTACAGGTGAGAGCCACTGTGTCCGGCCAAAATTGTCTTTTAGAGATAAAAGATGTAAAATTCGTGAAACATAGAAACTCTTCGTAAACTATTATTAGAATCCTGAGCCCAAATCTGCCCCTTCCTTCACTCCAAATGGAAATTGCCCCTCCTGGCTGGGTGCGGTGGCTCACGCCTGTAATCCCAGCATTTTGGGAGTCTGAGGCAGGCGGATCACCTGACATCAAGAATTCAAGACCAGCCTGGTCGACATAGTGAAACCCTGTCTCTACTAAAAAAATACCAAAAACTAGCCAGGCATAGTGGCGAGCGCCTGTAATCCCAGCTGCCCAGGAGGCTGACAGGAGAATCGCTTCAACCTCAGAGGCGGAGGTTGCAGTGAGCCGAGATCGCACCACTGCACTCCAGCCTGGGCAACAAGAGTGAAACTCCATCTCAAAAAAAAAAAAAAAAAGAAAAGAAATTGCCCCTCCTGCTCTCTTGCTATTGTAGTGTACTTTCTCATTCACTTAGAGGTAGTGAAAAAACCAACCATTCCAGGCCAGGCACGGTGGCTTACACCTGTAATCCCAGCACTTTGGGAGGCTGAGGCGGGCGGATCACGAGGTCAGGAGATCGAGACCATACTGGCTAACACGGTGAAACCCCGTCTCTACTAAAAAAAATACAAAAAATTAGCTGGGCGTGGTGGCAGGCGCCTGTAATCCCAGCTACTCGGGAGGCTGAGGCAGGAGAATGATGTGAACCCAGGAGGCAGAGCTTGCAGTGAGCCGAGATTGCACCACTGCACTCCAGCCTGGGCGACAGAGAGACTCTGTCTCAAAAAAAAAAAAAAGATAAACGGTCTTGCTCTGTCACCCAGGCTGGAATGCAGTGGCACAATCATAGCTCACTTCATACTTGATCCTGGGCTCAAGGGATCCTCCTGCCTCAGCCTCCCAAGTACCTGGAATTACAGGCATGAGCCACTCTGCCTATTTTTTTTTTTTTTTTTGAGATGGAGTCTCGCTCTGTCGCCCAGGCTGGAGTGCAGTGGCAAGATCTCGGCTCACTGCAAGCTCCGCCTCCTGAGTTCACATCATTCTCCTGCCTCAGCCTCCCGAGTGGCTGGGATTACAGGCGCCCGGCACCACGGCCAGCTAATTTTTTGTATTTTTTTTTAGTAGAGATAGGGTTTCACCATGTTAGCCAGGATGGTCTCGATCTCCTGACCTCGTGATTCGCCCGCCTCGGCCTCCCAAAGTGCTGGGATTACAGGTGTGAGCCACCGCTCCCAGCCTTTTCTCCATTTTTTTTTTTTTGAGACGTAGTTTCCCTCTTGTTGCCCAGGCTGGAGTACAATGGCGCAATCTTGGCTCACCGCCACCTCTGCCTCCTGGGTTCAAGCGATTCTCTCTCAGCCTCCTGAGTAGCTTGGATTACAGGCATGCGCCACCACACCCAGCTAATTTTATATTTTTAGTAGAGACGGGGTTTCTCCATGTTGGTCATGCTGGTCTTGAACTTCTGACCTCAGGTGATCCGCCCGCCTCGGCCTCCCAAAGTGCTGGGATTACAGGCATGAGCCACTGAGCCCGGCCTGCCTGACTCCTTTAAAGCATTTTTTATATGCATCAACTCATTAATCTCCATAATGAGTTGAACCTAATAATGTAGATACAATTATTACCCCATTCTATTCTATTTTATTTTAGACAGGGTCTTGCTCTGTCACCCTGGTGGGGTGCAGTGGTGCAATCATGGCTCACTGCAGCCTCAAACTCCCTGGCTCAAGTGTTCCTCTCACCTCAGCCTCCCAAGCAGCTGGGACCATAGGTGGGTGCCACCACGCCTGGCTAAATTTTTTTTTTTTTTTTAGAGAGAGACAAAGTCTCACTATGTTGCCCAGGCTTAGTACCCCATTTTAAGATAAGGAAACTGGGGTCTGAGAGGTTAAGTAACATGCCTAGGGTCACGTGGCTTGTAAGTGGTAGAACCAGGATTTCAACTCGAGTTGTTGGACTCCTGAGCCCAGGATCTTAATTATTTTGTTTGCCTGTTTGCCTGCAACTACACTTGCACCACGGGACGGGCCCCCTGGACTGGCTGATTGGATCTGCAGAACTCTCCATTTCCTAACTCCAGTCCTTTGCATGGCTCAGCTGCACTTCCTGTAT
This sequence comes from Nomascus leucogenys, assembly GCF_006542625.1. Classification (NCBI taxonomy): domain Eukaryota; kingdom Metazoa; phylum Chordata; class Mammalia; order Primates; family Hylobatidae; genus Nomascus; species Nomascus leucogenys. The sequence goes on along the minus strand of NC_044404.1, from coordinate 28,100,135 downwards.
CTTCAGAAAGAGAGTTCCCTTTCTAGCTTAAAGCTGAGGAGGTTTCTGTTGCTTACCTGATTCAAAAAGGGTAATTTCTGCCTACAGGGTAGCACAGGGCCTTCCTAAGAGCTCAGTGAGCAGAGAACATGTGATCCTGGCATCTGGGGACCCACAAAGACCACATGCCAGAGAAAAGACGAAGTGCTTAAGCTTCCCCAAAGGCCAACAGCTCAGCAGCCCTTGGCTGTATGTATTTCAATGTGTAAGTGTCCTGTGAAGAGTTTTTAAAATAAAAAATAACTTATATTGCCTTTTTTTTTTTTTTTTTTTTACTATATGCTTACTAAAGTTCATCACAGCCATAACAGGAAGAAAATTTCTTTTAATTCTTTTAAAAATTAAAAATTTTATAGGTTAATTTATAAGCAGTAGAATAGTGTGATTAAAATCCTGAGCCCTGCACTCTGGAAAACAGTTTGTCAGTTTCTTTTTCTTTTTCTTTTTTAAGTTGGAGTCTCGCTCTATCGCCCAGACTGGAGTGCAGTGGCGGAATCTTGGCTCACTGCAACCTCTGCTTCCCAGGTTCAAGTGATTCTCCTGCCTCAGCCTCCTGAGTAGCTGGGATTACAGGCATGCACCACCATGCCTGGCTAACGTTTGTATTTTTAGTAGAGACAGGGTTTCACCTTATTGGCCAGGCTGGTCCTGAACTCCTGACCTCAGGTGATCCACCTGCCTCGGTCTTCCAAACTGCTGGGATTACGGGCGTGAGCCACCGTGGCTGGCCTGTCAGTTTCTTAAAAAATGAACCGCATAGGTGGGTACGGTGGCTCGTGCCTGTAATCCCAGCACTTCGGGAGGCCAAGGCAGGTGGATCACCTGAGGTCAGGAGTTTGAGACTAGCCTGGCAGACATGGTGAAACCCTGTCTCTAGTAAAAATACAAAAATTAGCTGGGAGTGGTGGTGGGAGCCTGTAATCCCAGCTACTCGGGAGGCTGAGGCAGGAGAATCGCTTGTACCCGGGAGAAGGAGGTTGCAGTGACCCAAGATCCTGCCATTGCACTCCAGCCTGGGTGACAAAAGTAAAACTCCATCTCAAAAGAAGAAAAAAAAAGAATCACACAGCTGCCATACAACCCAGCAGCTGCAATCCTGAGCATTTATCCCAGAGAAATGAAGACTTACATTAAGACAAAAACCTGTAGTTGAATGTTTAAAGCAGTTTTATTGGTAGTTTCCCCAAACTGGAAACAATCCAGATGTTCTTCAATAGGTGAATGGTTAAACAAGCCGTGGTACATCCACAGAATACCACTCAGCATGGAGTAGTACCCAGAAAGAAAAAGAAACGAGGCTGGGCATTGTGGCTCATGCCTGTAATCTCAACACTTTGGGAGGCTGAGGTGGGAGGATCACTTGAGCCCAGGAGCTCAAGGCCAGCCTGAGCAACATAGGGAGACTCCACTTCTACAAAAAAAATACAAACATTAGCTGGGCGTGGTGGTGCACACCTGTAGTCCCAGCTACTCGGGAGGCTGAAGTGGCAGGATCACTTGAGGCAGGGAGTTCGACGATGCCAGTGAGCTCTGATTGCGCTACTGCACTCCAGCCTGGGTGACAAAGCCAGACCCTGTCTCAAAAAAAAAAAAAAAAAAAAAAAGAACAAATAAGAATACTTGGAACAACCTGGATGAATTTCCAGAGAATCATGATGAGTGAAAAAAAGCCAGTCTCAAAAGATTAAACACTGTATGATTTATTTATATAAAATTCTTGAAATGACAAAATTATAAAAATGGAGACAGAATTACCAGTGTAAAGGAGGAGGTAGAGGCAGGAGGAAGTGGGGGTGGCTATTGAAAGGTCAATATGAGGAATCCTGGTAGTGTTGGAAATATTCTGTGTCTTGACTGTATCAATGTGAATATCTTGGTTGTGATACTGTGTTGTATTTTTTCAAGATGTTACCATCGGGGGAACCTAGGTAAAGAGTACATAGGATCTCTTTGTTCCCTCCCTCCCTCCCTTCCTTCCTTCCTTTTTTGAAACAGGGTCTTATTCTGTCACCCAAGCTGGAGTGCAGTGGCACAATCATGGCTCAGTGCAGCCCCGGCCTCCTGGCCTCAAGTTGTCCTCCCACCTCACCCTCCCAAGTAGCTAAGACCACAGGCGCGTGCCACCACTCCTTGCTCATTTTAAAACATTTTTTGAGCTGGGCGCGGTGGCTCACGCCTTTAATCCCAGCACTTTAGGAGGCCGAGGAGGGCGGATCACGAGGTCAGGAGATGGAGACCATCCTGGCTAACCCGGTGAAACCCCGTCTCTACTAAAAATACAAAAAATTAGCTGGGCGTGGTGGCGGGCGCCTGTAGTCCCAGCTACTCAGGAGGCTGAGGCAGGAGAATGGCTTGAACCCGGGAGGTGGAGCTTGCGGTCAGCTGAGGTCGCGTCACTGCACTCCAGCCTGGACGACAGAGAGAGATTCCGTCCCAAAAAAAAAACAAAACAAAACATTTTTTGTAGAGATAGAGTCTCCCTATGCTGCCCAGGCTGGTCTGTAACTCCTGGGCTCAAATGATCTGCCCACCTCAGCCTCCCAAAGTGCTGGGATTACAGGTGTGAGCCACCTTGCCTGGCCTATATTATTTCTTACAGCTGCATGTGAAGCTGTAATTATCTCAAAATTAAAAGTTCAATTAGAAAAAAATCCTAGGCCCTATGCTTAAAACATTCTGTGTGTCCTGGAGTAAGTTGCTTTTCCTCCCTGTCCCTTAGTTTTTACTTGTCTTATAGACTTGTTGTGAGAAATAAGAAATAAGTGATATTATGTATATAAAATGCTTAGTACATTGTATATTAGCATTAGTACTGATACATTGTAAGGACCTAATAAATATTAGTATGATTACAGAAAAATTACAAAATATAGATAATCAAAATGAAGAAAATATTTTAAACAACCATAATTCTGCCACTTTTAACACCTGTATCAATTTATGTTTCTAGCTGCAAGTAAAAACAAAATCAACAACAATGAAGTGCCACTTCAAATGCATTAGGACGGCTTTAACAATTAAAAAAATAGTAATAATAACTGCTGGTGAGAATATGGAATAATACAAACCTTATATATTGCTGGTGGGAAGGCCAGATGGTTCAGCCTCTGTGGAAAACATTTGAGCAGTTCCTCAAGAAGTTAAACGTAGACGGCCAGACACAGTGGCTTACACCTGTAATCCCAGCACTTTAGGAGGCTGAGGCGGGCAGATCACTTGAGGTCAGGAGTTTGACCTCATGGAACCTGGGCTCTACTAAAAAAAATACCAAAAATTAGCTGGGCGTGGTGGCGTGTGCCTGTAGTCCCAGCTACTCGGGAGGCTGAGGCACGAGAATCGCTTGAACCCGGGAGGCAGAGGTTTCAGTGAGCTGAGACGGCCCCACTGTACTCCAGCCTGGGTGACAGAGACAGACTCTGTCTCAAAAAAAAAAAAAAAAAAAGTTAGGCCGGGCGCGGTGGCTCATGCTTGTAATCCCAGCACTCTGGGAGGTCGAGGCGGGCGGATCACGAGGTCAGGAGATCGAGACCACGGTGAAACCCCGTCTCTACTAAAAATACAAAAAATTAGCCGGGCGTGGTGGCGGGCGCCTGTAGTCCCAGCTACTCGGAGAGGCTGAGGCAGGAGAATGGCGTGAACCCGGGAGGCGGAGCTTGCAGTGAGCCGAGATCGCGCCACTGCCCTCCAGCCTGGGCGACAGAGCGAGACTCCGTCTCAAAAAAAAAAAAAAAAAAAAAAAGTTAAACACAGAATTACCATATAACCCTGCAATTCCATTCCTAGGCATACACCTGAAATAATTGAAAAAATGTACTCCAACAATTATTTGTACACACTTTTTCATAGCAGCACTAGTCAAAACAGCCAAAGTGTCCATCAATGGATGGCTCATACACAAATTGTAGCAAATACATACAAAAGAATATTGTTTAGACATAAAAAAGAATGAAGTGCTGATAACTGCTATGATCTAAATAAGCCTCAAAAAATTTTATGCTAAATGAAGGAAGACAGGCACAAGAGATCATACACTGCATAATTCTATTTATATGAGACATTCAGAATAGATAAATCAGGCTGGCGTGGTGGCTTACGCCCATAATCTCAGCACTTTGGGAGGCCGAGGCAGGCAGATCACTTGAGGCTGGGAGTTCAAGACCAGCTTGGCCAACATGGTGAAGCCCCGTCTTTACTAAAAATACACAAATCAGCTGGGCGTGGTGGCACATGCCTGTAATCCCAGCTACTCAGGAGGCTCAGGCACAAGAATCCCTTGAACCTGGGAGGCTGAAGTTGCAGCGAGCTAAGATCACGCCACTGCACTCCAGCCTGGGCAACGGAGTGAGACTCTGTCTCGAAAAAAAAAAAAAAAGATAAATCTACAGGGACAAAATGCAAATTGGTGAAATAATGAAAATGTTTTGGACCTAGATAGAGTGGTGGTTGCATAGCATTGTGACTGTACTAAAGACCCCAGAATTGTTTACTTTAAAATGGTTAATTTATTTTTTAAGACAGAATCTCGCTCTGCTGCCCAGGCTGGAGTGCAGTGGTGAGATCTTAGTTCACTGCAGCTTCGAACTCCTGGGTTGAAGGGCTCCTCCTGCCTCAGCCTCCCAAGTAGCTGGAACTACAGGTGCATGACACCATGCCTGGCTTTCTTTTTTTTTTTTTTTTTTTTTTTTTTTTTTTTGCAATGGGTCTTGTTTTGCTGTTCAGGTTGGTCTCAAACTCCTGGCTTCAAGTGATCCTCACTCTTCGACCTTCTGAAGTGTTGGGATGACAGGCATGAGCCACTGCACGTGGCCAAAATGGTTAATTTTAATTAGTTGGGCTTGGTGATGTGTGCCTGTATTTCTAACTACTAAGGAGGCTGGGATGGGAGGACTGCTTGAGCCCAGGAGTTTGAGGCTGCAATGAGCTATGATTGTGTCATGGCACTCCAGCCTGGGCAACGGAGTGAGACCCTATCATACCCCTCCCCCCAAAAGTTAACTTTATGGTTATGTGGATTTTACCTCAATAAATTACTAGAAATAAAATATGTCAGAATTATTTAAGAAAAATGTATTATGTCTTATATTAAGAAGCCCCAAAATAGAGAAGCTCTAGAATTGGTTCTTTCAGTAGCTCCAAGATTTTATGAAAGACCTGAATTCTCTGTTTGTTTTTCCATTCTTGTCACGTTGCCATTTTTTGCTCTTCCGTGGTTAAAAGATTGTTTTCATAGTTCCAAGAACTGCCTGAGGACATGACATCCAGCTCCACTAGATTGTAATGGAACAAAGAAGGGCTACCGATTCCTGGAAATACCTTCCTCTCTTTTTAAAATAGTAACTTTATTGAGATATAATTCACATACCATATAATTCACCCATCAAATATACATCCCAAACTCATCTAGTTGTATATGTTAAATAAGTGCAGCTTTTTATGTATCGATCATACCTTAATGAAGAGGGTTAGAAAAAAATGAAAAAAACGGAACAAAACAAGTTAATGGTTTGTAGTTTGTTCACAGAATTGTGCAACAATCACCACACTTAGTTTTAGAACATTTTTATCATCCCCCACAGAAATTTAGCGCCTATTATCTGTCATTCTCTAGTTTTCTGCAACTCTCCTCCCCTCCACCCCAGGCAACAGCTAATCTACTTTTTGGTGGTTTATGCCTATAATCCCAGCACTTTGGGAGGCTGAGACAAGAGGCTTGAGCCCAGGAGTTCGAGACCAGCCTGGGAAACACAGCAAAACCCTGTCTCTACAAAACATACTAAAAAAAAAAAAAAAATTAGCCAGGCATGCTGTCCCAGGTACCCAGGAGGCTGAGGCAGGAGGATCACTTGAGCCTGGGAGTTTGAGGCTGCAGTGTTATGCTATGATGAGCACACTTCAGCTGGGTGACAGAATGAGATTCTCTCTAAAAAACAAAACAAAACAAAAAAACCCTCCTATTTTCTGTCCCTATAAATTTGCTTCTTCTGGTCATTTCATATAAATGGAATCATAAAGCATGTGGTATTTTGTGCTGACTTCTTTTTACTTAGCGTAATGTTTTCAAGGTTCATTCATGTTGCAAAATGTATCAGTAGCTCATTTCTTTATATTACTGAATAATCTTCCATTATATAGACATACTATATATTTTTTACCCATTCATGGTTGATGGATATTTGGGTTGTTTCCACTTTTGGCCTTTTTTTTTTTGGAGACAGAGTCTCGCTCTATTGCCCCGACTGGAGTGCAATGACACAGTCTCAGCTCACCGCAACCTCCTTCTCCTGGGTTCAAGCGATTCTCCTGCCTCAGCCTCCCGAGCAGCTGGGACTGCAGGCGCCCACCACCATGGCCAGCTAATTTTTTGTATTTTTAGTAGAGACAGGGTTTCACCATGTTGGCCAGGCTGGTCTCAAACTCCTGACCTCAGGTGATCCACCCGCCTCGGCCTCCCAAAGTGCTGGGACTATAGACCCAGCACTATTTGTTTATTTGTTTATTTATTTATTTATTTATTTTTGATACAGAGTTTCACTTTGTTAACTAGGCTGGAGTGCAGCGTTGGGATCTCGGCTACTGCAACCTCCGCGATTCAACTTCCCGGGTTCAAACAATCCTCCCTCCTCAGCCTCCCGAGTAGCTGGGACTACAAGCATGCACCACTGCCCGGCTAATTTTTAGTAGAGAAGAGGTTTCACCATGTTGGCCAGGCTGGTCTGGAACTCCCAACTTCAGATGATCTGCCTGCCTCGGCCTCCCAAAGTGCTGGGATTACAGGCGTGAGCCACCGCGCCCCGCCTCTTTGTTGTTGTTTTTGAGACAGAGTCTCACACTGTCACCTTGGCTGAAGAGCAATGGCGCAATCTCAGCTCACTGCAAACTCCACCTCCCAGGTTCACAGGATTCTCCTGCCTCAGCCTCCCGAGTAGCTGGGATTAAAGGCACCCACCACCACACCCGGCTAATTTTCTGTATTTTTAGTAGAAACGGGGTTTCACTATGTTGGCCAGACTGGTCTTGAACTTGTGACTTTGTGATCCGCCCACCGGCCTCCCAAAGTGCTGGGATTACAGGCGTGAGCCACTGCGGCCCGGCGTCTTTGTTGTTTGTTGTTTTTTTTTTTTTTTTTTGAGACAGAGTCTCGCTCTGTCGCCCAGGCTGGAGTGCAATGGCGCAATCTCGGCTCACTGCAAGCTCCGCCTCCCAGGCTCACTCCATTCTCCTGCCTCAGCCTCCGGAGCAGCTGGGACTACAGGCGCCCGCCACCGCGCCCGCCACCACGCCCGGCTAATTTTTTTTTTTAAGTTCTTATTTTTCGTAGAGACGGGGTTTCACCATGTTAGCCAGGATGGTCTCGATCTCCTGACCTCGTGATCTGCCCACCTCGGCCCCCCAAAGTGCTGGGATTACAGGCGTGAGCCACCGCGGCCCGGCGCCTTTGTTGTTTTTTAAACCAAGAAACTTTTCCCTCAAGCTTCCCAGTGGACTCCCTTTCCCATCTCATTGGCCAAAACTCCATCAAGTGACTGCCCCTAGCCCAATCACTGGCATTACCATGATTGACTTAGAATTAAGCCTCCAGCTAACCTCTGGCTGTGGTCACCTTTTCTGAAAGGTGAATACCTAAACAAACTTGAGGGTTAATGAACAAAGGAGAAAAGAGAAAGAGGTAATGATACTGTGTTTCAATGTCTTTTGGGTATTTTTCTTACAGACATATAAAAATATAAATACAATATATATTATATTTAGAGACATGGTCTTGTTATGTTGACCAGGCTGGACTCGAACATCTGGACCCAAGTGATCCTCCCATCTCAGCCTCCTGAGTAGCTGGGGCTACAGGTCTGTGCCACCATCCTGGTTCTACATATAAATCTATTTTCATTTTTTATGTATTTATTTTTGTTTTTTCTTATTTACTTATTTTCTTTGTTATCAACCCTATTAACTGAATACGCATATTTTTACACAAACAAAAGAAGTCATACGGGGCCAGTCCAGGTAGATGACTTGAGCCAGAAGTTTGAGCCTGGGCAACATGGCGAAACCCCATCTCTACAAAAAAAACACAAAAAATTAGCTGAGTGTGGTGGTGCCTGCCGGCTACTCAGGAGCTGAGGTGGGAAGATCACCTAAGCCCGTGAGGTCGAGGCTGCAGTGAGCTGTGATGGTGCCACTACACTCCAGCCTGGGTGACAAAGTGAGACTCTATCTCAAAATAAAAAATAAAAAATAAAAAAAAGAAAAGAAAAAAGAAATCGTATAGTCCATACTGTTTTGTAACTTGATTTATCACTAAACAATATACTGGATCTATCTTTCCATGCTCATACGATTCACTGATAACATGATTTTATTGTATTTTTTTTGAGACAGAGTCTCGCTCTGTTGCCCAGGCTGGAGTGCAGTGGCACAATCACAGGTCACTGCTGCGTGGACCTCCCAGGCCCAAGCAATCCTTCCGCTTTAGCCTCAGCCTCCTGAATAGCTGGAACAACATGTGTACAACACCATGCCGAGTTAACTTTTTTGTTTTTGTAGAGATGGAGTGTTGTCCATGCTGGTCTCAAACTCTTGGGCTCAAGCAATCCTCCTACCTCAGCTTCCCAAGTAGCTGGGACTACAGGTGTGAGCCACCACACCTGGCTAATTTTTGTATTTTTAGTAGAGACGGGGTTTCACCGTGTTGGCCAGGCTGGTCTCGAACTCCTGAGCTCAAGTGATCCGCCCGCCTTGGCCTCCCAAAGTGCTGGGATTACAGGCGTGAGCCACCGCGCCCGGCCTGCCCTCTCTTCTACTTTCACTTCCAATTCTTTCTGCCCTCTAGGGAGCTTGTTTCAGTAATTGTCACATCTTTTTCCTTCTCACTGGCTATTTTCCCCTCTCCCTTTCATGTCTTTCTAGAACCTATGTAGAATTCCTTACGATGAGATTTGAGACTCTTTGTACCAGTCAGCATTCTTCCAGGTGCAAGTGATGAAAAACCCAATCCAACCTGTCTTACTCATAAAAGAGAATGTTTTGCTTATGGAATTAAAGAGTACAGGTGAAGATTTCAGGCATAGCTGGATCTAGAGACTCAAATATTATTTTTATTTTATTATTTTTTGAGATGGAGTTTTGTTATTGTTGCCTAGGCTAGAGTGCAGTGGCATGATCTTGGCTCACTGCAACCTCCGCCTCCTGGGTTCAAGCGATTCTCCTGCCTCAGCCTCCAGAGTAGCTGGGATTACAGGCACACGCCACCATGCCCAGCTAATTTTTGTGTTTTTAGTAGAGATGGGGTTTTACCATGTTGACCAGGCTGGCCTTGAGCTCCTGACGTCAGGTGATCTGCCCACCTCGGCCTCCCAAAGTGCTGGGATTACAGGCGTGAGCCACCACGCCCAGCAAGACTCAAATATTATTAAAAAGAATCGGGCCTGTAATCCTAGACCATTTTCACCAAATAATCTTGGCCTAATTTATCAACTTTCCCTGCCAGATCTGTGACCACCCTGACATGTACACATCCTGTGGCCCAACACAATGGTTGCATTTCTTGGAACTTCGGTCTCTGTGCTTTCAATCTGACTCACCTTCAAAGACCAGCTGAGCCACCACTTCCTTTGTGAAGCCTTCCTAATTGCCCCCACCTGGAATTGACCTCAGTCCTACCTTAACCACACCTGAATGCTCTTTATTTATTATTTCTTTTGAGACGGAGACGCTCTCTGTTGCCAGGCTGGAGTGCAGTGGTGCAATCTCAGCTCACTGCAGCCTCCGCCTCCTGGGTTCAAGCAATTCTCCTGCCTCAGCCTCCCAAGTAGCTGGGACTACAGGTGTGTGCCACCATGCCCAGCTAATTTTCGTATTTTTAGTGGAGATGGGGTTTCACCATGTTGGCCAGGATGGCCTTGATCTCTTGACCTCGTGATTCACCCGCCTCGGGCTCCCAAAGTGCTGGGATTACAGGCGTGAGCCACCGCGCCCGGCCGCTGAATGCTCTGTATTAGCACCTCTTGTTGTCTCTTTGCTGGAAATTAGACTTTTACCTGCCTTTATCTCGTCTATGAGACCCCAAGCTTGTCGAAGTCAGGGACTCCATCTTACTCATCTTTCCATCTCCCTAAAAGCCTGTCACAGTGATCCTCTGCTACTTAATTAGTCCTAGGACATTGGACAAAGTCCTTCGCCTCTTTGAGCCTTGGATTATTCTTTTGTAAAATGGGAATGGTAATAGCTCTTACCATAAATATCTTTTTGTGAGGACTGAGACATACGTGCACACATAATTTATTGCATGTATGCCATGTGTTTCAGAGAGATGATGTGCCTTGCAAAGGACACACACCTACTGCTGGCAGGGCTGGGATTCAAATGTCCTTCTCTACATGGAGACTGTCCTCCTAACCTCTATTCCAAAGGGCCTCCCACGTAGGAGAGGAAGAGGCTGGCACAGTAGGCGCACAACGAATGTTGCTAAACGCTTGACTCTGTTGAATCGATTCTGCTTTGACTGCACTTTCCTCTGGACTATGCTTTGCCCTTCTCCAGTTCATCCTGGCTGTGTCATCAGACCACGTGACACACACTCCCCTCTGGGGCCCTACTTAATTCCTGCTGACCTGGAATGTCTTCCAAACACTCCGGTGAACTGGGAGGAGTCTGTGGGCTGTAAGTCCTGTATCTTGGGCAGCCCAAAGGTCTCTGTTTGCGCTGACCCAGACAACAGCTGGAACTCCAGCCAGGCGAGATGCTGCCTGGCGGGGGAGGAGGCACGGAACGTGCGAGCCTTCCCATCCTCCCCCACACAGAGGAGTCCAAGGTCCAAGGTCTGCTGTCTTGAACATATTGCTCACTTTTTGGCTTCTGAGGTATTTATGTGATAAAACCAGTCGTTCTTTGTTGTGAGCCTCCTCACGTCATAACAGCCTTGTGGTAGATATTTGGGAAAAGGACCACGATGATTTGGATCCATCAAACTCAGATTGCGCCTCCTGAAAACATGTTTTTCCCCAAAGTCTGTTTGCTTTCCATTTACTAAGCAGTTCATATGTGCCAGGTGTTGTATTGAACACATTACATGCATCATACAATTCAGAATTTCTCAAGCTCAGGGCCATTGACTTTTTGGACTGGATAACTCTGTGTTCAAAGGGACCGCCCTATGCATTGGAGGTTGTTTAGCAGCAACCCTGGCCTCTACCCACTGAGATGCCAGAGGCATCCTGTAACAGCCAAAAATGACTCCAAACTTTGCCAAATATCCTGTGAGGACAAAATCATCCCTAAGTAAGAACCACTGATTTAACTGAATAGACATAAGGATCTTATGAACTATTATCTCTTTTCCCAGAAGAGTAAACTGAGACTAACAGAGGTGAAGTGACTCACCTAAAGTCATACAACAAATGGTAGAGCTGGAATTTGAACTCTGGCTCCAGTGCATAGGGTTTTAATCACTAGACCAATGTCAACAAGACTGTCAAAGGACTGACAATACCAAGTGTTGGCAAAGATGCAGAGCAACTGGAACTGGAGCTGGGTGCAGTGGCTCATCTCTGAAGCCCCAGCACTTTGGGAGGCCAAGGCAGGAGGATCACTGGAGCCCAAGAGTTCTAGGGCAGTCTGGGCAACATAGGGAGACCCTCATCTCTACAAAAAATAAAAAATAAAAATAGCTGAGTATGTCCACATAAATAGCAGGTTTACTCATAATAGCCAGAATTGGAAGCAACTCAAATGTCTATCAACTCATGAATGAATAAATGAATTGTAATATATCCATACAATAGTATTGTGCTCAGCAACAAAAAGGAATGAACTATGGATACACACAACAACATGAATTAGCTTCAAAAGCTTTATGGTAACGAAGAAGACAAACACAAAAGATTACACAATGAGGCCAGGTGCGGTGGCTCAGGCCTGTAATCCTAGCACTTTGGGAGGCCGAGGTGGGCGGATCACTTGAGCTCGGGAGGCTGAGGCTGCAGTGAGCCATGATCGTGCCACTGCACTCTAGCTTGGGCAGTGGAGTGAGACCCTGTCTCAAAAATAAGAATAATAACTAATATTTGTTAATAGAAAATATTGCCATTTATATGTCATCATTTCTCAAGAAGTGATCAGGTTATCTATGTACTTATTGTAAGTTTTGTAGGTATAATTTTTTTTTTTTTTGAGACAGAGTTTTGCTCTTGTTGCCCAGGCTGGAGTGCAATGGCACGATCTCAGCTCACCGCAGCCTCCGCCTCCTGGGTTTAAGTGATTCTCCTGCCTCAGCCTCCTGAGTGGCTGGGATTACAGGCATGTGCCACCACGCCTGGCTAATTTTGTATTTTTAGTAGAGACGGGGTTTCTCCATGTTGGTCAGGGTGGTCTTGAACTCCTGACCTCAGGTGATCCACTCACCTTGGCCTCCCAAGTGTGGTATAATTTTTTTTTTTTTTTTTTTTTGAGACAGTCTCACTCTGTCACCCAGGCTGGAGGGCAGTGGCATGATCTTGGCTCACTGCAACCTCTGCCTCCCGAGTTCAAGTGATTCTCCTGCCTCAGCCTCCGGAGTAGCTGGGATTACAGGCGACCGCCACCACGTCCAGCTAATTTTTTGTATTGTTAGTAGAGACGGGGTTATACCATGTTGCCCAGGCTGGTTTCAAACTCCTGAGCTCAGGCAATCCATCCGCCTCAGCTTCCCAAAGTGCTGGGATAAAAGGCGTGAGCCACCGCGCCCGGCCAAAACGCACTCATTTTAAATGCAGACATTTCCATGAGTTTTGACAAAAGCACACGCCTATGCAACCACCATCCAAATCTAATTTCCCTGTGCTCCTTTGCAATGAATATCCCATCCTGCTTTCCGTCCCCAGGCACCCACTATCAGCTTTCTGTTATTACAAATTAGTTTTGTTTTTGTTTCTGTTGTTGTTATTCTTAATCCATTTAATTCTTTAGCAGATGACAAAGTTTTGCATTCAAAAATTAGCTTTTAAGTTTAGAACACAAACATAATGCAACAAAATGTATTACTTCACTAGTCTTAAGACAATATTGTCATTCTAGAGTGTTTGCTAATGAATGCAGAAGTCATTAGATAAATTGACAGTAACCTGTTGAAGAAAAGAAGTATAATAATCATAATTTACACATTTACTGAAGAGAGTATGACCATTAATAAAAATTATACCTACACATCGGGTGTGGTGGTTTACATCTGCAATCCCAACTACTCAGGAAGCTGAGGTGGGAAAACTGAAGCTGAGCCCAGGAGTTCCAGAAAAGCCTGGGCAATGTTGCAGGATTCCATTTCAAAAAAATTATACCGCACTTTGGGAGGCCGAGGCAGGTGGATTCTACTCTATAAATCTGGTTTGAAAGGAGAAAATAAATTGCAGCAGGGAAATGCAGATTGGAGGAAGATATCAATGTGAAACAGGAAAAGAGGCTTAGAGGGTTCTTCTTTGGTTGGTCAGTGACTTTGGCTCTGAGCTTTGTTTCCCAAAATTCTTACCCAGGAGCACTGGAGGCCCAGCTGAAATGCCACCACTTCTAGGAAACTTCCCTGGCTTCCTCAGCCCACAGTGTCTTCTGGGAAGAATGTTCACTCTGCATATTATTATTTAAAAATTCCTTCATAGGCAAGGGTGCAGTGGCTCACGCCTGTAATCCCAGCACTTTGGGAGGCCAAGGCGGGTGGATCACTTGAGATCAGGAGTTCAAGACCAGTCTGGCCAACACGGTGAAACCCCGTCTCTACTGAAAACATAAAATTAGAGGAGCATAGTGGTGCGCACCTGTAACCCCAGCTACTTGGGAGGCTGAAGCTTGAGAATTGCTTGAACCTGGGAGGTGGAGGCTGCAGTGAGAGGAGATCGTGCCACTGCACTCCAGCCTTAGCGACAGAACGAGACCCTGTCTCAAAAACAAACAAACCTCCTCCATAAGTGAGTGCTTTTCAGTTTGTTAAATGCTTTCAGCCTATTATTTCAGCTGATTCTTTTAAAAAAACCACAACAACATGTCAGTCAACTCAGCTGATTCTTAACCACTGATCAGGTCAAAGATTCTCCCCATTTTAGAGATGGGGAAACTAACATTTTCCTTCAGGGAAAGAAGTGACTTGCTTGCATCTTAAAGCCACAAATTAAGACAGTGCCTGGGCCTGCAGTGCTCCTTCCCTTGGAAGGCAGTGGAAGGGTGGGTGGAAAGAGCCCTTTCTGGAAAGTCTAGGACTCCTGGCAATTTGCTTGGGACATGTCTGGGCAATGTTGATATTGTTAGACCTCAGCTTTCACAGCTAAACCCTGGTAAAATCCTCACTTTGTCTGTTTCTCAAGATTGTGGTTAGGATTGCCCAGCACAGTCTTGGCTCATAAATAAGTGATTTAAAAAAATATATATATATAGGCCAGGCGCAGTGGCTCACGCCTGTAATCCCAGCACTTTGGGAGGCCGAGATGGGTGGATCACGAGGTCAGGAGATCGAGACCATCCTGGCTAACAAGGTGAAACCCCGTCTCTACTAAAAATACAAAAAATTAGCCAGGTGTGGTGGTAGGCGCCTGTAGTCCCAGCTACTCGGGAGGCTGAGGCAGGAGAATGGCGTGAACCCGGGAGGCAGAGCTTGCAGTGAGCCAAGATAGTGCTACTGTGCTCCAGCCTGGGCGACAGAGCAAGACTCCATCTCAAAAAATATATATATATATATATATATATTTATATTTATATATGTATGTGTATATTTAGATATTGAGACATGGTCTCACTCCATCACTCAGGCTGGAGTGCAGTGGTGCAATCACAGCTCACTGCAGCCTCGACCTCCCAGGCTCAAGCAATCCTCCCACCTCAGCCCCCCCAAGTAGCTGGGACTACAGGTGCGTGCCTCCACCTCCAGCTAATTTTTCTTCTTTTTGTAGAGTCTGGGTCTCATTCAAGACCAGGGGCTGGTCTTGAACCCCTGGGCTCAAGCGATCCTCCCACCTCAGCCTTCCAAAGTGCTGGGATTGCAAGTGTGAGCCACTGCACTCTGCCGCCAAAATATCTAATGACTCCTTGAACCTAAAATAAAAGTTGGAAAGAAAAAAAAATGTAATGAAAACGACAAACATTTATTGGGCACTTATGCTAGCATACGGTAGACACTGGGCTACGATGGTGAACATGGAGACAGGCAGCAAACAATAAAGATTATGAAACGTGTTGAAGAGAGAAGCAATGGGAAGGGGCAGGGTGAGGTTGAGAAACGGGGGTCAGGTCCGAACTCTCTGATGAGACTATGTTAAAGGTGAAAACTGCAGGTTTAGAAAGAGCTTGTCTGGAGAAGAGCATTCCAGGTTGTGGGAATTCTATATTATCTTTTATCTCACAACTCCCATTTCATAGATGAGGAAACTGTGGCTTTGAATCTAAGAAAATGGCACTGACTCTGTCTTCTGCTGAAAAGAACTTAACTAAACAGGCACTTTATAATAATTTTCTCTTTCTCTTTTTAAAGCCCGGCCTATGGAATCCAACATTTTCTCATTTGATCCTGACATTTTTTTTTTTTTTTTTTTTTAAGGCAGAGTCTCACTCTGTCGCCCAGGGCGGAGTGCAATGGCGCCATCTCAGCTCACTGCAACCTCCACCTCCCAAGTTCAAGCTATTCTCCCACCTCAGACTACCAAAGAGCTGTGACTATAGGCGCCTGCCACCAAGTCCAGCTAATTTTTGTATTTTTAATAGAGACGGGGTTTCACCATGTTGGCCAGGCTGGTCTCAAGCTCCTGACCTCAAGTGATCCACCTGCCTTAGCCTGCCAAAGTGCTGGGATTACGGGCATGAGCCACCGCGCCCGGCAATAATTTTTTTATGTAGATGGTAACGTTCCCATTTTATAGATGAAGAAATTAAAGGAAGTTACCAAGAGCCATACGGGTACTTGGTTTTGTTTATTTAAATTCTGCCTCATTCCAGATGGATTTGCACTCAGATTTGAGCCTCATTTGTCTGGTTCCAAAGTCCAAGCTCTTTCCATGACACTAGACTGGTGCTGCGGATCTGAGAGCTGGCCATTTAACAGACAACCAGGCAGGGAGAGACAGCCAGAGCAGAGGCCATGTCCACAGATCAGGAGGCTACTATTTCTTGAGCACTGCCACCCGGGCCCAGAACTAGCCCAGGTATCCTGGTGGATACAAGCATGTATTCCACACCTATTTCTTCAACCCCTGCTACATGTCAGGCCCTGTGCTGGGCTCTGGAGATAAATGCAGTAGAGAACATACCAGACAAAAATCCCCGCCTTCGTGGGACCCCCAATTGAATGGGGAGAGGACAAAGCCACACAAATGATTATACTTTTAGAAAAAAAAATGCCTCAGAAAGCAGAAGCACTTTGTAAGGGTTAAAGAAGGAAGATGGATCCTCTGGGTGGTGTTTGGGGTCCACTTTAAAATGGAAATAATAGGCTGAGCACGGTGGCTCACGCCTGTAATCCCAGCACTTTGGGAGGCTGAGGTGGGTGGATCACTTGAGCTCAGGAGTTCGAGACCAGCCTGGGCAACATGGTGAAACCCGGTCTCTACTAAAAATACAAAAATTAGCCGGGGGTAGTGGTGCATGCCTGTAATCCCAGCTACTCTGGAGGCTGAGGAAGGAGAATGGCTTAAACCTGGAAGGAGGAGGTTGCAGTGAGCCGAGATTGTACCACTGCACTCCAGCTTGGGTGAAAGGGCAAGACTCCATCTCAAAACAAAACAAAACAAAAAAAGGCCAAGTGCGATGGCTCATGCCTGTAATCCCAGCACTTTGGGAGGCCGGGGTGGGTGGATCTGACAAGGTCAGGAGTTCAAGACCAGCCTGGCCAACATAGTGAAATTCCATCTCTTCTAAAAATACAAAAATTAGCTGGGCCTGGTGGCAGGCACCTGTAGCCCCAGCTACTTGAGAGGCTGAGACAAGAGAATCACTTGAACGCAGGAGGCAGAGCTTGCAGTGAGCCGAGATCACACCACTGCACTCCAGCCTGGGCGACAGAGCGAGTGAAACTCCATCTCAAAAAAAAAAAAAAAAAAAAAAGGCCAGGCCTGTAATCCCAGCAATTTGGGAGGCTGAGGCAGGTGGATTACCTGAGGTCGGGAGTTCGAGACCAGCCTGACCAACATGGAGAAACCGATCCCTACTAAAAATACAAAATTAGCTGAGTGTGGTGGCGCATGCCTGTAATCCCAGCTACTTGTGAGGATGAGGCAGAAGAATCGCTTGAACCCAGGAGGCAGAGGTGGCGGTGAGCCGAGATTGTGCCATTACACTCCAGTGTGGGCAACAAGAGCAAAACTCCGTCTCAAAAAAAAAAAAAGGCCAGGCATGATGGCTCATGCCTGTAATCCCAGCACTTTGGGAGGCTGAGTTGGGCAGATCACCTGAGGTCAGAAATTTCAAGACCTGCCTGGCCAACATGGCGAAACCCCATCTCTACTAAGAGATACAAAAAATAGCTGGGCATGGTGGTGGGTGTCTGTAATCCTGGTTACTCGGGAAGCTGAGGCAGGCGAATTGCTTGAACCTGGGAGGTGGAGGTTGCCGAGATTGCTCCACTGCACTGCAGCCTGGGCAACAAAGCAAGACTCCAACTGGAAAAAAAAAAAAGGAGCTAATAATAGGCTCTACTATCTAGTGCTGCAGTGAAAATTAAGTAAGATCCTGCCAGGCTGGGTGTGGTGCCTCACACCTGTAATCCCAGCACTTTTGGGAGGAGAAGGCAGGAGGATCGCTTGAGCACAGGAGTTCAAGATCGGCCTGGGCAACATAGCAAGACCGACGTCTCTGCAAAAAATAAAATAAAAAATTAGCCAGGCATGGTGATTTGCACCTGTAGTCCCAGCTACTCGGAGGCTAAGGCAGGAGGATGGCTTGAGCCCAGGAGGTCAAGGCTACAGTGAGCTGTGATGGTGCCACTGAGAGAGACCCTTTCTCAAAAAAAAACTAAAACGAAAATGAAAAACATGCCTGTGATGTACTTCATGGGATACTTGGCACAAAGTAGTTCCTAAATAAGCCTTACTACTTTCTGCACTCCTTCTTCTAATAAATATAATCTATTTTGCAATAAACAGCAAGATTTCCTTTGAAGATTTCCCATTGCCCATAGAATAAAGTCCAAAATTCCTAATGTGCTCCGTGAGGTCCTGCTAGATCTGCTCTGGGGCTTTCTTCTCCAGCCTCAGCCTTTCTTATGTTCTCCCAGCTCCTTCTGTCCCTACAAGGCTGCCTTCTCCTTCCTGCTTCAAATCCTTTCCCCATGCTGTTTCCTCTGCTGGCAGTCATCTTTGCTCCATGCTCTTTTCTCCCCTCCCATCCTTGGCCGATCCTTTCTCATCCTTCAAGTCCAGGGTAGGCTGCACTTTCTCATAGTTCCCTGTGCTCTGTCTTTCCCTAGGGCTTATCCCAAGAATTTGTGTGATGAGCTGGACGTGGTGGCTCACGCCTGTAATCCCAGCACTCTGGGAGGCCAAGGCAGGCAGATCACTTGAGGTCAGGATCAACCTGGCCAGTATGGTGAAACCCCGCCTCCACTAAAAGTACAAAAAGTTAGCCGGGCGCGGAGGCACGCGCCTGTAATCCCAGGTATTCAGGAGGCTGAGGTGGATCGCTTGAACCCAGGAGGCAGAGGTTGCAATGAGAAGAGATTGTGCCACTGCTCTCAAGTCTAGGCGACAGAGTGAGACTTCATCTCAAAAAAAGAAAAAAAAGAATTTGTGTGATGTTCATTTTTCCCGCTGGGGTGTAAAGGCCCATGAGGACCACAACTGTCTCTGCCTTATTCACTGCTGTACTGCCAGATGAGCAGGGGCTGGGACACAATAAAGCACTTGATAATGTTGGCACGAACAAAGAAAAGAGCTTCCTGCCGGGGCGCGGTGGCTCACGCCTGTAATCCCAGCACTTTGGGAGGCCGAGGTGGGTGGACCACGAGGTCAGGCGTTCGAGACCAGCCTGGCCAACATGGTGAAACCCCGTCTCTACTAAAAATACAAAAATTAGCTGGGTGTGGTGGCACACGTCTGTAATCCTAGCTACTCGGGAGGCTGAGGCAGGAGAATCGCTTGAACCTGGGAGGCGGAGGTTGCAGTGAGCCGAGATCGTGCCACTGCACTCCAGCCTGGGCGACAGAGCAAGACTCTGTCTCAAAGAAAGAAAAAGAAAAGAGGTTCCTTCTTGAAATGTGAATTTGGAAATTCAGAAATGGGACACAACTCAAGGCTTCCCACCACCCCTCCAAATATAATCCAATTGTGAGGTCAGAGGTGATTCAGACATGGGAGGAAGGAATTTCTGCTGCCATCACCAGCTGAGACATGGTTTTTCTCAGGACCAGGCGCACTGCACAGAGGTAGACTTGAGAGAAGATGTTGTACTCGGGCAATACTTAACCTCCCCAGAGAGGGGAATCGACTTGTCCAAGGTCTCCAGCCATTGGAGTGAGAACCTATTCTGGCCATTACAGCTGTGGCCTCTGGCCTCAGGCAGGGAAAGTCAAGGCAGGAAGTTGTAGGACTGTGGCACAGGATGGTGACAGACTATGAAGAGGATCTGAAGGTTCAGGCTTGTGAGACCTCAGGTAGGTCATTTCCCCACTCTGGTCCTTATTTTAACCATCTGTAATAAGAGAGTGTTTTAAGTACTCTTTTAAGGAGACTGAGATGGAGATTTGCCTACAGCGGGTTTACTGGGGAATCATATTACAGGACAGTGAGAAGCGTAACTGGGCAGCAGTTGGGCTGCAATGCCGCTGCAACAGAGGACTCATCTGATCCTAAGGGGGACAATAAAGCTGGGATAATCCTTCAGAGTTGTTTCAAATGGAGGCTGAGGGGCCAGGCCTCCGTACTCTTCTCTCCCATCAACCGGTCATTGGAGGCAGACTGCTGGAAGGAGGCGTGACCATGAGCTAAGTGGCTCCCTTCAACTCAGGATAGTTCCCAGAGAGAGACTCAGCTGAAATTCTTCAGCAACTTGATGGAGTGGGAGATGTGGGAAAATGAGTGCCATAGTCTGGGCAGCACATGACAGCATCCACTACGGAGGAATATGAATGAGCAGTTTTCGAACTCTGTTCCATGGAACCCTGAGGTTTCAAGAAGGTGCTTCAGTGCATGGGAAACTGCTCTTCTCGGATGTGTTGGAGCTTCTGCAAAAGTCCAACATATTCCCTTGGAAGAAAAGGCCTCTTGCTGGGTGGGGAATGCCCTCACAGCACCTCATATTTTCCCTTTGAGGTGCCAATCAAAATTGTAATTTAAATAATTTGTCCAGGCACGGTGGTTCACGCCTGTAATCCCAGCACTTTGGGAGGCTGAAGCAGGTGGATACCTGAGGTCAGGAGTTGAAGACCAGCCTGGCCAACATAGTAAAACCCCGTCTCTACTAAAACTACAAAAATTAGCCAGGCATGGTAGCGCATGTCTGTAATCCCAGCTACGCAGGAGGCTGAGGCAGGAGAATCACTTGAACCTGGGAGGTGGAGGTTGCAGTGAGCCAAGATCACGCCATTGCACTCCAGCCTGCGAGACAGAGTGTGACTCTGTCTCAAAACAAAAAAAACAAAAACAAACAAGCAAACAGAAAAACAAAAGAAAAAGAATTGAGCTACTGACAACCTTCTGCAAATTCCAACCTGGGTAGATGTGCAGAGGTCTTGAGTTGCAGGCTACAGAAGTCTAAAATAGATTCATTAGATCCAGTCTGAAGCTGAGTTTTCAATTTCATGTGCAAATTTAACATGATTTTAAAAATATTTATTTATTTATTAGACAGAGTTTTACTCTGTCACCCAGGCTGGAGTGCAATGGCGCGATCTCTGCTCACTGCAAACTCTGCCTCCCGGGCTCAAGCAATTCTCCCGCCTCAGCCTCCCGAGTAGCTGGGATTACGGGCGCCCACCACCACACCCGGCTAATTTTTGTATTTTGAGTAGAGACAGGGTTTCACCATGTTGGTCAGGCTGGTTTTGAATCCCTGACCTCAAATGATCTGCCTGCCTCGGCCTCCCAAAGTGCTGGGATTACGAGTGTCAGCCATCAGGTCCAGCCTAATAAACATGATTTTTTTTTTTTTTTTTTTTGAGAGGAGTCTCGCTTTGTCGCCCAGGCTGGAGTGCAGTGGCGCAATCTTGGCTCACTGCAAGCTCCGCCTTCTGGGTTCATGCCATTTTCCTGCCTACAGGCTGGGACTGTCCAGCCTACATGGCATGCATTGAGTGTGACTGTTGCCAAATGTTTTCAAATTTAATCTCCCAATCTTCACAACAACCCTGTGAGGAAAGGGTCTGTTCCCATTCTATAGATGTGGAAATTGAACCTCAAATGAGAATCTGGGGAACACCAAACAGACAGACCCAAATTCAAATTCCAGCTTTGCCATTTAATGTCTGTCTGATCATGAGCAAGTTGCTTCAATACTCCCTCCTCAATTTCCTTATCTACGGGATGGAATTAATACCTAAGGTTACAGGAGGGTTGTGAGGATTAAATAATGCTGGGTAGCTGGGACTACAGGCTAATTTTTTTTTTTTGTATTTTTAGTAGAGACGGGATTTCACCATGTCAGCCAGGATGGTCTCGATCTCCTGACCTTGTGATCCACCCGCCTCAGCCTCCCAAAGTGCTGGGATGACAGGCGTGAGCCACCGCGCCGGCCATGATTTTTTTTTTTTAAATGCATATTGAGGATTTAGGCACTTTGGAGATGAAACTAATGCAATACAGGGTTGGGCATGGTGGCTCATACCTGTAATCCCAGCATTTTGGGAGGCTGAGGCGGGCAGATTGCTTGAGCCCAGTTCAAGACCACCCTTGGTAACATGGGGAGGCTGAGGCAGGAGAATCACTTGAGCCTGGGGAGGTTGCAGTGAACTGAGATCACAGCGATGCACTCCAGCTCCATCTCAAAAAAAAAAAAAAAAAAAAAAAAGCGCAATACAAAGAACTCTGGAATCAGAATGAGAAGGATTCAAATTCTACCTGAGTTGCATGACCTTGGGCAAACTTCTGAATCCTGAACAGCTCACGAATGCTAGGTGCCAGGTACCTGAACTGTGCTAGGTGGTTTTTATGCATTATTTAATCTTCACTACCCTCCTGTAACCTTAGGTATTAATTCCATCCCATAGATAAGGAAATTGACGAGGGAGTATTGAAGCAACTTGCTCATGATCAGACAGACATTAAATGGCAAAGCTGGAATTTGAATTTGGGTCTGTCTGTTAAATTGGTGTTTCCCAGATTCTCATTTGAGGTTCCATTTCCACATCTATAGAATGGGAACAGACCCTTTCCTCACAGGGTTGTTTTGAAGATTGGGAGATTAAACTTGAAAACATTTGGCAACAGTCACACTCAATGCATGCCACGTAGGCTGGACGCAATGGCTCATGCCTGCAATCCCAGCACTTTGGGAGGCTGAGGCAGGTGGATCACTTGAGCTCAGGAGTTCCAGACCAGCTTGGCCAACATGGTGAAACCCTGTCTCTACTAAAAATACCTAAACTAGCCGGGCATGGTGGTATGTGCCTGTAATCCCAGCTACTAGGAAGGCTGAGGTGGGAGAATTGCTAGAACCTGTGGGGCGGAGGTTGCAGTGAGCTGAGATTGTGACACTGCACTCCAGCCTGGGTGACAGAGCAAGGCTCCATCTCAAACGAGCACCCAATGCATGCCAACTGGAAAAGAAATGGAAAACTTTTATCCCCATTTCTATGGCTGAGGAAACTTGAGGCACAGAGAAATCAATCAATCTCCCCAGCGATATAGTGAGTGGCTCAATCAGAACCAGAATCCAGGTTTTGTACTCCAAGTGTGATTCACTTTCTCCCACACCCTCTCAAATGACTCTAGAGGAAGGGGAAGTGAATAGGAATCCTGCGAAAATGAACAGATACCTCAAGGGGAAGGGGAACACAATCCACCAGGGGAGGCTGCCTGGAAGAGATCTAGTGTTCTGACAGCGGTATTTAGAGGAAGTAGGAAGCCCGCAGGAGTGATCTTAGCTCTTATATGATGTGGTTTTCCTGGTAAGCTAACTAGTTCCTGGTGCCCAGAGAAGTTAAGAAGCTTGACCAAGGTCACACAGCCATAAACGGCACTGGCACAGCTTGGGGGTTGCATCTAACTCTTTGTTCCTGGTGTTGTCTCCTTGGTGCTGGAGGGGGAAGGATGAGAAGCAGGTAATCATAATGTGGTGGGGTTGGGGACACAAGGGCGTCCTTCCAGAATCAAACAGCCTCTTTGTCACAGGGGAAGTCCAGTAGTGGGCAAAACAGCAAGATAAAATGTCAAGGCCTCAGGGTCTAGCGGAGCAGGGGGGAATCCTGGCTCCCCCACCCATTAGCCATGTGGCCTTAACAATGTCAATTCACCTGTCTCAATTCTCCTACAGGATTGCTGCAAATTCAGAGGAATAGTCTCCAGGCACCCAGCCCATGGCCAGGCTTAGAAAAATACCATAGTCATTATTACTCCACAATGCCAGGGCAGCCACAGAAGGGTGACAGGATGGGATGTCCAAGGGACAAGTAGACTTTCAGTGCCAACAGTCCCAACCTACAATCACTGGGCACAAGTTCTCAGCAGGGCAGGGCAGGGGCTATCAGGTCAGGCCCATGATGCAATCGCAGCTCTCCGCCTATGCTACAAGGTGAACCATGACCTTCAGGAAATTGAAAAAACAGCCCATAAAAAGGGAGTATGAAACAAAACCTCAGCGAACGTTTATTTCTCGTCATATGGAACTGGTAGCAAAGCCAAAGATTTCTGCACTTGAACACTGGATACTAGTCCCTACCCACCCAGTGGACAGTCATCACATCCCCTCTAGAACCCAAATCCCCACGCTGGGGCCTCTTCTCTCCTGCACACCTTCTTCTTGCAGGGAGGGCTTTCAGGCCTGAAGGGGATGCCAGTTGCTTCTCCGCGCCTGCACGGGTATCTAATGTGGCACACTGGCCAGGCTCCTCTCCTGCCCTGCCCAGCAGCAGCACGGCCCTTGCCTTTCTTCAGTGTCCTCCAGACTGGTCAGAGAGGAGGCACAGACTGCTAGAAGAAGGGCAAGAGAAGTCGTAATTCACAGTCGTTTGCTACAGAAAGTGCCTGGAATCGGTGCTTGGCTGCTTCTGCCTCGAAGCAATCCACTTAAGCCCCAGGAGAGGGGACAGATGAGATACTGGGATGGGGGTGAGAGTCCTCAGAAGGCACCAGGAGACACTGGCTGCAGAAGTGGGGTCCCTGATCTTGCAAGAAAATCCGCTTGCTGTTGGCAGGTTGGCCTGAGAATCCCAGGGGCAGCTTCAGACATTGTGGGGACTCAGACCCACCCTCTCAGTCTGCAGCTGTGGCAGTCAGAGGTTTGGCCAATGTAGCCATGGTCACCTGGCCATGGCTCAGGGGCAGGGTCCAAACAAGAACCCTGGTGCCTCCCACCCCTCCTGCTGAGCCATGGTGCCACCTAAGCCATCTAGAAAGGCTCAACTTTTTGGCAGACATCGGCGGCAGGGCCACTGGAGGCAGGAGAGTGGGGTGCTGGCCTCTGCGAGGCAGGTGCAGCTCTGGGAGAACAGAATTCTCCCTCTCCTCCTCCTCTCACACACCGTGGCTCCAGGTTGGAACCTCAAGCGTAAAGGACCAAAATAAAGAGGATTTATAATCTAATACTCCCTCCTCTTCAGAAGGCAATGTGACCAGCAAAGGTTCAAACTCTCTAGAGATAATCTGCTTTTTTTTTTTTTATGTGTTTGGCCTCTCTCCTGAGGCCTCACACCATTAAGCATGGAGAAAAGGAAAAAAGGGCAAAGGAAGTAAAAAAACTGAACTAGGATTCAGGCAACAGCCTCAGGCTGCCCAACAGAATAGGCTTTTAGGGAACTGGACACACAGACCAGCTGTGACCCTGACTTTCACATTGATGGGTGAATGGCAAGTAGGAGGTAATGAAACCTGGGAATGACAGGGGAGAGAAGGCAACGCTGCCTGGAGTGTCAGTCCCAGAGGCATTTGCCCCTCTCCCTCGGGGGCCAGCCAGGGACTTCCCAGTTCAGGAAAGCCACAACACTTGTGGCACATTACGTCCGAGCTTGGCCCGTCTTCTTTCCTGTGCCCTCTGCCTCTGGGGGCAGGGGAAGGAGGAAGGGTGTGGTCCCTTAGGATCTCCTAGTGCTCTTCCAGCTCCCAGAAGCAGGGCTGAGATCCCAGAGTCAGTGCAATGAACTGTCCGTTCCAGAGAGGAGAAGGGAGGGCGTGGCTTCGGGACTGCACATCACACACAAGCCCACTCCAGCGTGGGGAGGGTGGGCAGGAGACACAAAAGAGTCTGGGGCTGTCTCCAGACAGAGAAGTCCTTGTGGGGAGCTGAACCGGGCCCAGGTCCTGTTCAGGAGTCAGGTCATGTAGCGGGTGATGGCGCGGAGGGCGTACAGCAGAGCGGCCTGCATGCGCGCCTCCAGGAGCAGCAAGTTCACGTGGACCTGGGACCCAGAGGAAGGCATGTTGGCAACTGATGTCACTCCTCACCCCCCACACCCCTCCCACACTGCCTCGATATCTGACCCACCCACCTCACTATTTCCTTTCCTACAGAGCTGCCCCAGCATCTGCTAAGGCTCTGAGCAGTTTAGTACAAAGACAAGCACATTCATTCCTATCATGACTAAGCTCTGTATTCCTTAAAGCTAAAACGGCCGGGTGTGGTGGCTCACGCCTGTAATCCCAACACTTTGGGAGGCCGAGGCGAGTGGATCAGGAGGTCAGGAGTTCGAGACCAGCCTGGCCAACATAGTGAAACCCCATCTCTACTAAAAATACAAAAAGTTAGCTGGGCGTGGTGGTGGGTGCCTGTAATCCCAGCTACTTGGAAAGCTGAGGCAGGAAGAATCGCTTGAACCCGGGAGGCGGAGGTTGCAGAGGTTTATGTACTTTTTAAATTTTATCTTCCCAGCAACCTTGAAACACAGCAGTATTTATTCCCATTATAAAGATAAAATCTCAGCTACTTGGGAGGCTGAGGCGGGAGGATCACTTGAGTCCAGAAGTTCAAATACAGCCTGGACAATATAGTGTGACCCCATCACAAAAACAAAAAACTTTGAGAGGCTGAGGCAGGAGGATTGTTTGAACTCAGGAGGTTGAGACCAGGATGGACAACACAGTGAGACCTTATCTCTACTAAGAATTTAAAAAAATCAGCTGGTGTTGCCTCAGGCCCTCTGGGGGCTGAGTTGGGAGGGCACTTGAGCCCAGGAAGTGGAGGCTGCAGTGAGCCGAAATCACACCACTGCACTCCAGCCTGGGCAACAGAGCAAGACTCTGTCTCAGAAAAAAAAAAAAAAAAGGATTAAAAAGCTCAGAGAGGCCGGGCACAGTGGCTCACACCCATAATCCCAGCACTTTGGGAGGCCAAGGCGGGTGGATCACAAGGTCAGGAGATCAAGACCATCCTGGCTAACACAGTGAAACCCCATCTCTACTAAAAATACAATAAATTAGCCAGGGGTGGTGGCACGTGCCTGTAGTCCCAGCTACTCAGGAGGCTGAGGCAGGAGAATCGCTTGAACCTGGGAGGTGGAGGGTGCAGTGAGCCAAGATGGTGCCACTGCACTCCAGCCTCAGCAACAAAGGGAGACTCATCTCAAAAAAAAACCAAAACCTCAGCAAGATGATGTGACTTGCCGAAAGTCACACTGCTATCAAGAGATAGTGTTATGATTTGAACCCAGGTCCACCAAGCTACCACTAATGTGAAGCAGGCACCCACATTCCCATGTTACAGGTGAGTAAACAGACTCTGAAACCTCACCGTGGAATAGGACTTCAATCCAGAGGAATAGGCCCAGGCGTCCCACCTAGCAGGACAGACTCAGTCTGGGGACTCTCACTGGGTCCTAACCCCTTGCCCTCTCCACTGGCTGGGCTTGTCTACTTCCATCCTGCGCTGCCTGTATGGGTCATACCTTCTCTGAGTGGCGGAAGTGCCTCCAGAAGAGGTTGTACATTCTTCGGGTGGTCTTCTCTGGGTAGCAGGCCACTGTCTTGATATAGACCTTGAGGTTCCGCTCCAGGAGCTGGTTCACCTCCCCATAATCATAGTCATCATATCTGGATGGAAAGGTCCCAGCAGCATTACTCACGCTCTCTTCCCAGAGGCAGCTCCCTCCCCCCAACCCCACCCTACAGAGGGAAGAACAGAGAGTGCTGAGAAAAGTCAGAAGGTAGAAGCAACAAGAAGCCTAGTTCCTCTTGGAGAAACAGCTGATATTGTGTATCACAGGCTGCCACGTTGGCAGGGGACCACGTCAAGGAATGCAGAGAATGAGCATGCTGTACTGAATACCAACTACATGCCATGTGGAATCCTCAAAACTACTCTACACTATTGTGTACATGATTGGATGGTGTATGCAATCTGCTACATTCATCAACCCCACGTTATAGATGAGGAAACTGAGATTTAGAGAAAGGAAGTCACTTGCCCTAGTTAATACAGCAAGGAATGATCTTTGTTTTTCTTTTGAGACGGAGTCCCGCTCTGTCACACAGGCTGGAGTGCAATGGCGTGATCTCGGCTCACCGCAACCTCAGCCTCCCGGGTTCAAGCAATTCTCCTGCCTCAGCCTCCTGAGTAGCTGGGATTACAGGTACACACCACTGTGCCCAGCTGATTTTTGTATTTTTAGTAGAGATGGGGTTTCACCATGTTGGTCAGGCTGGTCTCGAACTCCGCCTGCCTCGGCCTCCCAAAGTGCTGGGATTACAGGCGTGAGCCACTACGCCCGGCCAGGAATGAGTTTTAAACCCAGCTCTGCCTAGCTCAGGGGCCAGATCCACTACTCTGTAGTAAAGGCCATGGAAGGTAGAGGAGGAGGTCAGTGGAGGAGAAGGAAGAGGATAAGGGTAAAAAGGAGCTTGTACTCATTCTACAAATGGGCAACCTAAGCCCTGGAGAAGATGACTAACTTCTTCAAAGCCAAAAAGCAAGTTGGTGATGAGTCTAGAAGCCACTTAGTCATCCCCAGTCTGGTGAGCGAGGGGAGCCAATGTCAAAACATATCAGTGTAGATAGAGGAATGACTGGCTGGAAACTGGAGGGCAGATTTGGAAGACAAAGAAATAGGAGCAAGAACCATGTTGGAGAGCGGAGAAGCCTGGACCTGAGGGCTGGGCAGAAACCAGCCTGAGCCACATTCTAAGAAGCCTGTCCTTGGCCAGCCATGGGTTGGAAACCTACTAGTGACTAGAATAAGAGGATGGTTCATTAAGTATAGCTCAACCCATTCAGTGACATATGATTTACAGCTAGTAATACACAGAAACACAAACTTTCTACGAGGAGCACGTACCTTTTTTAAAATTGGGGGATAATTGTTTGGTGTTTGGTATAAACTGTTAAGTGAGAAAGGCAGGGAAAAAAATCATGTGTTCACTAAAACATGCTCATGTTTGAGTAAATGAATAAAACAACTGAAATGAGTAGGGAAGGAAATGGCAACTGATGTTGTTTTTGTAAATTATATATGCTTTTGTTACTTGTGCATAGTAAAAGAAAGGTGCCAGGTATGGTGGCTCCCGCCTATAATCCCAGCACTTTGGGAGGCTGAGGCAAGCTGATAGCTTGAGGTGAGGAGTTCGAGACCAGCCTGGCCAACATGGTGAAACACCATCTCTACTAAAAATGCAAAAATTAGCTGGGCATGGTGGCACCCACCTGTAGTTCCAGCTTCTAAGAAGGATGAGGCAGAAGGATCACCTGAGCTCAGGAGCTGGAGGTTGCAGTGAGCTGAGATCACTCCACTCCACTCCAGCCTGGGTGACAGAGCAAGACTCTGTCTCAAAAAAAAAAAAAAAAAAAAAAAAGGCTGGGCGCGGTGGCTCATGCCTGTAACCTCAGCACTTTGGGAGGCTGGGGTGGGCAGATCACCTGAGGTGAGAAGTTCAAGATCAGCCTGGCCAACATGGAGAAACCCCATCTCTACTAAAAATACAAAATTAGCTGGGTGTCGTGGCACATGCCTGTAATCCCAGCTACTCAGGAGGCTGAGGCGGGAGAATCCCTTGAACCCGGGAGGCGGAGATTGCAGTGAGCCGAGATCACGCCATTGCACTCCAGCCAGGGCAACAAGATCGAAACTCCGTCTCAAAAAAAAAAAAAAAAAAAAAAAAAAAAGGAAAGAAAAAGACAGGAACGAGAGAACTGATAATAGTAAGAGCAGATTGATAGTATAATGGACAATTTTTATTTTATTTTACTTTATTTTATTTTTTTTAGTGAAGGGTCTTGCTGTGTCACCCAGGCTGGAGTGCAGTGGTGCAATCATGGCTCACTATAGCCTTGAGCTCTTGGGCGGCACAAGTGATCCTCCTGTCTCAGCCTCTAGAATACCTGGGACTATAGGCATGCACCACCACACTCAGCTAATTTTTATTTTTTTGTAGAGATAGGTCTTAATTATGTTGCCCAGGCTGAGGCACAAACACCTGGCCTCATGTAATCCTCCTGCTTCAGCCTCCCAAAGTGCTGGGATTGCAGGTGTGAGCCATTGCAGCCAGCCTTTATTTTCTTTTTTGTTATCTGTGTTTTTCAATTTTATTTATTTGAGATAGCGTCTTGCTCTGTTGCCCAGGCTGGAGCACAGTGGCATGATCTCAGCTCACTGTAACCTCTGCCTCCTGGGCTCAAGGGATCCTCCTGCCTCAGCTTCCTAAGTAGCTGGAACTACAGGCGTCAGCCACTGTGGCTGGCTAATTTTTGTTATTTTTTGTAGAGATGGGGTTTCACCATGTAGCTCAGGTTGGTCTCGAACTCCTGGCCTCCAGTGATGCCACCACAAAGGCAAATTTTTTAATTTTTTGTAGAGATGGGGGTCTCACTATGTTGCCCAGGCTAGTCTTGAACTCCTGGTCTCAAGCAATCCTTTCACATTGCCCTCCCAAAGTGCTGGTATTACAGGCGTGAGCCACTGCGCCTGGCCTCTATTGTAATTTTTTTTTGAGACAGTCTTGCTCTGTCACCCAGGCTGAAGTGCAGTGGCACGATCCCGGCTCACTTCAGCCTCCGCCTCCCAGGTTCAAGCAATTCTCCTGCCTCAGCCTCTTGAGTAGCTGGGATTACAAATGTGTACCACCACACCCAGCTAATTTTTGTATTTTCAGTAGAATGGGGTTTCACCATGTTGGTCAGGCTGGTCTCGAACTCCTAACCTCATGATCCACCCGCCTCGGCCTCCCAAAGTGCTGGGATTACAGGCATGAGCCACTGTGCCCGGCTTATTGTAATTTTTAACAGCTGCATAGACGTATCATTATTTAAAGTCCCCTACTGAGCATTTATGTTGTCCTTATTTATTACGAGAGAAGAATTACTACTTGGAATGGAAATACAAACATAACTCTCTCTACATATATATAGTGTGTGTGTGTATATGCATGTATATGTGTATATATGTGTATGTGTGTGTGTGTGTATATATATGTACATATATATCAAACAATAATTATCTCTGGGAGTGCAATTAAAGAGTTTCATTTACAACATTCAAACAATGAGTACTATCATCTTTTAAAATCACAATCTGCTTTGAAAAACAGTATAGGCAAGAAGGAAAAGAAAAAAAAAAAGAAAATGGAAACAACTGTGAACCCAGAATGAAGACTTGCAGTGCACACATGCCCCAGATGAAGGGATATGAGCTCACCTGATGCCAAAGACGCAGTGGATATAGTTCCAGATGGCTCTGCGGAGCACGGAGGTGTCCACCCCGCTGTGCATGGCGATCGTATTGTAGGTGAGGCTATAGGCTGCCTGGAACTTCTCGTCCAGCAGCTGCCCACCCTCAGGGTAGAGCCGCTGGATCAGTGAATAGCCATGGTCTTCCCAGGTATAATCCTTAGGTAGGTAGGAAGGGATTGGTGAGTCTTTGCAGCCCAAGACCAGCCAGAGAGACCCCCATCCTCTGGACCTGGGATCTCCATAATTCTCCTTCCTGGTGTCATAAACCTAATGTGCTGCTTGCTCTGGGCCTGAGAGGTCAAGGAAGGTACACTTTGGTGATGACCTTCTCCTTATGATCACCAACCCCTGAGCCTAGGGTATAGATGGGTCCCTTAAGGATTCACAGGGACTCCACTGCCCTCGTGGAATCTTGAGGGAAATAACGTACCCGACTCTATTTTTTTTTTTTTTTGAGACAGGGTCTTGCTGTCACCCAGGCTGGAGTGCAGTAGCGTGATCACAGCTCACTGCAGCCTTGACCTCCCAGCTCAAGTGATCCTCCCACCTCAGCCATTCAAGTAGCTGGGACTACAGGCATGCGCCACCTTCCAGTTAATTTTTTAAATGTTTTTGTAGAGACAGGGTTTCGCCATGTTGCCCAAGCTAGTCTCAAGCTCCTGGGCTCAAGCAATCCTCCCACCTTGGCTTCCCAAAGTGCTAGGATTACAGGTGTGAGCTGCCATGCCCAGCTGGGTACCTAACTCTATAACCACTCAAACTATGCACCCACTGCTTGTTCGTAAATGTGGAGCAATGGCCAAGACTAGTAGAGAGGGCCCTACCTGGGCCCGGAAGGTAGGGGGCGCCTGAGCCCCTCTCCGAGTGAAGTCCTCGTATCCGAAAGTAGGGTCTTCCACAAAGCACAGCATGTCTGGATGTGGAGAGGGTTCCAGGATGTCAGCTGAGGACCAGAAAGATGCCACAGTGAGGCTGAGGCATGGGGCACGCAGGGGTCCACCCCTGATTAATCACCAAAAGCGGGAGGGGAAGGCAGAACAGAGGGCCAAAAAAAGCCCCTTGCTATAGTGAGTGGGGCAAGACTTCAGCTGGAGCCAGGCCTTGGGGAGGGGTGGATCAGGCCCACGAACCCATGAAGCGAGGCCCCTGGTAACAATAATAGTGGCAGTTATTTATGGAGCGGTTCCCCCTGGGCCAGGCTCTGTGCTAAGATCTTTGCTTCTACTGCCCCACTAACCCCACACAGCAATCCTGAAGCCCTGAGATAGGAAGTGACTCGTCAGTGGTCGCACAGCAGGAAAGGCTAGCAGTCCAGGATTCAAAGCCAGGTCTCAGCCCAAGGCCCATGCTCAGAACCTCCTGGACGGGAGGTTGAGAAGTGGCTGCCTCTGGAATGCAGGAGGCGGCTCCTCCTCACCAGAGATAGCCTAAGAAGGGGCAGCTCCGAGGCCGGGCGCGGTGGCTCAGGCCTATAATCCCAGCACTTTGGGAGGCCGAGGCGGGCGGATCACGAGGTCAGGAGATCGAGACCACAGTGAAACCCCGTCTCTACTAAAAGATACAAAAAAAAAAAAATTAGCCGGGCGTGGTGGCGGGCGCCTGTAGTCCCAGCTACTCGCGAGGCTGAGGCAGGAGAATGGCGTGAACCCGGGAGGCGGAGCTTGCAGTGAGCCGAGATCGTGCCACTGCCCTCCAGCCTGGGTGACAAGAGCGAGACTCCGTCTCAAAAAAAAAAAAAAAAAGAAGGAGCAGCTCCGGGAGCCTGGATGCCTGTGATCCTGTACCTGAGGGGGTCACCAGCAGGCTCTCCGACTTCTCCAGCTCAAAGCGGCTCTCCATCTCCTCCCGGGACGTCCCCTCATCCCGCAGCAGGTTCTCCTGCAGCTGCCGCATGCGCTCCATCAGCGCCTCCACGTCGCGGGCAGACTCAAAGCCCTGCAGGACAGGCCCGGTGGTGACCAGCTACTCCTCCTCCTTCGGCCTCTGGGAAGCTCCACTCATCCTTCCCACAGGCCAGGCCTTCCTAATGCTCACAAGGGCCCAGGGCATCCTCTGTGCCAGCCTCTGTGTGGACAGCACGTGGGGTCTGTGCTTCCTAAAGTGACGTTTACAAAGCTACAGAATAGACACATGTTCCCTGAGCAGGAATTTTTAAAGTATCTGTATTTTTGTATTAAAACAAACAAGGCCACATTATGGAGTAAAAGGTAAACTTTGTAGTTTTAAAGTGCTAAAACCAACAGCCTTTGAGCCTGTGGCTTATACACAGCGTCAGTCACATGGTTTTCCATTTAACCCTCACAGCCCAGTGTGAGTGGAGGCTCTTTATCTCCCCGTTTCACAGATGAGGAAACTAAGCTTCAAAGTCAAATAACTTTTCTATGGTCTCTCACAGCAGCAGGTAGTGCAGGTACCAGAGATTGGGAAGCAGTAGCTTCTACCCAAGGACCACAGGTCATGCCTGCTTCCTCCCCGATCAAGACCCAGACCCGTGACTTACCCCAGAGTTGTTCAATGGGTCCCTGCTTGGGGGGCTGCTCTGCTCACTGGGGGGTGTAGGTGCCTGGGGGGCAGGGCTGCCATCTGCATCCCCCTCAGGGAGGATGCCACAGCCAAACACGAAGGAGGAGAGCGAGTGGCAGTGGGTGAGCAGGACCAGAGCCTGAATGAGCTCAGCCAGGGACCAGGCGTGCTCGCCGGTCTTCAGCAAGGCCTGGAAGGGACAAGAGGGGAGGTCAGGGCTGCTCAGTGCCTGCCCTGGGCTACCCACCAGGCACCAGCCAGGCCTCTGTGCTACCTGACACCCGCCTCTCCGACCCCTGCACCTGGATGTGTTCCTTGGTGATGAGCCATGGCCGATGCGCCAGCAACTTGTTGATCTCGCTGAGTTTGCGCAGCTTCTCAGGGGCCCGGTGGAGGCCCAGCAGCCACTCAGGGTCACCGCCAGTCTGCAGAAACTCGGCCATGTGGGAGCCTACCAGGTAAGAACACTGATGGCGGGCGGCAGCCTGCGGAGGTAGTGGACAGAGCCTGAGTCACCCTCCTCCCTTCGTGCCTGGCTCAGGGTGGGTGCCCCATCAGGGGAGAGGTTGTAGGGCTCACTGTTGCCCAAGAGGCAGGAAACCCAAGTTCTAAGTAACCCCAGCTCTGCCACCAGCTTGCAGGCCACCTGATTCCTTTTTGCACCTCAGTTTGCCAATCTGTACGTAACACGAGCACTAACGATGCCTTTCTTCAAAACCTAAAATTTTCCTTCCGAGAAAAAAGAAAAACAAAAAACCCAAAACTCTACAGTTAGATAAAGCCAGGGCTTTCCCTACGGAATCAGCTCACAAAGCTCCCAGAAAAGAGATCGAAGGACAGAACTCCCACAGAGCCACCTCTCCAAGTGTCAGGCCCAGAGAGGCTCACCATGATGGCAATGTAGTGGCGCCAGGAGCTGGCCAAGGGACCATCCGTGTGCAGCAGCAGGTAGTGCAGGCGCCAGAAGCTGGTAAAGTAGTCAGGGTGCAGGCCCATCACCACTGCCAGGTTGTCCACTCGCCCAGAGGACATCAGTGCCTCCAGCCCCAGGTGCTGCTCGAGGCTCTCAGCCCCTTCCCGAAGGACCTGCCAAACAAAGGCGGGGAGAGCATGGGTTTCCCTCCTGCCCCACTCAAAGAGACCAATGTATTCTTCCAGTGGGCTTTTAATGGCAAGAAACTAAAAACTACCACCATGTCCAAAAAGAATGGGGGAGGATCAGATATTGTAATAAGTGATTCAATGAACACTTATTAGGTACATTATACGATGATGGCCAGTACTTACACATACAATGCTACGTGCCCAGCACTATTCACGCGTGCATATTTTAACTTATTTAACGCTCACAACAACTATAAAATTGGAGTTCTGTTTCTCCATTTTTAGGTAGGAAAAATCAGGCACAGAGAGTAAAAGTACAGTTTCTCCTCCCTTCATGGAGTGTCTGTTCTAACACTGCAAATGCATATAACCCTGGGGCGGGTGCAAAATAGTTCACATTTCCTGAGTGCTGTCTCCACGCCGTCTCTGAGCTTACGGTTTTCTCTGCATGATTTCATGGGATCTTGCCAATAAGCCTGTGAGGTGAATACTGTTATTTCCCCCACTTTGCCAGATGAGGAAATCAGGAAGTTTTGTTCCTTGTTCAAAGTCACAGATCTGATAAATAACAGAAGCAGATTCAAACCCAGATGAACTCCAAAGCCTATTTCTTTCTTTTTTTTTTTTTTTTAACTCTTTTTTCTTTTTAATAGAGACGGGGTCCCACTATGTTGTCCAGGCTGGTCTCCAACTCCTGGGCTCAAGTGATCCCCCCTACCTTGGCCTCCCAAAGTGCTGGGATTACAGGTGTGAACTACTGCGCCTGGCTGCCTGTTTCTTTTCTTTATTATAAAAGAGTGGGCCGGGCACGGTGGCTCACACCTGTAATCCCAGCACATTGGGAGGCAGAGATGGGCAGATCACCTAAGGTCCAGAGTTTGAGACCAGCCTGACCAACATGGAGAAACCCCATCTCTACTAAAAATACAAAATTAGCTGGGCGTGGTGGCGCATGCCTGTAATCCCAGCTACTCAATAGGCTGAGGCAGGAGAATTGCTTGAACCCGAGAGGCAGAGGTTGCGGTGAGCCAAGATCGTGCTATTGCACTCCAGCCTGGGCAACAGAGCAAGACTCCGTCTCAACAACAACAACAAAAAAAAGGGTGGTCATTTATAAATGAAAAAATTAAACACAAGAGCAATACTTGAGCTTAGAATTCTGGGCAACAGACATAATCAGCAAGTGGTTGTTTGCCTTATATTTACAAAGGAGTAGAGGAACAAGCGGTTTAGAGGGAGGGTAAATGTTTGTTAGCTCATTAACCACTTGCCCTACACATTTAGGAAAAGCAAAGACAAGAAACAACTTTTTTTTTTTTTTTTTTTGAGACTGAGTCTCGCTCTGTCACGCAAGCTGGAGTGCAGTGGCACGATATCTACTCGCTGCAAGCTCCGCCTCCCGGGTTCACGCCATTCTCCTGCCTCAGCCTCCCGAGTAGCTGGGATTACAGGTGCCCGCCACCACGCCTGGCTAATTTTTTGTATTTTTAGTAGAAATGGGGTTTCACCGTGTTAGCCAGGATGGTCTCGATCTCCTGACCTCGTGATCTGCCTGCCTCGGCCTCCCAAAGTGCTGGGATTACAGGTGTGAGCCACTGCGCCCGGCAGAACAAAAAATGCGTCCTTGTTCATTGATGGCCAAATAAAATGAGGAAACTAGTTTTACATTTTTCTGCATGTTTTGAAGGTATCTCCACTATCCCAACACACTAGAATGTAAGCTCCATAATGGCAAAGACTTTTGTCTGTCTTGTTCCCAAGCAACCAGAACAGTGCCTGACATAGATTAATCATTCAGTAGATATGTTAAGTAAATGAATGAATGAACTGACTCAGTAGATGAAAGATGTCTTTCTTGTATTAAGTGAAAAACAAAACAAAAAAACAAGTTGTAAACTATGACCTTGGTTCTGTACTGAAAGTAAGTATTGGCTTGAAAAAGGCACAGTAAACAGTGGCAAATGGTTAACAGTGATGATCTCTGCAGGGTGCAGGAGGATACAGGAGATCAGAGCTTTCTGAAACAATGGAAATTTTTAAAATAATAAACATATTATTTTTAAAACAGAAAAGAACATGTAATGTATGGTCATGGATGAGATAGATAGTTCTATCTTCTTTTTTTTTTTTTTTTTTTTTTTTGAGACAAAGTCTTGCTCTGTCGCCCAGGCTGGAGTGCAGTGGTGCAGTGGCCAACCTTGGCTCACTACAATCTCCACCTCCCAGGTTCACACCATTCTCCTGCCTCAGCCTCCCGCCACCATGCCCGGCTAATTTTTTGTATTTTTTTTAGTAGAGACGGGGTTTCACCGTGTTAGCCAGGATGGTCTCGATCTCCTGACCTCGTGATCTGCCTGCCTCGGCCTCCCAAAGTGCTGGGATTACAGGCGTGAGCCACCGCGCCCGGCCGATAGTTCTGTCTTCTTAAGGGAAAGCAGGCACTGATCTAGGAATCAAAAGTTTGGCCATGAAAAAAAAAAAAAAGTTTGGCCACTACCTGGCTATTAGCACTTTATTTCTTTGAGCCTGTTTCTTCCCAGTAAAATGGAGTTGATAGTGCCTGCTTCACAGAGCCGTTTTGTGAATTAAATGAATCAGAAATCAGAAAGGAATAGCTTAAAAGCTGCAATTTAAAGAACAGGAAAAGATGCCTGCCCACCAATATGCCATGTGCTTTCTTCCCAGGGACCAAAGATCCCTAACCCCTTCCAAGCTTACCTCCTCCACGGGGATGAAGGCGCTGGGCCCTCGAGGGCCTCGCCGAGTCCGGCTCTCCCTCTGCTCCTGGGAGGAAACATACGAGGTTAGTCCGCGATAGAAGGGAGAATAAAGAGGATTATTACCTATCCAGCCTCTTCCTCCTATCCAAGGGGCTACACTGAACTGTTAAACCCACTTTTCTAGCATACTTTGGATGGTGGAGCCAGATGGGAGATATACACATGTTTGGAAGGGTAATCAAGAAAGAGGGCTCACTCCAGGCTGAGTTCTTCAGGAACTGGGCTGGGACCCAAGAATCCCAGCATTGCGGGATGGGAGGGTCCTGGAGAAGGAACTATACAGCCACCATGCTGCACATCCCCAGGAGGCCACCTTCTTAGTGGTCCCAGAGAACTTACACAAGAACACCCCACAGTTTGCACCCTGAAGCCTGGTAACCAAGTACCCCAGATGCTTCAGAAGCAGCTTCAATTTCTCTCACATGTTCCTTCCTTCCTTCCTTCCTTCCTTCCTTCCTTCCTTCCTTCCTTCCTTCCTTCTTCCTCCTCCTCCTCCTCCTCCTCCTCCTTCTTCCTTCCTTCCTTCCTCTTCCTTCTTCCTTCTTCTTCCTTTTTTTTTTTTTGAGACAGAGTATCGGTCTTGTTGCCCAGGCTGGAGGGCGATGGTGCGATCTTGGCTCATTGCAACCTCCACCTCCTGGGTTCAAGTGATTCTCCTGCCTCAGCCTCCCGAGTAGCTGGGATTACAGGCATGCACCACCACGCTCACCTAATTTTATATTTTTAGTAGAGACTGGGTTTCTCCATGTTGGCCAGGCTGGTCTCAAATCCCCGACCTCAGGTGATCCGCCCACCTCAGCCTCCCAAAGTGCTGGGATTACAGGAATGAGCCACCGC
The DNA here is from genome assembly GCF_006542625.1 of Nomascus leucogenys. NCBI lineage: Eukaryota > Metazoa > Chordata > Mammalia > Primates > Hylobatidae > Nomascus > Nomascus leucogenys. Next base: position 28,062,114 of record NC_044404.1, on the reverse strand, counting down.
GCCTGGCCTCTTCTTCTTCAGTGGTGCAGTCATAGCTCACTATAGCCTCAAACTGCTGGGCTCAATGGATCCTCCTGCCTTGGCCTCCCAAAGCACTGGGATTACAGATGGGGGCCACCATGCCTTGCTGCTTATCTGTCCTTCCACCACCACCACCTCATCAACTACCACCCGCTCTTGTCTGGACCACTACTCACAACCTCACCAGTTGTCCCCCGGCCTCCTCAGCCCTGGCCTCTCCTATCCATCCTCTACCCAGTAGCCACATTAACTTTCTGAATATAAATCTGATCAACTGGCTTAAAACCCTACCTCCCCCTCCCATGGGCTTCCACATACAACTGGCCCAGTCCCAGTGGTCACTCCTTTTGCAAAGCTAAACCACAACATCTAGGAACCTTTTTCTGGCCCTCACTTATGACCCCAAAATTCCCAGGGCTTTTGCTTCTAAAAACACTGTCATCAAATTGTCTGTTTTGTTACCCTGATACCAGATCACATTTAGTGGAGAGCGGCGCCAGGTCATTTATACTAGTCTGTGAATGAAGACAGAGAAAGCAGAAAGGCACGGAGGGAATCTGAGCAGGGTGTACAAGGCTGATGGGAGCAATTGTTTTGACCTGTTACATGTTGGAGCCTCTGCTAAAATCATGTACTCACTACGTCTACTTCTCCTAGTCCTAGAGATGGGGTTCAGGAAGGATGCTCTACTTATTCATTTATTTTGTTAATCTGAGAGTGGAGGTGGCTCTCAGCACTGGTCTCGTTTACAGTTTACCCAAATCAGAGCCGTGCTCTCACTGGACAGGGATAGGAGGTGCCAGTTCTCCCCTCCCCATTAACATCCAGACTTAGTACCAGCCCTCAGGTATCCGGGAACTAAAAACCATAATTGAACCTTCCTTCTCAGACAGCCAAAAGCCCACGGAGGAGGCAGAGCTCTGGGACTCCAGGAGACTACAAAGTCTCTGGGGTAGGTACCAATTCTGCAACTAACTTGCTATGTGGCTCTGGGAAAGTTAAAGGCCTGAACTCTCTAGGCCTTAATCCTGGTAAAGTAGCCCAGCCACCTTCAAAAAGGGAGCTGAGCTGACGGCGCAGGCCCCTTTCAGCCCACACTTCTGGGAACTCCCGGGCCAGGCTGGTTCAAGTTCAGCGTAGTAACCACCACAATCCCTAAGCACTCCCCTTTGGAGCTTCCCTCCCCCTCACCAAAGAAAAAGCCCAACCGCTCTGTGTAGGAGATAAGGATTGCTGACTCCACAATCTGGGCCTCCACCTCAGGGGACCTGAGGACAGAATGGCAAAGCCACAGCAGGGTAGGGTGGCGCAGAACCGGGGGAGGCAGAGACGGCCCATCAGGGGTGCTAGGGAAGGGTAGGAATAGCCTTGGGAATCCCAACTCACTCCAAAATCTGACCCAGGAATTGTCAAAAGGAGCTCTAAGTCATGGGTCTGGATCCATTAACATTTTCAGCAATAACAACAACAACAACAATATACAATGTAGTTAAAAGAAGGGGGCCCTTGGCTGGCACAGCAGCTCATCCCAGCACTTTGGGACGCTGAGGCGAGAGGACGGCTTGAGGCCAGGAATTCGAGACCAGCCTGGGCAACACAGTGAGACCCCTGTCTCTACAAATAGTCAATTAGCTGGGCATGGTGGCACACAACCTGTAGTCCCAGCTACTCAGGAGGCTGAGGCAGGAGGACTTCCTGAGCCCAGGAGTTTGAGGTTACAGCAAGCTATGATCACACCATGGCATTCCAGCCTGAGCAATAGGGCAAGACTCGGTCTCAAAAAAAAAAAAAAAAAAAAAAGATGGGGCTCTTGACACAAATTGCATGAGCTCAAATGACAGCTCCACCACCTGCTATCCCTTAGCTTTATGAGCCTCAGTTTCCTTACCAAATAATGGGGATAATAGTAACTCCTTTCACTGGCTAGTGATGAGGATTTCATGAGATAACACTGTATAGCTTACCTCAATACCTCCATCACAATAAGCACTTAATAAAAAGTCAGGTATCATTAACCTCCTTGGTGTATCAACAAGGGCTTCTCAACCCAAGCAGTACATTAGAATCCTTTGAGAAGCTTTACAAAAATAATAATGCCAAGGTCCCACCTCCCGCAATTCTAGTTTAGTTGTCTGGGGTAGGGCCCTAGCATAACAGCCAGGGTGAGGACCATTGTTTACACCATTTAATGATCAGTTTCTCAAGTATAAGGCACTATGCTAAGTGCTTTCTAGGTGGAAACAATTAATTTGTTCATTCAACAAATATTTTTGATGGCTATATTGCAAGCAGCAAGAATACAGCAGTGAAAAGACAAAGCCCTCGGCCTTCATATAATTAAGAATCTGATAAACAGGATTTCAAAGCACAGATTCTATAAAGTGAGTGAAATAAACCAGTAACTGTATGATGGGGAGGGAGAGTGTACAATATTTTAGTGTAAGTAGACAGGAAAAGCCATTGAGGAGGTGGTCTTTGAGCTGTTATCTAAATGATGAGAAAGCAGGAAGGCCTGTAAAGATCTAGGGGGCCTAGGTGGGGTGGTTCACACCTGTAACCCTGGTACTTCTGAAGGCTTGGTTGGGGAGGATCACCAGAGGCTAGGAATTTGAGACCAGCCTGGGCAACACAGCAGGACACCCTCTCTTAAAAAACAAACAGGCCGGGCGCAGTGGCTCACACCTGTAATCCCAGTACTTTGGGAGGCCGAGGCCGGCGGATCAGCTGGAGGTTGGGAGTTCGAGATCAGCTTGACCAACATGGAGAAACCCCGTCTCTACTGAAAATACAAAAAATTAGCCAGGCATGGTAGTGCATGTCTGTAGTCCCAGCTACTTGGGGGGCTGAGGTAGGAGAATTGCTTGAACCCAGGAGGCAGAGGTTGCGGTGAGCCAAGCGCGCCATTGCACTCTAGCCTGGGCAACAAGAGCGAAACTCCGTCTCAAAACAAACACCCCAAAAACTAGGGGGACCAGCATTCCAGCCAGAGGGAACAGACAGTATAAAGCCCTGAAGGCAAAACCAAGTAGATTTGAATCCATGGCCCCAATACCCTGAATGCTTCCCCGATCCTGACAGAGGAAGCAGGCAGGGCAGCATACCACTGCCAAGAAATGACCCCTCCAAGTCAGCCCTCCCTGCCCCAATTCCCTGGAGTGGGGAGTCAGTAATAATAATGGTACATAACAAGTCTGGTTACCACTGGCTAAGCATTAATTTCACATGCACCACCTGGACTTTAGGGCAGAAGCTACTACTAGGGCTTCCATATTACAGACGAGGAACAAGGCTCAAAGAGGTCAACTCACTTCTGGCTACTCAGGCAGGAAGGCAGTAGGAGGACTGGGATACAACCCAGGTTTCTGCAAGTGCAGAAATGATTCCCCATTCTCTAAACTTCTCAAGGTCACAATAGTCTCCAGGCTGCTGCCTCTGGGATTCACCAAGAATGAGAAGCTCCAGTCACAGCACCTGTCGCACTTGGGTGCACACACTGAATCTAGTTCCTTGTTGTTACCCCAGTGCCTACTAGCATAGCACAGTCCAACAGAATTTTCTGCAATGATGGAATGTTTTATATCGGTACCGTCCAAGGTGAGAGTCTCTAGTCACTGTGGTTGAGCATTTGAAATGTGACAAATGCAAGAAAAAATTTTTCATTTTATTTAATTTTAATTTATCTAAATTTAAATAGCCACATGTAGTGAGGGGTTACCATATTAGATGGCACAGGTTCAGAAGACCTGATAAAGGCATGATTCCAGTTCCACGTAACAGAACAAGAAAGTACAACACAGAGGGGTCAGGTCACCTGCCCAAAATAACAGCTAGTGTGGGACAGAGGGAGAACCAGTGTTGCGTATTTTTATAGCTTCAACTAAACAGATCACATGGGGCAGCAGGAATACTAAAGTTAACCCTTTAGGTGGTCATTCAACATGAAGGTCTTCACACAAACTGTAAAAAGAGGATAATGGCCCCAGACCTGTGCCTGGCTCCTAATATTTTCTTTTTTTTTTTTTTTTTTTTTTTGAGACGGAGTCTCGCTCCGTCACCCAGGCTGGAGTGAAGTTGTGCGATCTTGGCTCACTGCAACCTCCGCCTGCTGAGTTCAGGCGATTCTCCTGCCTCAGCCTCCTAAGTAGCTGGGATTACAGGTGTGCACCACCATGCCCGGCTAATTTTTGTATTTTTAGTAGAGACGTAACCTGCCCACCTTGGCCTCCCAAAATGCTGGGATTACGGGCTTGAGCCACCATGCCCGGCCTTTTTTTTTTTTTTTTTTTTTAAATAGAGATGAGGTCTCACTGTGTTGCCCAGGCTGGTCTGAAACTCCTGGGCTCAAGCGATCTTCCCACTTCAGCCTCCCAAAGTGCTGGGATTACAGGCATGAGCCACCATGCCTGGCATGGATCTTAATTTAAGCACTTACTCTATGTTAACTTTTAAATTAACTCAGGTACTTGCACACAGGTTCCATCTAATTTTCATCTGTTTTGGGGTGGCGGCAGAGTCTCTATTTTGCACACAAGGAAAGATTAAAGGTTAGGCACCAGCTGACAAGTAGCCAATCTGAGATCTGAACCCAGGGCTATCTGCCTTCTAAGGTCCATTCCACTTCACAATAACAGCTTTGGGAAGCGGCCCCAGCCTTGAAGAGTTGAACTCAGCTCAGTCTGGCTTCCAAGGGTTCTGTCCACTACCCATATCCGCTTCTTGGAGAAGCCCCAGACTTTATTCTCGGTTACCCTATATTATCCTTTATAGAGCCTGGAAGTCCCTGGACTCAGCTACAGACACCTGGTTACCCACTCTGCCAGGTGGGAAGGAACAGACACTGTTTCTCCTTCTCTCACCCCCAGCTGAATTCAGATATTTTCCTGGGTTTATGCCTGAGAAGACGATACAGAAATACAGCCCAAGCAGCCCAGAACCTCCAGCCTTGGAGTGGGCAGGGTGGAGGGGTGTGAGTGAGTGGTGCCATACACTTGTCTGCCCATCATGAGGGGGGAACCACGCTAAGTGCTTCACACATCTGATTGTGCCAATTCCTCCCAGCCACCCAGAGGGAAACAGTTCTTATAATCCCTTCTTTGGAGACAAGTCAGAGAGGCTCAGAGAGGTCCTCTCCCAAATGGGCACAATTCAGATCTGCCTCCACGGCTGGAATAGTTCACAAGGGTCAGCTAGCCAGCAAGGGGCAACTAGTCATGAACACTTATTAGGTGCAAAGAGCAGTGCTGGGGATGAGACCTGCAGGGTACCTCCAGCAAGGGACTGTTTCACATAATTGGGACCAAAGTTCCTACAATGGAGGGACTGGAGGAGGGTGTGCAAGGGGACTTATCTAGTGGGGGAGGAAGGGCTTCCCTGAAGAAGAAATGATGTCTGAGAAAGTTTGTTTTGTTTTTTTGAGACGGAGTCTCACTCTGTCACCCAGGCTGGAGTACAGTGGAGCGATCTCGGCTCACTGCAACCTCTGCCTCCTGGGTTCAAGCAATTCTACCTCAGCCTCCCAAGTAGCTGGGACTACAGGCGTGTGCCACCACGCAGGGTTAATTTTTTGTATCTTTAATAGAGACGGGTTTCACTGTATTAGCCAGAATGGTCTCGATCTCCTGACCTCGTGATCCAGCTACCTTGGCCTCCCCAAAGTGCTTGGATTACAGGTGCGAGCCACAGCGCCCAGCCAGTTTTTTTTTTCTGTTTTTCTTTTTTTTTTTTTGAGACAGAGTCTTGCTCTGTCACCCAGGCTGGAGTACAGAGGCATAATCACGGTTCACTGCAACCTCCACCTCCCAGGCTCAAGTAATCCTCCCACCTCAGCCTTCCAAGTAGCTGGCGCACGCCACCACGCCTGGCTAACTTTTGTATATTTTGTAGAGACGGGGTTTCAGGCTGGTTTTGAACTCCTGGGCGCAAGCAATCCATCTGCCTCGGCCTCCCAAAGTGTTAGTATTACAGGCATGAGCCATTGCGTCCGGCTGAGAAAGTTATTCCGGAGCCCAATACTACCAGTACTAGAGTGAAGCCCTTGGAACTTTCTGAAGATACACACATCTGAAGGCAATGAGCTCCTGAAAGGGAGTGTGTGGTGAAGTGACAGGGAGTTAAGGGAGCTGCATGCCTGGGTCTTCTCTTGGGCCTCGGGCACCTGACTCAAAGATCAGCCCCCTGCTGTCTTCTAAGGATGCCACCACTCAAAGCAGAAACCGTCCCAAGGTCCTCTTTTCTCGAGAGAGGAATACACAGAAATCTCCCAGATAGGCCAAGTGCCGTGGCTCATGCCTGTAATCTCAGCACTTTGGGAGGCCAACGCAGGTGGATCACCTGACGTTAGGAGTTCAAGATCAGCCTGGCCAACATGGTGAAACTACTAAAAATACAAAATACAAAAATTAGCTGAGCATGGTGGTGCGTGCCTGTAATCCCAACTACTAGGGAGGCTGAGGCAGGAGAATTGCTTGAACCTGAGAGACAGAGGTTGCAGTGAGCTGAGATCGTGCCACTGCACTCCAGCCTGGGCAACAAGACTCCATCTCAAAAAAAAAGAAAAGAAAAGAAAAAAAAAGAAACCTCCCAGATAGCAGCAGTTTTCTCCACTGAGGAAACATGGCTTCTGTGTAAAGACCCCTCCCTCAAAGACTTGTCTCCCTAGACCAGTTCCCAGGCACTGTCCCAGACAGGGGTGTACAGGGTTTGATCTCAGGAACAGGCTCGGGCACCCCCTTGTGAGACACTCTGGAGAAAGCTGTGCGTGCTATGGGCACGTTCTGATAATAGCAAGCAAGTTTCACGCAGTTACTATGTTCCGGTCACGGTGCTTCAGCCTTTGCTTGTATTCTGAGTTAATTCTCCCAACAGTCCCTTAGAGATACTGTAAAATCCCCATGGCAAGAAACTACAGATCGGAGAAGTGGTTACTGGCTAAGCCACACACAGCAAGTGAGCAGGAGGGCTGGGACATGAACCCAGCACTCTTGCTGTCTAGTGTTCAGGCGTTCTCAAAAGTAACATTATTTCCACCTTTCCAAAGAAGTCACACCGCTGAGAAGCTGCAGGAGAAGAGCCATTCCTCCACATGGCGCTCCTACATCACGGCAGAGAAGGGTAAGCAAGCTAACAAAAACGAGGGCACGAACCATGCACCGACGGAGGTAGGATCCCCAGAAACCACGTTACTCAGAGAAGAGCAGGGATTTTCCTGGGGTCACATAGCACTCCACCAAATCCAAGGTCCAGAATACAACCTCCACCACACTCTAGGCCTGTAAACTAAAGCAACTAGAAGCTCCTAGTGCCATGCAATCTCCGAAATCATAAGGCCAAAGAACAAGCTATTCAGTGGGGTTAATGAAGAAAGCCTCTTTCTGAGCCCATCGTGGGCCTCAATGTTCTCCCTGTAAAATGGGGCTATAGCGTAGCTTGTATTTTTCTGGTTTAGTCCTGAGGACTTAGGTTAAAGGCGAAAAAAACTCAGAGCCTGGTATCTAGTAGGTGCATAATAAATGATAAGTTGTCCTTATCGCTGCTGCTGGTAGTGGTGGGGGAGTGCGAACTGTCAGTCTGGTTAGGTCCAGCCTAATTCCGGGTCTCCCTGCAAAGCCCCTGCGGGCTATGCCGGGATGCGAATGCGGCGGGGTGGCGGGAGCGGCGCGAAGGGAGGGTGGGGGAGGAATTTCTGGAAAACAAACTTCTGGGCCCTCAGACCACTTACTTAGCAGGGCGCAGCCTAACCCGCGCTTGGCGTCGGAAGCCGCGACCGGGGTTGTCCCCTCTCCCCCCGGCTTGGGCGGCCCGCCGAGCCCCCAGAGCCCCTGCGCTCTGCCTCCAAAGCAGGAGTGCGGGGGACATGGGATGAGGTCCCAGGTGCCTACGCCCCGCGCTGGGGGACAGGAGCCGGGAAGCACCCCAGGAAGAGTCCTCTGCCCGCCGGCCCCCGCGAAGAGGAAGGGACTCGGCGGAAGGGGACGGGGAGGAGGAGTGGTCGGGCCGCTCCGGCCGGGATTTGCCTGGACTTGAAGGCGCTCAGGAGCCCCAAGCTCGGAGACCCTCCGGAAGGCTTCTCCCTCATTGGCCAGGAGTCCGAGGGAGCCGAGGAAGGATCCGCGGCCCCGGGAGGGTGAGGGAGAGGGGGAGAGAGAGAGAGACAGGGAGAGAGGGAGGGAGGGAGGGAGGGAGGGGGAGAGGGAGGGAGGGAGGGAGGGGGAGGGGTGCCGAGGGCCGTGGCTGCCAGTTGATGCAACCCGGGTCCCGGGTTACGCGCTCGGCTTTCCCTCCCCGAGCCCAAGACACCCCGACTCAGCTCCGGACAGCCTGAGGCTTAGACGCGGCTCGGGGTTCCAGGGAAGAGGGGCGTCGCGCGGCCGCAGCTTACCTCTCCGGGGCCCGAGTCGCCGACGCCGCCCGGGGCGAACCGCAGGTAGTCCTTGAGCTGTGCGCGGCACTCGGAGTCCGCCACGATCATGGTGCGCGCCAGGACCCGGTCGCGGCTCGCCGACGACCCGTGCACCCGAGCGGCTTTCGGACGGACGCCCGAAGGAAGCCGGGACTGGGCGCCGCCGGGGAGCTTCTAGAACCCCGGGGCGTCTCTCGGGGCTCCAGAACGCTCCGGAATCCGAGAACGGCCGCTTTGGTGCTGGACTCTTCCCCCGGTCGGGCTTCGGGAACGGCGAACGGCCTCGGGGGCCTGGGAAGGGCCGCAGCGCAGGGGTTTTCACGGCCTCGGAAGTCCGCAGGGGCCAGGGCTGCTCGCGGACCCAGCGCTCCTCGGCATCCCCGCCGCGGAACTGCCAGCGCTCGCCGGGCTCTGACACCAGCAGTTCAGCCCGCTGCGGTCCCCGGGGGAGGGCGGGGACACAAAAGCCCGGCGGTCCAGCCAATCAGAGGTCTATTCCCCCGGGGAGGCGGGGGAAACTCCGCCCCCTGGAGTCACTGGCTCCGCCAATCAGCACCGGGGAGCACCCGGAATTCTGGGAGTTGTAGTCCGCCTCGGCTGAATGCTGCAAACTTTTGCAAGACGATTTAGTCAGATCGCTGGCAATACCAGACGGCAGTGACAGCCCGAAGAGTCATTAGGGTTGCGTGATGAAAAGGGACTTCACTGGGCTAGGCCAAACAGCCGAGTGTGAAATCTCCTAAATGAATTCTTCATCTTTTCAGTTCCTGGAGGGACTGGCTAGGGTTAAGAGAGGTTTGGCTCCCGTCCTATCCGGTGCTGCTAATTATAGAACTGAACCCCAGATATTTAGAGGTCAGAGGGCACAACCCTGCTCCCCCTGGCCTCGGGGAAGCTCCAAAGATGCCAGACACAAGGAATTCACCTTATCTGGGGAGCCTCAGGAAAAGCCTTCATTCCTTGAAATGTCATTGGTAACTTCGTGTGGAACCTCAATCCCGATTGCTGGAAGTTTTCTTCCTTCTGCTACCCGTTTTGGCTTCCACCCCTGCCACCTTCCTCGAAGCTTTGTAGCAAGGTGTTCTGCTGGATCTTTGCTCACCTCTCCCTCTGGCCTTCTCTGACTCCTCTTTCACCACCCACTTCCTAAAATGTGGGTGCTTCCCCAGTTTCTGTTTTTATCCCTCTTCCCTCCACTCTCCCTGATCTCATCCATTTCCTGGCCTTCAACTCGCCTCTTGCCAGAAAGTTGCCTCTACCAACACCTCAGCACCTCCAAGCTGAATTCATTTTCTATTCATTTCAAACGGAGCCTCTTCACAGTTTTCCTTCAGAGCTCCTTTTTTTTGTTTCCATTTTAAAGTTACTGTTTATTCTAGACAGGGAATCCTGCCAGGGGTGAGGGTGGATAAGACCCCCAAGTCCCCCTCTGAGACTTCTAAGTCTAGGCTTACAATTCCAAAGATGAAACCGACTTGGTTTCCTGCCTCCAGATTCTTGGGAAAGGAGATTAATCTCACCCTCCCCTGAGCTCCTAAGGCACTTGAGCTGGATCTCTTTTAACATGTATCACATCCTACCTAGTTTTTTTGTTTGTTTGTTTTTCTTTTTTTTAGTAAATAGAGACAGGGGTCTCAATATGTTGCCCAGGCTGGTCTCAAACTCCTGAGCTCAAGCGATTCTCTCACCTCAGCCTCCCAGAGTGCTAGGATTATAGGCATGAGCCACCATGTGCGGCCACATTCTGCCTCGTATTGTAATTTTCTATGTACATGTTTTATCTGACCCTTTTTTCTTTTTATTAGTATTGTTTTTTAGAGATGGGGTCTAGCTCTGTCACCCAGACTGGAGTACAGTGGCATGATCATAGCACGCTGCAGCTTCAAATTCCTGGGCTCAAGCGCTATTCCCTCCTCAGCCCCCCAGATCAATCACTGGGGTTACAGGTGTGCACTACTGAGTCTGGCTTATCTGATCTTTTTAATTGTAAACTCTTTGAGGGCAGGGTCTACATCTTTTTTTTTTTTTTTTTTTTTTTTTGAGACAAAGTCGCACTCTGTCGCCCAGGCTGGAGTGCAGTGGCCTGATCTTGGCTCACTGCAACCTCTGCCTCCCAGGTTCAAGCAATTCTCCTACCTCAGCCTCCTGAGTAGCTGGGATTACAGGCAAGCGCCACCAAGCCCGGCACATTTTTGTATTTTTAGTAGAGACAGGGTTTCACCATGTTGATCAGGCCGGTCTCAAACTCCTGACCTTGTGCTCTGCCCGCCTCAGCCTCCCAAAGTGCTGGCATTACAGGCGTAAGCCACCGCTCCTGGCAGGCAGGGTCCACATCTTGACAACCATCTCCTGCCCTATGTCACCTAGCAAAATGTCCTGTCAATCATATGCCCTTGGTCACGGAATCTTCCTTTGCATTAACTTCCTTTCTAAACTACCCTGTGTCAGCTTCAGCTTTCATTTTAAAAATTTACTATGTGGACAGGCGCGGTGGCTCACACCTGTAATCGCAGCACTTTGGGAGGCCGAGGTGGGTGGATCACAAGGTCAGGAGATCAAGACCATCCTGGCTAACACGGTGAAACCCCGTCTCTACTAAAAATACAAAAAATTAGCCGGGCGTGGTGGCGGGCGCCTGTAGTCTCAGCTACTTGGGAGGCTGAGGCAGGAGAATGGCGTGAAACCCTAGAGGTGGAGCTTGCAGTGAGCCAAGATCGTGCCACTGTACTCTAGCCTGGGTGACAGTGAGACTCTGTCTCAAAAAAAAAAAAAATTTTACTATGTAATGTCAAAGTCCAGATCAAAAGGCTTCACTGGTATTTCATCAGCTACAGAATTAAGATCAAACTCCTTGGGTGGGTGTGGTGGCTCACGCCTGTAACCCCAGCACCTTGGGAGGCCAAGGCAGGCAGATCACCTGAGGTCAGGAGTTCAAGATCATCCTGGCCAACATGGTGAAACCCCATCTCTATGAAATATACAAAAATTAGCCAAGTGTGGTGGTGCACGCCTGTAGTCCCAACTACTCGAAATGCTGAGGCAAGAGAATCGCTTGAACCCGGGAGGCAGAGGTTGCAGTGAGCTGAGATCGTGCCACTGCACGATCTGGGTGTCAGGGCGAAACCCTGTCTCTGAGGCCGGGCGCTGTGGCTCAAGCCTGTAATCCCAGCACTTTGGGAGGCCGAGGGGGGCGGATCACGAGGTCAGGAGATCAAGACCATCCTGGCTAACACGGTGAAACCCCGTCTCTACTAAAAATACAAAAAATTATCCGGGCGTGTTGGCGGGCGCCTGCAGCTAGCTACTCGGGAGGCTGAGGCAGGAGAATGGCGTGAACCCGGGAGGCGGAGCTTGCAGTGAGCCGAGATCGCGCCACTGCACTCCAGCCTGGGGGACAGAGAAAGACTCCGTCTCAAAAAAAAAAAAAAAAAAAAAAATAAACCCTGTCTCAAAAAAAAAAAAAAAAAAAAAAAATCAAACTCCTATCTTAACATTCAAGGTTTGCCAAGATGTGCCTTAATTTATCCTCCCATTCTTATCATCTGCAACATCCATGTTTCTTGTTTGGCCTTCAAATCTTTCTTTCAGTACTCTTCTTGCAAATCTCTACCCATTGGAATAGTATCCATCATTAAATGCCTTCATTCCTGTTTGTGGCCTGAAGCAAGACTTTAAATGACACCTCCTCCAAAAAGCTCAGCTGAAAATAATCTCACCCAGTCCTCAACACCTTCAACACATTCTTTTTATCTCTTTCTACCACTGATCTCCAAACTTGGTGTGTGCTTGATATCATGTGTATATATCTCACCACTTCCCTCCAACAGATGATAAAATCTCTTATTGACCACGTGTACAAAGTGAGAAAACTTGAACTCAGAAAGGTAAAATTGGCCAGGCATGGTGGCTAACATCTGTAATCCCAGTATCTGGCGAGGCCAAAAGGGAGGATCCCTTGAGCCCAAGAGTTCGAGACCAGCCTGGTCAACATGGAGAAACCCTGTGTCCATAAAAACTACAAAAATCAGCAGGGTGTGGTGGCATGTACCTATAATCCCACCTACTTGGGAGGCTGGCCAACATGGTGAAATCCCATCTCTACTAAAAACATAAAAATTAGCCAGGTGTGGTGCGAGCACCTGTAATCCCAGCTGCTCTGGAGGCTGAGGCAGGAGAATCGCTTGAACCCAAGAGGTTGTCGTTGTAGTGAGCCAAGATTGCGCCACTGCACTCCAGCCTGGGAAACAAGAGTGAAATTCCATCTCAAATAAAAAAACAAAAAAAAAAAAAAACAAAAAAGAATAAAGAAAAAAAGAATAAAAAGAAGAAGCAACTCCTCATCCATTCGAGATTTATCCTGAGATCACAACAATTCAGTCACATATTCAGGCTTTATTTCTAATTCTACTTCTCTTGTTATTTCATTTTTTCTTTTTGAAGACAGAGTCTTGCTCTGACGCCCAGGCTGGAGTGCAGTAGTGTGATCTCGGCTCACTGCAACCCCTGCCTCCCAGGTACAAGTGATTCTCCTGCCTCAGCCTCCCAAGTAGCTGGGATTATAGGGATGCGCCACCATGCCCCGCTAATTTTTATATTTTTAGTAGAGATGGGGTTTCGCTATGTTGGCCGGGCCGTTCTCTTGCTATTTCGAACACACCTACAGTTACTTCCTACACTGAAGTCTGAACCACCGCAAAGTCATCCAAGACAGTGAAATGAGCTTCTTTCAAACTCCTGTTTATGTTGATTTTTTTTGCCTCCTTCTATGGATCACATTTTTTGTTTGTTTTTTGAGGCAGAGTCTCACTCTGTTGCCCAGGCTGGAGTGTAATGGCATGATCTTGGCTCACTGTAGCCTCCGCCTCCCAGGTTCAAGCAATTCTCCTGCCTCAGCCCCCCACGTAGCTGGGATTACAGGTGCGCACCACCACGCCTGGCTAATTTTTGTATTTTTAGTAGAGATGGGGTTTTGCCATGTTGGCCAGGCTGGTCTTGAACTCCTGACCTCAAGTGATCCACCCGCCTTGGGATTGTAGGCATGAGCCACCACTCCTGGCCTATTCCATTTATAGAGCACAGGTAGAGTAAATTTAGCATAATTCTTAAAGGCCCTAGGATTTTCAGAATAGTCAATGAGCACTGGCTTCAACTTACAGTCACCAGCTGCATTAGCCCCTAACGAGACAGCCTGTACTTTGAAACTTGGAAACCAGGTATTGGCTTCTCTTTTTTTTTTTTTGAGATGGAGTCTCACTCTGTCACCCAGGCTGGAGTGCAGTGGCACGATCTCGGCCCACTGCAACCTCCACCTCCCGGGTTCAAGTGATTCTCCTGCCTCAGCCTCCCAAGTAGATGGGATTACAGGCACGTGCCACACACTCAGCTAATTTTTTTGTATTTTTAGTAGAGATGGGGTTTCACTATGTTGGCCAGGATGGTCTCAATCTCTTGACCTCGTGCTCTGCCCGCCTCAGCCTCCCAAAGTCCTGGGATTACAGGCTTGAGCCACTGCTCCCAACCTGGCTTCTCTTTAGCTATGATAGTCTTAGATGGCATCTTCTTCCAATAGAAGGCTGTTTGTCTACATGGAAAATCTGTTGTTTAGTGTATCCACCTTCATCAGTTATCTTAGCTAGATCTTCTGGATAACTCACTGCAGCAGCTTCTCCATCAGCCTGTGCTGCTTCGCCTTGCATTTTTCTGTTATTGAGAAGGCTTCTTTCTTTCAACCTCATGAAGCAAACTATGCTAGGTTTAAACTTTTCTGCTGCAGCTTCCTCTGTCTCAAAAAAAAAAGAAAAAAATGCATTATCTACAAAGCACAGTAAAGTGCAGCACAATAAAACAAGATATGCCGGCCAGGCGCGGTGGCTCATTCCTGTAATCCCAGCACTTTGTGAGGCCGGCCGAGGCGGGTGGATCACGAGGTCGAGATCAAGACCATCCTGGCCAACATGGTGAACCCCGTCTCTACTGAAAATACACAAAAAAAAAATTAGCTGGGCGTGGTGTCATATGCCTGTAATCCCAGCTACTAAGAAGGCTGAGACAGGAGAATCGCTTGAACCAGGGAGTCTGAGGTTGCAGTGAGCCAAGATCGCGTCACTGCACTCCAGCCTGGCGACAGAGCAAGACCGTCTCAAAACAAAAAGACAAAAAAACAAGATATGCCTGTAGTGAGTCCTTAGTGAATATTTTTGAATGAACGTGTATGAGTTACTCTCCTCTGTTGAATAACTCCTTAGAATCTTTAAGGCAGTCAGTAAATCATTCCCAAAGCTTCACTTACATAGTAACTTTGTGAGAAGAAAAAGCAAAAAATTCTTAGAATTTTTTTTTCTTTTTTGAGACAGTCTCCCTCTACTTACTCTGTCACCCAGGCTGGAGTGCAGTGGTGTGATTATAGCTGACTGTAACCTCAAACTCTTGGGCTCAAACTATCCTCCCAAGTAGCTAGGACTACAGGTGTGCACTATGCTGTCCAGCCAATTTCTTTTTATTTTTTGCAGAGACAGGGGTCTCAGTATGTTACCCAGGCTGGTCTCAAATTCCCAGTCTCAACTTCCTAAAGTGCTGGGATTACAGGTGTGAGCCACTGCACCCGGCCTTTTTTTTTTTTTTTTTTTTTTAACATATGGTCTTAGTCTGTCTCCCA
This sequence comes from Nomascus leucogenys, assembly GCF_006542625.1. NCBI lineage: Eukaryota > Metazoa > Chordata > Mammalia > Primates > Hylobatidae > Nomascus > Nomascus leucogenys. The sequence goes on along the minus strand of NC_044404.1, from coordinate 28,047,040 downwards.
GGCTGGAGTACAGTGGCACAATCACTGTTTACTGCAGCCTCAACCTCCCAGGCTCAGGTGATTCTCCCACCTCAGCCTCCCAAGTAGCTGGGACTATAGGTGCACACCACCACACCTGGCTAATGTTTGTATTTTTTGTAGAGACGAGTTGGGGGGTGGGGGGCGGTTCACCACGTTGCCCAGGCTGGTATTGAACTCTTGAGCTCAAGCAATCTGCCCATCTCAGCCTCCCAAAATGCTGGGATTACAGGTGTGAGCCACCACGCCCAGCCTTGATATTATCTTTTGTGACCTGGTCTCCAAGAAAGAAAAGCCAGGAAGAAGCACAGACATTAAGAGGTGCTGAGCTCCAGCAAGAATTCAGGATACATCACTGTCTCACGTAACTCTCACCACAACGTTGTGAAATAGGCTCTTTTGTCTCCATTTGACTGATGAGAAAACTGAGGCTCAAGAGGTAACACGTCTGGGCCGAGGTCAGATAGGTTAGTAATATGCTGAGTAAGGATTCCAACCCAGGCAGGAATGACTCCTATGCAGAAACTCCACCACTCCACTGATGAGACAAACACATGAATATGTAAGAAGCCGGCTGGCAAAAGGAACTGATGCTTAAAGCAGATATATTAATTGGAAGTGAGAAACATAACTGTCAAGCGACCTGTAATTGAGAGGCCAGGGCATTCCTCTTTGTAGGAGAGCCTTTACTGAAAGCCAAATTTATCATCTGAAGGTGGCTAAGGCAGCTGGAATCTGAGCAAGTGAAAAGACGAATTATTGAACTGCTCTACTCAGCAACTATCTGCCGGTGGGGGCTCCAGTTCCTTCCTTCCCTCTTTCATTCAGTAAATATTTATTTACCATCTTGTGTGTACCAGGCACTGTGCCTGGCTCTGGGAAATCCAGTGGTGAAGCTAGCAGCCTAGCAGGGCATGGCAGGGTGCCACTGGCTGGGCACATTCCTCCCCTCCCCACTGCCTTGTATTTTTGGTTGGGTAAAGATCTCCTTCTTCTGTTGCCATACTCTCAACTCTTGCATCAGCTATGTTGAGGCCACTGATTGGCCAGCTATTTTTATTCCTCAATCACCTTCCAGTCCCAAAGATACACCTACCTAGACTGAATTTGAAATGTTTTTGAAATGTCTTCAGCCTTAGATCCATTTCAGATTATGACCCTAATATGATTGTCACCTGTTCTGTATTCATTCTTCCTGAATTAGTTTTCTAGTCTCAAATTCTGAGATCACTTTACTATAATGACCTTGTATTGGGACCATTCTGGCGGCTGTGATGTATCACCCCAGATGTCATTTTCTGAGCTCTTCTTACTGTTTTCCTCCCCCACCCGCTAATCTCAGATACAATTCCTGCCCAGGGGGGAGCTTTCAGGAAAGAAGTTCCACTCCAATTGGTTTCATAAAGTCAAAGGAGACCCATCCTTCAAGGCTTAGTCACACATTAATTCAATTACTCATGAAGCCGGCATTGTGTTAGGTGGGGAGGGAGGTCCTTCCTGCACAGAGCTGACAGGTGCCGAGCTGTCAAGCTACACAACCAAAATTGTCCTCTGGAGTTGTGCATTAGCAGGCAGTACAACCACAGACTCCCAGAAACAAAGCCAACTATCTCCTAAGAGCACTTCCCAGGAGTCAGGCAATTCGGGTGCCAGCTTTTAGCCAAGTAACCCAAACTGAATTTTTTTTCCAGCTCTTTGAATCTGTTTCCCTATCTGTAAAACAAAGAAATAGAAATTAGCTCTAAACTTCCAGAGCCGTTATGGAGAGAACTGGTGCCATAGAGAACTGGCAGTGCATATAATTCGTCTTCCTCGATTGCATGCTGAGGACAGAAATCTTCAGGTTTGGAAACGTTTACCCTTCTTAAATAAAATGCAAAAACTAACGCCCTGGGTGCTTTTGGGCAAATTGCTTAGTTGATAGTTTAGTTTTGTCGGCTGAGTGGTTCCTCAACGCCCCCTGCAGGCCAGATCCTGCTATAGCTCAGTCAGAATAGAGTAGGAAAGGGCTGGCCCAAACCGTTTTGAGTTTATAGGATTGTCAGGGTCCATGTCACCGCCTGAGGGTCTTGAAAAGAGGCCAGGCAACAGCTAAGTAAAGGTCTTGTGGTTGCTGAAGATTCCCCCTACTGCCAGCAAGGACCAGAGTCCTAAAATACTTCACAGCCCGAATGCACTTTCCATTGTTTTGGCTTACTACCTCTCTTACAAGGCAGGAAGCCTCAGGTCGAGAGAGAGGAGTTTGCCCAGGGTCCCCTAGGAAGTTGGCCACAGAGTGGAGACTAGAATCTACAGGTCCAGGGCTACCTACACCTTAATAGGCTGCCCCAGGAGAGAAGCCTCACATTTTCAGAAAGAACAACTTCTCCCTTTCCTCTGGTCTGCCTTCCTTCCCCAACCCTCCACTCCTAGAGGCTCTATACCTCCTATTTTCAGAGAACCACCCTGAGGCTTGTCCCTGGAGCAACGCCTCTGGCCTGCCATCATCCTGTCCTACCTCTCCCTATCCCCAGCGGAATTCTGTACCCCGACCCCCTCCCTAAAAAGGCCACACTTGGAATCAGGATATCGGAGTTGAAGATTCCAGTTCCAACCCTTTCTTTGTGAACCTCAGCAAATCACTTGACTTCTCTGAACCCGTTTCCTGTGTTTTTGTTTTTCTTTTATTACGTTTTTGTTTTTCTGAGACAGGTCTCGTTCTGTTACCCAGGCTGGAGTGCAGTGGCGCGATCATAGCTCACTTAAGTTTGGAGCCCCTGGGTCCTCTCACCTCTGCCTTCCGAATAGCTGGGTCTACAGGTCTGCATGTTAAATGTTAAATGGGTCAATAGTTTACCTCCACCGTTCTATTGTGAGAATGAGAGCTCATGCATGGAAACTCCTTAACAAGGCTTGATGCAGATGAAGTGCTCAATAAACTGTAGATTATCTATATTTTTACTGTTATTTTGAAGGATCTGGCTCAGTGACTGGCTGATAGTGGTGGGTGTTCAAGAAAGGTGGCTACAACTATTAATATTAAAAGTTTGGCGCACACAGCCTGGCATTTAGTTGCAGTTTAATAAACCATGGCTAGTATTGTTTTTTTGACCCCAGGACGCCCAGTGCGGTTTCAGCGTTAACAACTCCTTAGCGAAAACTGTAGAACAGACTTTCCGCGCAGCAACAGGCTCCTCTTACGTAAACCGCACCGGCCAATGAGCAGGAAGATGGGCGGGGTTTCTTGGCAGCCAATAGTAGCCCGCAGCAGCGCGCAGGATAGGCCCAGGCTGGTTTCCAGCCTGGATACGGAAACGAATCCCCGTGGCTCTTTGACGGGGGGGGGGGGGGGGCGTGTCTTCGAAGTCGCCAGGCTCTGCCTATCAACCGGGTCCTGATTGGTGCAGGCTGTGGCCGCCCGCCCCTGACTCCGCCTAGCCCCGCCTCCGCGAGAAGAGGCTGAACTGCCCCATCTGCTTTCAATTTCTTTCTTTTTTTTTTTTTTTCCTCTTTTCCTTTTCTTCTTTTAAATATACTTTTGAAAATTAGCCGGGCGTGGTGGCGGGCGCCTGTAATCCCAGCTACTCGGGAGGCTGAGGCAGGAGAATCGTTTGAATCCGGGAGGCGGAGGTTGCATTGAGCCGAGATCGCGCCACTGCACTCCAGCCTGGACGACGAGAGTGAAACTCCGTCTCAGTCAATCAATCAATAATCGTTTGGTTTTCGTTTTATGCTTTTACTTCCAAATTTATATTTATTGCAAAAATGTGGAATATAAAAAAGCATAAAGGTGAAACTGAAATAACCCGAAATTATATTTCCCCCTCTGTTTTTATTTTTCCGTCTCTGTTTTTCAATGTTTTTCAGGCTTTCTGTCTTGAGCTCGTATTACTGCTGTTCATTGATGGATTGTAAAAGCGTAAAACCGGACGTGACCCAAGTGCCTATCAAAGGAGACTGATTAGAGAAATAAACAGATTTGTTCACACAACGGCTTATACAGCGAAGAAACAGAAGGTAGCTCCAAGTGCTCTGAAATGGAAAGGTATGCAGGATTTCCTGTTAGGTTAAAACAAAACAAAGCAAAAACCAAGGTTGCGCAATGATACATATAAAACAGTCTCTTAGTTGTATACGTAGTTACACAGAGGAAACAGAGATCTGGAAAGATGTGTAGTTTGCAGCTGTTACCATTGGTTAGCTCTGGGGTGGACGGAGAAGGGAGAAGTTTTAAGATTCTTTATATAATACACTTATTTAATATCTATCTATGTGCTAAGTTGTATTACATCTGTTGTTTTTTAAAGAGATCCTTTTAAAGAGAGAAGGGAGGAGAACTCCCTCAAATCCCAACTGCACTACCAAGAGAAACCAACATGTTGGTTATTTTTATAGCATATAAGTTTATATGCCGTATTAATAATGTATAGCTATATAGCCTGCTTTATCCACTTAGCACATTTCCTGATAATTTTTGTAATATTAAATATTCCTTAAATATATTTGTTAATGGTTGCATACTATTCATGTATGCTATAATTTATTAATCCTTATTGAGAACATTTAGGGTTTTCTTCCCAATTTTTCACATATTTCAAAATGAGATAAAACTCTTAAATAATTATATTCCTGATTAAATTCCTAGAAAAATTCATGAGTTGAAGGCTATGAACAAATAAATTTAAGACTTTTTTTTTTTTTTTTAAGAGAGGGAGTCTTGCTGTGTTGCCCAGGTTGGTCTCAAACTCCTGCTCACGTGATCCTCCTGCTTCAGCCTCTGGGGTAGCTGGGACTACAGGCCACCGTGCCAGACTTAATATTTAAGTCTTGGGCCGGGCATGGTGGCTCACGCCTGTAATCCCAACACTTTGGGAGGCTGAGGTGGGCAGATCACCTGAGGTCAGGAGTTTGAGACCAGCCTGACCAACATGGAGAAACCCCATCTCTACTAAAAATACAAAATTAGCCGGGTGTGGTGGCGCATGCCTGTAATCCCAGCTGCTCGGGAGGCTGAGGCAGCAGAATCACTTGAACCTGGGAGGCGGAGGTTGCCGTGAGCCGAGATCGCACCATTGCACTCCAGCCTGGTCAATAAGGGCAAAACTCCATCTCAAAACAAAACAAAACAAAAAACCCAAAGAACAAGACTCTTAATGCTAATTGTAAAACTTTTTTTTTTTTTTTTTTTTTTTTTTTTGAGATGGAGTCTCCGTCTGTCGCCCAGGCTGGAGTGCAGTGGCGCTATCTCAGCTCACCGCAACCTCCACCTCCCAGGTTCAAGTGATTCTCCTGCCTCAGCCTCTCGAGTAGCTGGGACTACAAGCACGTGCCACTACGCTCGGCTACTTTTTTGTATTTTTAGTCGTGACGGGGTTTCACCGTATCAGCCAGGATGGTCTTCATCTCCTGACCTCGTGATCTGCCTGCCTCGGCCTCCCAAAGTGCTGGAATTACAGTCGTGAGCCACCACGCCCGGCCCAAACTCTTGAAAGTTTGTTTCTGTGAACATTATTGATGCCTAAGATGGGCCTGTGCTATCCTTGTGGGGGTGGTGGTGTGGTGTGTGTGAGAACAGAGCTGAGTAATGGCCAAAATCTGGCTGCCAGGATCAGACAGGTGACAAGAGAGGCAAATATAAATAGCTCAGATAAGCAAAGACATCCAAAAATACTCTGACCCAGACACTTCCGGGCACAAAACTCTTTCTGTCTTGCATTGTCCTGGTTGTACTTGGACATGCGATGGGTCAGAATTTGGTTTACTTAATATATATTATTCAGTCCTCTGGATTTGAAGAATTTACTAAGATTTCAAAATCTCCAATTTATGATTTCCCTTGGAAAACAGGAAGATCTGGTAACACTGAGACTGCATTCGAGGGTCCCACAAACCAGACTTGGTTTCTCACTTCCCATAACAGTCACAAATGGAAGACTTGATCATTTACATTACCTGCCTGGCCCCTGTAGCAATTTGAGTTCAAAACTCTTGGACAGGGTCAAGATTCCTTAACATGGTATTCAAAGCTCCATGATTGGCTAGGTGCGGTGGCTCACACTTGTAATCCCACCACTTTGGGAGGCCGAGATGGGTGGACCACTTGAGGTCCAGGTTCGAGACCAGCCTGGCCAACATGGTGAAACCCCGTCTCTACTAAAAATACAAAAAAATTAGCTGGGTGGTAGCAGATGCCTGTAGGCCCAGCTATTCAGGAAGCTGAGGCAGGAGAATTGCTTGAATCCGGGAGGCAGAGGTGGAAGTGAGCTGAGATTGTGCCACTACACTCCAGCGTGGGTGACAGGGCGAGACTCTGTCTCAAAAAAAAAAGAGGAAAAAAAAAAGCTCCTTGATAGTCTTGTGCTTTCCCCTTTCATCTTTGCTTCCTTCCACTCTTGCTCATCCTTGCTCACACACACACTTCCTCAAGGTAAAAGTGTAAGGCAGGCAGAATGAGACTTACAACTAGCATTTCTTATCTCATTATCCAGCCTTTTTTAACTAACACATTTGCTTCTTCACTCATTAACTTGAGGCATTTATTTTTCTTGATAAGACCAGGCCAAAGTCAGCCAATTGGATCAAACCAAATGGAATGGAATGTCCAGAAGTAGAAATTTTGCTGCTACAGGGTGTGCAACTTCACATACAGCTCTTGCCCCTTATTTCGTATGTCTTTCCCCCTTGCTCACTCTGCTCCAGCTATACTGATCACTTTGTTGTTCTTTTATTTCTTATTTTAGATAGGTTCTTGCTTTGTTGCCCAGGCTGGTGTGCAGTTATGCAATCATAGTTCACTGTAACCTCAAACTTCTGGGCTCAGGTGATAACTCCTGCCTCAGCCTCTGGAGTAACTGGAACTACATATGAATGCCATCATATCCAGCTACTTAAAAAAAATTTTTTTTTAGGCCGGGCACGGTGGCTCACGCCTGTAATCCCAGCACTTTGGGAGGCCGAGGCGGGCGGATCACTTGAGGTCGGGAGTTCAAGAACAGCCTGACCAACATGAAGAAACCCCATCTCTACTAAAAATACAAAATTAGCTGGGCATGTTGGCGCATGCCTGTAATCCCAGCCACTTGGGAGGCTGAGGCAGGATAATCACTTGAACATGGAAGGCGAGGTTGCGGTGAGCCGAGATCGTGCCATTGCACTCCAGCTTGGGCAACAAGAGTGAAACTCCGTCTCAAAAAAAAGAAAAAAAAATTTAAAAATTTTGAGCTGGCGCGCGGCCGACTTGCAAGATGGCGCCGCAGAAAGACAAGAAGCCCAAGAGGTCAACCTGGAAGTTTAATTTGGACCTTACTCATCCAGTAGAAGATGGAATTTTTGATTCTGGAAATTTTGAGCAATTTCTATGGCAGAAGGTTAAAGTCAATGGCAAAACTGGAAATCTCGGGAATGTTGTTCACATTGAACACTTCAAGAATAAAATCACACTTGTTTCTGAGAAACAGTTCTCTAAAAGGTATTTGAAATACCTTACCAAGAAATACCTTAAGAACAATCTTCATGATTGGCTTCGAGTGGTTGCATCTGACAAGGAGACCTACGAACTTCGTTACTTCCAGAATTGTCAAGATGAAGATGAATCAGAGTCGGAGGACTAGGCAAAGACTCCCCTTACAGGGCTTTGCTTATTAATAAAATAAATGAAGTATACATGAGATATACCAAGAAATTGGCTTTTAGTTTATCAGTGAATAAAAAATATTATACTCTTGAAAAAAAAGAAAATTTTGAGCTGGGCGTGGTGGCTCACACCTGTCATCCCAACACGTTGGGAGACTGAGGCAGGTGTTTCCGTTGAGTTCAGGATTAGGTTTTGGCTTAAGGGAATATTGTGGATGGTTTGATCTTTTATCAAAGTTTGAGATCACGCAAACTTTCTTCCTATCAGCAATAAGGCTGTTTTGCTTTCTTATCATTTGTGTAGCATTAAAAATCCTACTCTAATAAAGGCTGGAGTGCAGTGGCATGATGACTGAAGTCCTGAACTCAAGGGATCCTCCCGCCTCCGTCTCCTGGAAGTATTGGCATTACAGGCATGAGCCACTGAACCTGGCCAGCTTCAGACTTTTCTTGTGCAGCCTCCTCACCTTCTTAGAACTGAAGAGATTTAGGGCTTTTCTCCATATTAGGTTTTGCCTTAAGGGAATGTTGTGGCTGGCTTGATCATCTATCCAGATAACTCAAACTTTCTCCATATCAGCAATAAGGTTGTTTTGCTTTCTTACCATTTGTATGTTCACTGGAGTAGCATTTTTAATGTCCTTCAAGAACTTTTTCTTTGTATTCACAACTTGACTGGTGCAAGAGGACTAGCTTTTGGCCTATTTCTGTTTTCTTTTTTTTTCTTTTCTTTTTTTTTTTTTTGAGACAGAGTCTCGCTCTGTCGCCCAGGCTGGAGTGCAGTGGCACAATCTTGGCTCACTGCAACCTCCACCTCCTGGGTTCAAGCGATTCTACTGCTTCAGCCTCCTGAGTAGCTGGGACTACAGGCGCGTGCCACCATGCCTGGCTAATTTTTGTATTTTTAGTAGAGACGGGGTTTCACCATGCTAGCCAGGATGGTCTCAATCTCTTGACCTCGTGATCTGCCTGCCTCGGCCTCCCAAAGTGCTGGGATTACAGTGGGGAGCCACCGCGCCCAGCCCAGCCAGCACGATTCTGACACAGAGGGTTTGGAAATTGCTTAGACAGATCTGCTCCTGTAGTTCACAGAACTCCCCTGGCTACTGCGGTCCCTTTTTTTCCTGAGTCTTGTTTGCTGAAATCTTCTTGAGATTCTGTGAGACAATAGCCCCTATTTCTTCCAGTAAATTACTCTTTTTCTTCCCCTTTAGACAGCCAGTGCTGGTTTCTGTTACATGTAAACAAAAAGGATTTTATTTTTTATTTTTTTAGGCTAGTCAAGTGAAGCAGTGGGAGGCAGAGGACAAAAACAATTTTGACTAAGGCAATAAATGTATTGTACAAGTGAAGTATTTCCCAACTTGTATTCTGTGGAATGCTATGTTCTCAAATGTTAACAAGTTCCATACAAGAACCATTTATTTCTAAATTCTAAAGTCACATTCATATTATGAATTATATTAAACATATGTAGTTACTTTTATTATACCTAATAATCTGTCTTTATAAGAGTGTTTACCCAAAAATGCCAGCAGATTCCATGAGAAACTACCTGTGCTACAATGATCGCCAAACTCTGGTGCATACATAACAGAATCAACTGGAGGTCTTGTTAAAGGATTGCTGAGTCAAACCCCCAGTTTCAGCAGGTTTGTGGTGGGGCCTGAGAATTTACGTTTCTTTTATTTTTAGATGGAGTCTCGCTCTGTCGCCCAGACTGGAGTGCAGTGGCGCGATCTTGGCTCACTGCAACCTCCGCCTCCCGGGTTCAAGTGATTCTTCTGCTTCAGCCTCCCGAGTAGCTGGGACTACAGGCGCCCGCCACCATGCTCAGCTAATTTTTGGATTTTTAGTAGAGATGGGGTTTTACCATATTGGCCAGGCTGGTCTCAAACTCCTGACCTTGTGACCCACCTACCTCGGCCTCTCAAAGTGCTGGGATTACAGGCGTGAGCCATCGCGCCCAGCCTATGGTACACCTTTACTGAGGAAACAATTCAGGAACATCACTTTTAGTAAGGCAATTGTTGATTATAAGTCAAAAAAACACTATCATGCACAAATTTAGGGGATTTTGTATACTTTGTTTTTTTGGTTACAAATATGCAAAATGAAAGATGTTTGCTAATACTTGTTTCCAATTTTTAAACTTTTCAAGTGTTGTACTGTTAACGTTAAAATAAAAGGCATTTGACTTAGTATGATTGTTTCTTGAACTTCATCTTTTGAGGTTATTTTGTTGCTGGCCACTTGCCAGATTTATAGGCACTACTAAGCCCTCAGTGCTGAGATTCAGCAACATTATAATCATTATAATTCAAAGTGTAGAGTTTTTTTTTTTTTTTTTAAAGAGATGGGGTCAAAATGCTGCCTAGTCATGTCTGGAACTCCTGGGCTCAAGCAATCGTCTTGCCTTAGACTGCCAAGTAGCTAACTACAGGCACACACCACCACACCTGGCTGTGTTCAGTTTCATGGGCAAGTCAAACCATCTAGTGTTTGGTCTGTATGGACAAGGTCAATGAGACTTCTCCAAGCTTTTATCACTCAATGGCCCTAGAGGCCCTTGTGAGATAGATAGGGTCTTAGGACAAATAACTCATTACAATCCTGGGCAAATACCCTACTGAACTGGTGAACTGAAAATGTTTTGCTAATGGCCCAAATGTCACCTCAAATTTTTTTGCCTAGAGGAGTTACACAACTAGTTTATATAATAATTTAGTTATACTAGGCCCTCAAGTCTAATTTGAAACAAAATACTTGGCAAAGCAAAATATAACCTAACAAATAATTCTGATTTTCTGCTAATAACAGACTTGGTTTAGTAGTAAAAAACCTGGACACAAGTCTCACTGCCAAGGTGCTGAGTGACTGTATAAATCACATGATTTCTAATTCCAGTTCTCTCAATCTACAAAATTAGAACAAGGATGACTAGCTCATATTAAGTGTCCTCTAAACCATTTTAAAAATGCAAAATGCTGTTTTAACTGATGGTACTTTCAAGTGTATCTTTTTTTTTTTTTTTTGAGACGGAGTCTCATTCTGTCACCCAGACTGGAGTGCAGTGGTGCAGTCTTGGCTCACTGCAACCTACACCTCCCAGGTTCAAGTGATTTTCCTGCCTCAGCCTCCTGAGTAGCTGGGACTACAGGTGTGTGCCACCACACCTGGCTAATTTTTGTATTTTTAGTAGAAACGGGGTTTTACTATGTTGGCCAGGCTGGTCTTGAACTCCTGACCTCAGGTGATTCACCCACCTTGGCCTTCCAAAGTGCTGGGATTACAGGCATGAGCCACTGCGCCCGGCCCAATTGTATCTTTTGAAGCAATGACTCCTTCGGATCTCCAGGATCCTCCTGATCTTTATGCTTCAGATTGGGATTTATCCTTCAAGAAGCTTTCTCTGAACACGTCTAATTAGACTGGGAGGGGTACTTTGTCTGTGTCACACCTATCCCCCCAACTCGTGTTGTTTCATAGCACTTATCACACTGTGTGTTGTCTGTGCGCTCCTGGATGCAGGGACGCCTCTAATCCATTTCAGCGGTCCATTAGTGTCTGTCTATCTCTTCCAGATAGAAGAAGGCATCCAACACAGTTCACTGATGACAATTTATTATAATCTGTTAGTAGCACACAGACAAATATTAATTAAACCAGAACCATGTCTACACAGAAGAGGGCAATGACATGTGCCATTCTATGGGGAACTGTGTGGACTTAATCATCATGTTTTAGCATTTTGATCTTCTGCTTATGCCGCTCAATTTCTTTCTGCAGACGCTCAATCTCCTTCTTATGATGAACGATTTCTTCTTCATGATGTTTTTTCAAAGCTGCCAGTTGTTCTCTACTCTGTGCTCTACAAGGACACGGTGGCTCAGGGTTTAATTTCAATCCTTCACCCCAAAGAGATCTCTAAGCATAACCCGTAATGTCTAAGCAAAGAATAGGAGTCCCAATTCCATGGGAGTCTGGCTGGTCATCCTCTTCTACTCCTCAACTAGTGAAAGAATAACCCATCTTAAATTGAGGTGTAGCCATCTTAAGAAGACCAAAGAGCTTATTGCTTTCAGATTCCTGTTTAAAATAGAAAACTCCAGAGAGATGTGACACAAGTCCCTAATACCTTATGAGGGGAACAACCCAGGGAACTTGACTCCCCTTTAGGGAAAAGAAAAGGAACAAAATGAGGAAGACAGACAAAGGGGTGCGGTTAAAAGGCAAATATCCATTTCCTATTCCAATCTGTCTAGAGCTTTCTTTGCCTATAGAAATGAATGGCCCACTGTAAGGCCAATAAAGGGTCTCTTGCATGTGCAGTACTTGGCAGTTCAATTTAGGTTCCAAGAAGGGACTGGATTACAATGCTGGTTTGGCCACATTTAGGCCTGTTTTAGTTTTCCTTAACTACAAAATGTAGGGGCTCAATTAGATAGTCTCTAACGGCTGTACCTTGGCTCTCTATACGGTATGGCAGGTGTCATCGTGATAATTCTCAACAGAAGGCAGAAGTGAAAGGCCAAAGGACAAGCAAAAGCAAGATTAATTCCTCACTGCTCTCCAGAGTGGACAGAAGTCAGTTAAAGATAACTCAGGGCTGGCAAAGGGAGGCCCAGCCCACTCCATACTCCTAAGCAGGAGAGGGAAATCTACAGGTCTAGGCTGGGCTGAGCAGGGCAAAAGCCTTTAGAAGATGGTGTCCAACCCTAAGTAGCTCCCTTGACCAGCTCCCATCATCCTCACTCAGTAGCTCCCTTGACCAGCTCCCATCATCCTCACTCAGTAGCTCCCTTGACCAGCTCCCATCATCCTCACTCTTGCGGAGTCGGGGGGTCTAGAAACACCTTAGAAACCTGAATGCATGCAGGCTTGCAAAGCTAAGGCGTGCTGGGGAGGAAGGAGAGCGCAGAGGGGGTGACAGGTGGGTGAGGGCCGAGGGAGTCAGGCTGGGAGGCAAACGTTGGACGGTCGGATCTAGACATTGTGCGAAGAATCTGGGGGTGTTTCGCACGACCTGAGGAGAACTCCACGCGGGAGATGGTAATGATAAAGGAGGAGTTGAGCCGTGGGTTGTTTTGGAGACCCGCCGGTGGAAATGGTTTGGGGGCCTGCAACTGTTGGGCAGGGAACTGGGAGTGCCCCACAGGTGGCAACGGTCGGGACATCAAGGGTTAGGATATACTGGATTGGCGCCCCGGAGTTCTGTTGGGGGATGGGGCGCCCAAGGCACAAGGTAGGAACGGGTGGGGCGATTGGCAGTTTAAGGATTGGCAGGCCCTGGGAGATCTAGGGCTGGACTTGGGACCCGGTGAGACTCACCGGAAATATCGTTCCTCTTCAGCCTGCTCTCTCTTTCCGAAGGCCCCACCAGCTTCCCGGATGGAGCCCGCGCCCCGGTCGACATTGTCGGACTGCAGAGAGACAGGGACACTAGTAAAGGTACGGAAGCAAAGATGGGATCCGCCCTCGGGGCTGGAGCAGCGGACACTGCCGCAGCGTACCTGATCCGAGCCGAAGCCTCGGGCTTGCATGGTCCTCACGCCCCACACGCCAAGCCACGTCCGCGCCGCCAACGCCGTTACTGCCATTGCTGCCGGAGCTGCACCTCTGGCGTCTCTGCCGCAGCAAGCAGTCTCTTGTTACGCGCTAATGGCGGGGACGGCCAAGCACCCAATCTGGTTGACGGACGGGCGGATGAACACAGGAGCAGCGAATCACGGGAGAGCGGAGGCGGGCTTCCCAGAGCTCACAGCGAATCCCGAGCAAGAGACGGGTCTATTCTTAGCCAACCGCTAGCAAGGGCTTAGGGCCAAAGGACTGGAAAGAGGAATGATGGAGGAGTTTAGAGAGCTGGCCAGAAGCCGAAATTTTGGCTCTTGGACCCATCAGAATGAGGCGTGGCGTCCACCTCCAGCCCACGATTTCAATCCTAAAGTCGTTATTATTCAGAGCCCAAAGGAAGTTTTCCCTTCCCTGGCCTGCTAGCATCAATAAAATGGGGGAATTTGGGTTTTGGGAGCTGTGTCCAGGATGCTGATGTCCAGGATACCGACGTCCAGTGTGCCTCGGCTTAGATATACATAAATCGCGTTCATTTGTTATGAGAAGTGTCAGTGTTCTGGCTGAGCGCGGTGGCTCACGCCTGTAATCCCAACACTTTGGGAGGCCGAGGTGGGTGGATCACCTGAGGTCCAGAGTTCGAGACCAGCCTGGCCAACATGGGGAAACCCGCGTCTCTACTAAAAATACAGAAATCAGCCGGGTGTGGTGGCACGCGCCTGTAATCGCAGCTACTCAGGAGGCTGAGACAGGAGAATCGGCTTGAACCCGGGAGGCGGAGGTCGCAGTGAGCTGAGATTGCGCCACTGCACTCCAGCCTGGTGACAAACTGAGACTCCGACTCAAAAAAAAAAAAAAAAAGAAAGAAAGAAAAAAAAGAAAACCCAAATTATAACTTGACCACCTGAGGCACAGTTTCCTAGGACCTCTTGAGACTGTTTCCCCAAGCTATGGTCACTCATATTGTCTCAGAATAAACCTTTTAAAAATATTTTAGTTTTTTTTTTCGTTAACAACATATTGTTGAATGGGCTTAATAACTGCAATTTTGGCAATGTGGTACAACGCAGTAGAAAAGAGCAGGCCGGGCGCGGTGGCTCACACCTGTAATCCCAGCACTTGGGAGGCCGAGGCGAGCAGATCACCTGAGGTTGGGAGTTTGAGACCAGCCTGACCAACATGGAGAAACCCCATCTCTACTAAAAAAAAAAAAAAAAATACTAATAATTAGCCGGGCGTGGTGGCGCATGTCTGTAACCCCAGCTACTCAGGAGGCTGAGGCAGGAGAATTGCTTGAACCTGGGAGGCAGGGGTTTCAGTGAGCTGAGATCACACCATTGCACTCCAGCCTAGTCAACAAGAGAGAAACTGTCTCAAAAATAAATAAATAAATAAAAATAAAAAATAAATTAGGTGGGTGTGGTGGCACATGCCTATAATTCCAGGTACTTGGGAGGCTGAGGCAGGAGAATGCTCGAATCTGGGAGGCTGAGGTTGCGGTGAGCCGAGATCACGCCATTGCACTCCAGCCTGGCAACAAGAGCGAACCTCTGTCTCAAAAAAAAAAAAAAAAGATAAGTAAGAGTCTAGGGAAAGCTTAACCTTGACCTCCCTTCATCCATCTAATGAATGTGAACAAGACAATAGTAGTTTTTACTTTCATGAAATTTATAGCTCTTCTCTAACTCATTTTCTCTTCTCTGTTTCTTCTTTTTTAGATGAGAGAATTGGGCCAGATTATCTACCTGATTGATGATTATAAAAATACCTTCTTTGGGGTTGGGTGTGGTGGCTCACACCTGTAATCCCAGCACTTTGGGAGGCCGAGGCGGGTGGATCATGAGGTCATGAGTTCGAGACCAGCCTGACTAACCCCATCTCTACTAAAAATACAAAAATCAGCCGGGCGTGGTGACATGCGCCTGTAATCTCAGCTACTCAGGAAGTTGAGACAGGAGAATTGGCTTGAACCTCGGAGGCGGCGGTTGCAGTGAGCCAAGATCATGCCACTGCACTCCAGCCTGGGCAACAGAGCAAGCCTCTGTCTCAAAAAACAAAACAAAACAAAACAAAAAAACCTTCTTTGTTTTCTATGAAATAGTAAAACTGGCTTTATTGATCATATTTTAGTTAAGAAAATAGCAGCCCTGCCTGGTATTTTGTTTAATTCAATTTATGTGAAATACCTATTCACATATTAACTCCATTTATGTGAAATATCCAGAATAGGTAAATCCATATAGATAGAACACAGATTGCTTGTTTTCAGGGACTGGGGAGAGGGGACAAATAGGGAGTAACTGCTTAATAGGTACTAGGTCTCCTTGGCCAGGTGCGGTGGCTCACGCCTGTAATCCCAGCACTTTGGGAGGCCAAGGCGAGCGGATTACGACGTCAGGAGATCGTAGACCATCCTGGCCAACATGGTGAAAATCCGTCTTTACTAAAAATATAAAAATTAGCCAGGCATGGTGGTGTTTGTGTGTAATCTCAGCTACTCGGGAGGCTAAGGCAGGAGAATCTCTGGAACCGGGGAGGCGCCACTGCACTCCAGCCTGGGTGACAGAGTGAGACTCAGTCTAAAAAAAAAAAAAAAAAAGTAGGTACTAAGGCCCCTTTTGAGGTGGTGAAACTATTTTGGAACCAGATAGACATGGTGGTTGCAGAACATTGTGAATGTTCTAAAGACCGCTGAGCCGGTCCGGTGCGGTGGCTCATGCCTGTAATTCCTGTACTTCGGGAGGCCTGGGCAACACGGCAAGACCCCATCTCTACAAAAGTACATAAAATTAGCCGGGCATGGTGGCGTGCACCTGCAGTCCCAGCTACTCGGGAGGCTGAAGTGAGAGGATCGCTTGAGCTTGGGAGGTCGAGGCTGCAGTGAGCTGTGACTGCACCACTTGACTCCAGCCTGCACGACAGAGATCCTGTCTCAAAAATAAATAAATAAATAAATAAACCCACTGAATTATTCACTTTTTCTTTTATTCTTATTATTTTTTACCTAACAACAATAAATTAAACAAATTATTTACTTTAAAGTGGTTAATTATATGTTATGTGTAATTCGTTCAAATTTTAAAAAGCCCTCCTACGTTTAAAGTGCCTGGCTGGGCTGCGAGCCCTTTAAGAACCTCTCAGGCGGGAGGCGGGGCTAGAAGGGCGGACCTGTAAGAATCACGTGAGGCGACGCCTGCGCAGAAAGGTCACGTGGTGGCTGGGCCGGGGAAATGGCGGCTTCAGGAGAGAGCGGGACTTCGGGCGGCGGAGGCAGCACGGAGGAAGCATTTATGACCTTCTACAGTGAGGTGAACACAGAGTGAGGAGTAGTGGCACCGGGGCGACCTCTCCGGGATCTGCTTTCCCAGTGGACAAAGGCAGTGGCCGCCTGGCCTGGACCGTTGGGCGATTCCTTCAGTCCAATCTTCGGGGTGGCGGGGGTCTGGGGGTGTGTGAGCGTCTCCCACTGATAGCTGCTGGGAGATCCCCGGGTCAACGAAAGAGGGGATGATGTTCGACCTATCGAGGGAGATGGCGAGTGTGTCCAACGTAGTGCGGGCGCGCAGGCAGAGTGCCCCAAGTCCGCGGAGTCGGGGGCTGGCAGAGGCTGGGCCCTTCCTGGGAGTGACTTAGCCTTCTTGGCCCCCGAGACGTTTCTTAGTCCTCTGTAATGAGTTGTTTTAGTGGTTGTTTCTGCCATTCACGAACGCCAGGCACTGTGTGTCATGCCAGTTAGGCATTATATTACCCCCATTTTACAGACGACGAACCTGAGGTTTAGGGAGGTGAAATAGTTTGGGGCCTTACAGTAGGTTACAGCTTGTTTGGTGGTATGTTAGGACAGCAGTGGGCTTGTTCTGAGCCTCCTTTACTATCGCATCTCCAGCGCCTAGTATGTAGTGGATGCTCAGTAAATATTTGTTGAGTGAATGAATGAATAAATGAAATACCGTCTGGAGTCAGAATCTCAGATTAAATTCTTGCAGAGGGCTGGGCGCAGTGGCCCACATCTGTAATCCCAGCACTTTGGGAGGCCCAGGCTGGAGGAACCCAGAAGCTCGAGGCTGCAGTGAGCTATGGTCGTACCACTGCACTCCATCCTTGGCGACAGAGTTGTGAGACCCTGTCTGAGTCAGAATCTCAGATTAAATTGTTGCAAGGGGCTGGGCACAGTGGCTCACATCTGTAATCCCAGCAGTTTGGGAGGCCCAGGCGGGAGGAATCCAAAAGCTCGAGGCTGCAGTGAGCTATGATCGGACCACTGCACTCCATTCTTGGCGACAGAGTGAGACCCTGTCTCTTTAAAAAGAAGGAAAAGAAGGATAGAAAAAAAAATTCGTGGACGGGCGCGGTGGCTCACGCCTGTCACCCCAATACTTTGGGAGGCTGAGATGGGCGGATCACGAACGAGGTCAGGAGATCGAGACCATGGTGAAACCCCGTCTCTCCTGGAAATACAAAAAATTAGCTGGGCCTGGTGGTGGGCGCCTGTAGTCCCAGCTACTCGGGAGGCTGAGGCAGGAGAATGGTGTGAACGTGGGAGGCGGAGCTTGCAGTGAGCAGATATCCCGCCACTGCACTCCAGCCTGGGCGACAGAGCGAGAGACTCCGTCTAAAAAAAAAAAAATTCTTGAAAGACAGTTAACCTGACTGGACTGGGATTGAATTCTTTTTTTTTTTTTTTTTTTTCTGAGGCGGAGTTTTGCTCTTGTCGCCCAGGCCTGGAGTGCAGTGGCATGATCTTGGCCCACTGCAACCTCTGCCTCCCGGGTTCAAGCGATTCTCCCACCTCAGCCTCCCAAGTAGCTGGGATTACAGGCGCCTGCCACCATGCCCGGCTAATTTTTGTATTTTTGGTAGAGACGGGGGTTTCACCATGTTGGCCAGACTGGTCTCGAACTCCTGACTTAAGGTGATCCGCCCGCCTCGGCCTCCCAAAGTGCTGGGATTACAGGCGTGAGCCACCACGCCTGGCCGGGATTGAATTTGTTCAAGACATTAATTTTGCAGATCTTCATATTCCACATCTGTAAAAACAAGAGTTAATTTAATTTTATTTATTTATTTTGAGCCAGAGTCTCACTCTTGCCCAAGCTGGAGTGCACAACCTCTGCCTCCTGGGTTCAAGTGATTCTCCCACATCAGTAGCTGGGACTACAAGCTTGTGCCACCATGCCTGGCTGATTTTTGTATTTTTTTGTAGTGACAGGGTCTTGCTGTGTTGCCCAGGCTGGTCTTAAACTCCTGGGCTCAAGCAGTCCTCCCGCCTTGGCCTCCCAAAGTGTTGGGATTACAGGCGTGAGCCACTGTGCTTGGCAAGAGAGTTAATTTTAAAATAAATATTTTCATGACGACTAAAGTTATTGTATAAGAAAGCGTTTCATAAAAAAAAATAAAGCAGAAGCATCTTTCTCAGGGTTAAACAAGGCAGAAGATAGGACCTCTGTAGGTTGGCATGGATTTGAGGAATGGAGTTGCCCCCAGCAGGCTGTGAGCCATTCGGGGTTAAGGACCAAATCACATTCATCTTTTATTTCTTGCAATTGTAACAGTACTTGTTACATAGTAGTTTCTCCAAAGTATTAAATTTAGGTCTAGACACCTGGCAGGCACTGCCTGTAGTCTCAGCTGCCCGGAAGGCTGAGGCGGGAGGATTGGAGGATCACTTGAGCCCA